>NC_140242.1:18866966-18881966 GCF_949987555.1 Borostomias antarcticus
GGTTACCCTACACCCTATTAGTACACCGCTGGTTGACCTATACTCTACTAGTACACCCCTCGTCACCCTACACCCTACTAGTACACCCCTGGTTACCCTACACCCTATTAGTACACCCCTGGTTACCCTACACCCTATTAGTACATCCCTGGTCACCCTACACCCTACTAGTACACCCCTGGTTACCCTACACCCTACTAGTACACCCCTCGTCACCCTACACCCTATTAGTACATCCCTGGTCACCCTACACCCTACTAGTACACCCCTGGTTACCCTACACCCTATTAGTACACCCCTGGCGCTGACCTTGGACTTGTACCAGTCCTCAGCCTCTGAGATGTTCTTGGCGGCGATGCCCTCGTACTGCACGCGGATGTCCCTGAGGGCGGCGGTCAGGTCAGGCTTGGACATGTCCATCTGGACCTGGACTGATGTCTCCTGCATCTGGGACTGCAGCTCACGGATCTCCTGCAGCAAAGAAATCAACACACGCACGCACACACACACGCACGCACACACACACACACACACACACACACACACACACACACACACACACACACACACGTCAGAGAACATCAAAAGCAATGACAACTGGTTTTGGCTCCGGCTGCGTACAGTATGTGGGCAGGGCTTGGCAGTGTTAAGGGTTAGGGTTAAGGGTTGTATCTGCTGGGTGTGGGTTCTGTGTGGGGTGTGAGGGTTCTGTCTTGAATGAAAGGGTTCTGTTTGGCGTGAGAGGGTTTTGTCTGGAGTGTTAGAGGGTTCTGTTTTTATTGTTATAGGGTTCTGTCTTGAGTGTGAGAGAGTTCTGATTTGAGTGTGAGAGGGTTCTGTTTGGAGTGAGAGGGCTCTGTTTGGATGTTTTTTACTGGTTGTATCCTGTATTTGCCATGCAGCTGCCAGTTTCTCCTTGTATCCCAGGGTTTATTTATAGTTGTCCATCTGTTGGAGAGCGTTCCGCAGAGCCCAGTATACCATACAGCAGCTGACACACACTTCAGCCTCTCACCATGGCACGCCAACATACCTCACCGGTCACAAGTCACCAGGACAGAGCGCACCACATGAAAGGACCACCTGTGTGTGTGTGTGTGTGTGTGTGTGTGTGTGTGTGTGTGTGTGTGTGTGTGTGTGTGTGTACCGTATGCGAACGTGAGTGTATGCATGTAATACTTGCCCTTAAGTGTATTTCGGCAGGAGTGAATGAGTGTGTCCAAATGCAGGTTTAAGGGTGTATATTTACACAAAGGAGTTATGTAACACCCCACTAACGACAGGCAGTCTGCATGCCTACACATACTGTAATATATATCCGGACAGACAGACAGACAGACAGACAGACAGACAGACAGACAGACAGACAGACAGACAGACACAGACAGACAGACAGACAGACAGACAGACAGACAGACACAGACAGACAGACAGACACAGACAGACAGACAGACAGACAGACAGACAGACAGACAGACAGACAGACAGACAGACAGACAGACAGACAGACCTCCTCGTGGATCTTCTTGAGGAAGGCGATCTCCTCCTGCAGGGTCTCGATGCGTCTCTCCAGATCCAGGCGGGCCAGCGTGGCATTGTCCACATCCTGCGCAGACAGGAAGCAGTGAGCACAGAGACCTCATCCCTGTCAGTCACCAAGGCGCTTCCCCAACGCACGGAGCCAGCTTGACTCTACTCGATTCTACTTGACTCTACTCGACTCTACTTGACTCTACTCGACTCTACTTGACTCTACTCGACTCTACTCGACTCTACTCGACTTTACTGGCTTTTAATACCAGGCACTTCTTTTTCCAGTGAAGGTAGAACCCCCCAAGGTTATTTGCGGTAACAAAAACTAACGAAATAGCAAAAAGTGGGTGTGGGAAAAAAACATTTTCATTACAAAAAAAAAGATAACTAACTGGGCCTGTGTTGTCTGTGTACAAAACTAACTAAAATAAAGTACAATTATAGAGAACATAAAATAAAAAACCTCACAACTAATGAAAACTGCAAAATCATAATAACCTTGGGAGCCCCTCAACCTAGCTAGTTGCCATAGCGACGGTGCATGCTGCTAACTAGCAGGTCATTGTGAGAGGAGGCGGGACTCACGGCTCTGAAGGCAGAGAGGTTGTTCTCAGCTTCCTCCTTCTGATGGATCTCCTCCTGCAGTCTGGATGGAGAGAGAGGGAGAGAGAGAGAGATGGAAGAAAAGAGGAAGGATTTAGTAATACATGACAACACTAGGGGTCTAATCAAACCGTCTGTCTCAACCTCCTGCCTCGACTCCCCCTGAGCCCGGAAGGCACATCTGTCAGCACATTACACCAGCCTCCAGAGATGAGAGGACCCGGGGCACACACACTTCCTATCTCCCCGGCCACTCTCTCTCTCTCTCAATCTCTATCTCAATCTCTTTCAATCTCTCTCTCTCTCAGCTCCAGTCAGAGGGTAAGGAGGAGTCCATAAAACATGTTCCCCTCTCCCCTCCTCTACTCTCCCCTGTGTGTGTGTGTGTGTGTGTGTGTGTGTGTGTGTGTGTGTGTGTGTGTGTGTGTGTGTGTGTGTGTGTGTGTGTGTGTGCGCGCGTGCGCGCACGTCTGAGTGTGTGTGTTCATTCACAGTAGCTGTTCATCCCACCTTACATCTCCTCCACTTTCACGCTGGTCTTGCTTTCTTTAATTCACTCTTATAGTTACTGGGTTTTTTTCTCTCTCACACACTCTCCCCTCTCTTTTTTCTCTCTATCTATCTCTCTCCTGCATCTTTTTCTCTCTCTTCTCTCTCTTTCCTCCTATAGTGCACTATCTTTCTCTCGCTCTCTCTCCCTCTCTCTCTCTCTCTCTCTCACACACACACACACATCTCTTTAGCTGTTAGATAATCCCACCATAGAGAAGCAAGGCTTCTTTAAATAGCTCTCTCTATCAACCTGCCTAATTTGACTGTATCACACACACACTCACACACACACACACACACTGCTGATACTCAAATACATAGGCCAAGAGATAAAGGTTATATATAGGGTCACTCCCGTCTCTGGGGGTAAATTAGGCTGGGTATGAATAGACCACTAATATGGAGAAGGAATTCCCGGACCGTGGACCAGACAGAGCGCTGAACAGCTGGAGGAGAGCACTCTGGCCGTCTGACAACCTGCCTGTCCAGCTGCTTCTCTGACAACCTGTCTGTCTGTCTGTCTGTCATTCTGCCTGTCTGTCTTTTCTGCCTGCCTGTCTGTCTGTCTGTCTGTCTGTATGTATGTATGTACTGTATATTTGTTTGTCTGTCTGTCTGTCTGTCTGTCTGTCTGTCTGTCTGTCTGTCTGATATGTCTGTCCATCTCTCTCCCTTTCTTAAATCTCTTCTTTCTCTTGCTGCTTCTTACAGTAGTTCTTACCCTAACAGTCCTTCTGACTTCCTCTCCCCTGAATAGTAATCAGCCTGGTCTGTACCCCCCTGAACCTAACCCTAACCCTGCAGCTGGTCTGTACCCCCCTGAACCTAACCATAACCCTGCAGCAAACCTTAACCCTAACCTTAACCCTGGAGCACGTCCTGGTCCAGCCTCTAGGAACCTGAGACAGAGCCCCTGCTGGTCTGTTACTCAACTGACACCGCTGACACAGTCACCGACATGGCAGCCACTCCCTCTAGCATACAGTAGTAGAGGCCCCAGGTTCACCAGCTGTTGCCGGTCAATCCTTCTAGAAAGACCCGCTGTCGAGGTGGTGAATCACATGGCCGGAACTACACTGCTCTCATCCCAGGGTTACCTTCCTGCTGGCCCAAGGTCACCCTTCTCTCCTAAAACTACAGATCTGACTAGACTGGGCTGGAAACAGTTGAGTAGAGAAGGAATAATTTCCAATCATGCTAGATCAGACACAAACTAAAGGAAGGAAGGAAGGAAGGAAGGAAGGAAGGAAGGAAGGAAGGAAGGAAGGAAGGAAGGAAGGAAGGAAGGAAGGAAGGAAGGAAGGAAGGAAGGAAGGAAGGAAGGAAGGAAGGAAGGAAGGAAGGAAGGAAGGAAGGAAGGATGCATCTCTACTGATATTCTAAAAGGTCAATCATGTTAGATCACACAACCTCAAGGAAGGAATGAAAGAAAGAAAGAAAGAAAGAAAGAAAGAAAGAAAGAAAGAAAGAAAGAAAGAAAGAAAGAAAGAAAGAAAGAAAGAAAGAAAGAAAGAAAGAAAGAAAGAAAGAAAGAAAGAAAGAAAGAAGCATGCGTCTGTTGGCCCCTCCCTCCCTCTTCTCTCACCGGAGTTTGAGCTTCTGCAGGTCGTCTGCCAGGTTGTCTCTCTCCACCTCCATGCGGGCTCTCTGGTTGCCCATGCCCTCCACCTGGCGCCTCAGCTCCCTCATCTCCTCCTCGTACATCTCGGCAATGCGCGTGGGCTCGCGGCCGCGCAGGCGCTCAATCTCCACCATCAGCGTGGCGTTCTGCTGCTCCAGGAAGCGCACCTTCTCGATGTAGCTGGCGAAGCGGTCGTTCAGGTGCTGCAGCTCCGCCTTCTCGTTGGTCCGGGTGTTCAGGAAGTCCTGGTTCGTGGCGTCGGCCAGGTTGAAGTCCAGCTTCTCGCCGCCGTAGGAGCGGTGCACCAGGGGGGCTCCGTAGACGCCCCCGGAGGAGGAGCGCAGGCCGGAGTAGCCGCCACCGCCGCCTGACTTGGAGACCTCGTACATCCTGGACGACATGTGGGAGGAGGAGGAGCCTCGGCCTCCGGAGCCGAACATGGAGGAGGTCATGGGGGAGGAGCCCACGCCGGAGCCGAAGGTGCGGCGGTAGGAGGAGGCCGTGTGGGCGGAGGAGGTGGCGGAGTAGCTCTTGCTCATGGCGGCGGTATGGAAGGCAGGGTGGCTGGCTGGCTGACTGGCTCGCTGGTGGGGGGCAGGAAGAGTGGAATGAGGGACTGGCGTCCGGAGACCCCGCTATTTGTAGCTGCACCCCGCCCACTCCTCTGGCCCCTCCCCCCCCCTGTGCCCTCGCTCTACCTCCGCTCTCTACCCTGACCGACTGTCTCTCTCTCTCTCTCTCTCTCTCTCTCACACACACACACTCTCTGTCTCTCTCTCTTCCTCTATCTCTCTCCCTCTCTCTCTTTCTCTCTCTCTTCCTCCCTCCCTCCCTCTCTCTCCCTCTCTCCCTTCCTCTCTCTCTCTCTCTCTCTCTCTCCAGCCCTTGGTTCAGCTGTCACAGGCTCTGGTTTCCAGTAGGATGGGGCAGAGATGGGGTGATGGTGGTGGTGGGGGGGGGCAGCAGTGTGGGTTGGGGAGGTCAGAGAATTCGACGAGTTTGGGAGTGTTTGAGGTCAGAGGAGTGGCTGTGAGAGGGTGGTGGTGGGTGTTAGGGGCGGGACCGGGTGGAGGGCCGGCCAAAGCGGGGCGTGGTCATCGAGCCGCCATCGAACCCATGCGAGTGAAGGAGTGCATGCTGGGAAACGTCCTCAAGAGCCCTGCAAGTGTGTGGGACGCCACGTATGTGTTTGGTTTTGCACCCTATGTACCTACTGAATGAACATGTTCTGTACCCTGGGTTATGTAACAGACATTATGGTAGGTCGCCATGGCGCCAGCGGTCAGACACTCCACATCTATCAACACACTCCGCATGTTTATGACAAGGCCCTCACTGAGGCACTCACACACACCTTCCGCTCTGTGTGTGTGTGTGCCCTTTGGCTTTAGCACTTCTTAGTCACTTGTTTAGAAAGGAGACACACTTGTGAGTTCTGGCGAGTAGTAGTACACTGACTTCCTACGTTAAACACAATTATTGTAAGTCGTTTTGGACAAAAGCGTCTGCTGAATGACCAGAATGGAAAGGAATGTTGTGTGTGTGTGTGTGTGTGTGTGTGTGTGTGTGTGTGTGTGTGTGTGTGTGTGTGTGCGTGTGTGTGCGTGTGTGTGTGTATGTGTGTGTGTGTGTGTGTGTGTGTGTTAGCGATAGTGAGAGACAGAGTGAAGTGACAGCCCTGGCTGAGTCATTGTGTGCAGCCGGATGACCACACATGGTCCACCAGTGATGTACTGAACCGCTAATCACCTCAGAGTCACACAGCCCAGTCACTGCTCGTCAGAACCAACGACACGGGCCGGCCCACGCCCAGGTAACCCGAGGACAACACAGAAACAGAATGATTACTGGAACCCTTCTGATTATTCTTGTATGTAACTCATACTGTAGAATAATCTGTGAAGCATGTGTGTGTGTGTGTGAGTGTGTGTGTGTGTGTGTGTGTGTGTGTGTGAGGGGTGGGAGGGGGGATTTACAGCTCAGCTGCTAGTGTCAACGCTATTCTGAGCGCCTTCCCGTTTGAACCCTGTCACCAGCCCGCTGCACCTGGGCCCCTGGGTACCAGAGTGGGAGAGGAGCAGCCATCTTGTTTTTCGTTCTAGGACAACAGACAACAGGCGCCTTTCCGGGATTCTGTCCCATAAACACTTAAATAATGTGTTGCATCACATCCTGTTCTGTGCCCTTCCTCCCACTCACACCTCCCCTCCTCTCTCCTCCTCTCCTCTCCTCTCTTCTCCACCTTCTCTTCTCCTACTTCTTTTCTCCTCCTTCTCCTCTCCTTCTCCTCTTCTCTCTTCTCCTCTCTTCTCCTCCTTCTGCTCTCCCCCTACTCTCCTCTCCTCTTTTTCTCCTCTCCTCTCCTCTCCTCTCCTCTCATCTAAACTCCTCTCCTCCTCCTCTCCCTCCTCTGACTGACTCCACGTGGCTCAGTAAAGCTGAGGATGAGAGATGGTGATTTCCCAGACAGCATGTAATAAACCCGCTATCTGTTTTGTAGGTGATGACTGACTGACTGACTGACTGACTGACTGACTGACTGACTGACTGACTGACTGACTGACTGACTGACTGACTGACTGACTGGCTGACTGATTGTCTGACTGACTGACTGACTGACTGACTGACTGACTGACTGACTGACTGACTGACTGACTGACTGACTGACTGACTGATTGTCTGACTGACTGACTGACTGACTGACTGACTGACTGACTGACTGACTGACTGATTGTCTGACTGACTGACTGACTGACTGACTGACTGACTGACTGACTGACTGACTGACTGACTGACTGACTGACTGACTGACTGACTGACTGACTGCAGTGTGTGAGCAGACTGTGCTGGCTGGCTGAACTGAAGGCTGTTACGCACGCCTGAGGCCTCAGGACACATCACCTGCAGCTGAGGGCCTCAAACACACACACACACACACACACACACACACACACACACATACTCGAGCGCACACATACACGTGATC
Source organism: Borostomias antarcticus (assembly GCF_949987555.1). NCBI lineage: Eukaryota > Metazoa > Chordata > Actinopteri > Stomiiformes > Stomiidae > Borostomias > Borostomias antarcticus. Next base: position 18,874,262 of record NC_140242.1, read on the forward strand.
AACATACATACACACGCAATCACACACACACACGCACACACACGCACACGCACACACAAATACACACACCCTCCTCTGCAACACCTACCCTGGTGGGTTAGTTGACTCTTAGTTGACAAGCTTGCAGAACACACACACACCTACACACACAAACACACACACACACACTGGGGACAGGAGGAGCCCAGGAGCTACTTGTCTGCCTGTCAGTCTTACTATATCTCTGTATGTCTCTCTCTCTCTCTCTCTCTCTCTCTCTCTCTATCTATCTATCTATCTATCTATCTATCTATCTATCTATCTATCTATCTATCTATCTATCTATCTATCTATCTATCTATCTATCTATCTATCTATCTATCTATCTATCTATCTATCTATCTTTCTTTCTATCTATCTATCTATCTATCTATCTATCTATCTATCTATCTATCTATCTATCTATCTATCTATCTGTCTGTCTGTCTGTCTGTCTGTCTGTCTGTCTGTCTGTCTGTCTGTCTGTCTGTCTGCCTGCCTGCTTTTCCCAGCACAGAGGGGGTTTCCTCATGAGGAGTCATGTTACGCCAGGCTAGCGTCAGGGTTCTGGGGGACAGCCTGAACACCTACGTATACCTAACGTCTCCAGGGGGACAGACAGAGTGGTGATAGGTGGGGAGCGTTGGTCTGGAGTTCCCCTGGGACAGCTCCGCTGAGATGGGATGGATGGATGGATGGATGGATGGATGGATGGATGGATGGATGGATGGATGGATGGATGGATGGATGGATGGATGGATGGATGGATGGATGGATGGATGGATGGATGTCTGAGGCTGGAGCGCTGGATGTCCTGGCTGGGATTGTAGGGGCTGTAGGGGGCTGGGGCTGAGAGTGAGGCTGGGGCTGGGGCTAAGAGAGTGAGGCCGGGGCCGAGAATAGGGCTTGGATCTTGGGCTGACACCGAGGCTGAGTTAGCTCACCATGACAGCTGATCAGCGTGACACACCCCGGATAGACAGAGGAGGAGGGAGGGGGCTAGCGTTGCCCAGCAACCACAAACACACACACACAAGCTGACCTGTGATCCAAAAATGTAACTAGCGTCTAAATTAGACCTGAAGCCTTTCTAGTGGCCATAGCAAACATTTGGCAGGGGCTACAGTCTACACACACACACACACACACACACACACACACACACTGTTCCTACCCACACTGCTCCAACTATATTATCTGCTTGTCATTCAGTCAGACATTGTGTGAATGTGAAGTCTAAACATACCCTAACTCTGTCCTGTATAACCTTAACTGTGATCTAACTCTAAACCTAGTATAACCCTAACTCTGTCCTGTATAACCTTAACTGTGATCTAACTCTAAACCTAGTATAACCCTAACTCTAAGCCTAGTATAACCCTAACTATGTCCTGTATAACCCTAACTCTGTCCTGTATAACCTTAACTGTGATCTAACTCTAAACCTAGTATAACCCTAACTCTGTCCTGTATAACCTTAACTGTGATCTAACTCTAAACCTAGTATAACCCTAACTCTAAGCCTAGTATAACCCTAACTATGTCCTGTATAACCCTAACTCTGTCCTGTATAACCCTAACTCTGTCCTGTATAACCCTAACTCTGTCCTGTATAACCCTAACTCTGTCCTGTATAACCATAACTCTGTCCTGTATAACCCTAACTCTGTCCTGTATAACCCTAACTCTGTCCTGTATAACCCTAACTCTGTCCTGTATAACCCTAACTCTGTCCTGTATAACCCTAACTATAACCCAACCCTAGTATGAGTGTATTGAGAGAACTGACAGAGATAACCTTACCCAAAGAGGCTCTTCTGGTATCATTTGATGTTGAAAGTTTATATACTAATATACCACATGAGGGCGGCATTGAGGCCATACAGTACTTCCTTAGACCTATGGAACAAGCTCCAGTTGACTTCTTGATGACCCTTACGAAATTCATATTGGAATCCAATTATTTTATGTTTGACAAGAAGTTTTATCTACAGATTGAAGGGACCTCCATGGGTTCTCCTTTTGCGCCCAACTATGCCAACCTATTTATGGGGTTATGGGAAGAAAATTTCATTTTCAACCCTAGAAACCCGTTTAAAGACAGTATTCTGTTTTATAAGAGATATATTGATGATATCCTGTTAGTGTTCACTGGTCCGGAAGAAGCACTGTTTGGTTTTAAAGATTTCATTAACAGCTCACATCCCTCCCTAAGATTCACCATGGAATATGACAAAAAGAAAATACATTTTTTAGATTTGCTAATTTCTGTCAATGAGAAGGGGACGTTGGACACTTCCATCTTCCGAAAAGATACTGACAGAAACACCCTTTTACATGCTAATAGTCACCACCCTAAGTCGATGGTAGAGAATATTCCTTATGGACAATTCCTTAGATTAAAGCGCATATGCAATAAGGAATCAGATTTTGAAACTAGTGCCATAGAAATGAAGGACAGATTTGCTAGTAGAGGGTACAGAAAAGAAACCATTGATAAAGCATACGATAGAGCTAAGGAAAAGGATAGACAACTCCTACTGACACCGGGACCCCAGGAACAGAAAGAAAATTCCATGAAACCGATATTTGTTTCTGAATATAGTAATGTCTCCAACGAAGTAAAAACTATTATCAAAAAACACTGGAATATTTTGAATTGTGATCCCAATTTGACAGAAATAGCCAAATCCACCCCTAGTTTCTGTTTCAAGAGAGGTAGAAATATTAAAGACAGTGTTGTTACTTCTATGTACAGGGAGCCCACCCCTCCCACCAATTGGTTGTCCCAGGAAGTATATGGGAACTACAGATGTGGGAGATGTACTCATTGTTCTCACACACACAACACCAAGAGTTTTTTTCACCCACAGACAGGAGAGAAATACAGAATTAAAGAATTCATAAACTGTATGTCGACACATGTGATATACATGTTAAAGTGTCCATGTGGGTTGGTGTATGTAGGACAGACTAAACGGAACTTGAAGCTCAGAATAGCAGAACACAAAGCTGCTATCAGGAATGGGAACATGGATTATGCCATTGCTAGACATTACAGGGACAGAAACCATGGTTCTGCAGCCTCTCTGAAATTCATTGGGTTAGAGAGGATCACTCCTAACCCAAGGGGAGGGAATTTGGTTCAGAAATTATTAAAAAGAGAAGCATTTTGGATCTTTACATTGAATTCTATGGAACCACATGGCCTCAATGAAACATTAGATTTGAGTTCATTTTTGTTATAATGACACTAATGTTTGTTTTTCTTTCTCTGCAGATATCCCTTTGTTAGAAGAGAGACAGGGACACTTCTTCCCTGCTCACCACCCACCCTCCAGACATAGGTTATTGGCAGAGGTTATTGGTATAGACTATGCTGTCACTCCAGTCACTTTTTGGTCCTTATGATGATGATGTCCGGTATAGGAAATCAAGGAAAATTACTGTGATTGTGAATAAGGGTGGCTGTTTCTAGTATACTGTATGAATGTTAATCACTTATGGCGTGATTAACATGGTGATGTATTATGAATTTTGTGTGTAGTATTACTTGTTTGTTAATTAATTGGCTGATTGCTGTGGCCATCCAGATGGTGTTCGGCTGATTGGACCGACCACACCCAGATCATCTTTTTTAAAAGCACCTGTGTTCTTCTCTCAGCACGAACCTGATGAAGCCATAGGCGAAACGCGTTGTTCGTTTCTTTTTAATTAATAAAAGTACGGAATTACCAGCCTTGTGTCGCGGTGACTCCTTCCTACTTGAATTATCGGATTATCCTGATTTCACCTGCACCAAGGACTGAGCGAGCTGTGCACGGGGCACCCACGTCTAATTAGTTTACCTAGTATGAGTGTGTTGGTAAAGAACAGGCTGAAACACAGAGTCAGGTTGCCTGGTATGATAGATGGAGGGGGGGAAGAGAGAGGAAGAGAAAGAGGGAGGGAGAGAGAGAGAGGGAGAGCTGAGAGAGAGAGAGGGGGGGAGAGAGAGGGAGGGAGAGGGGAGAGAAAGAAAAAGGGAGAGAGGGAGAGGTGAGAGAGAGAGAAAGAAGGAGGGAGGGAGGGAGGGAGAGAGAGATATGACTGGTAGTGGAAATGCCATGACATTTGACACAGTGTGTGTGTTGGAGCAATGTGGGTGGCACTGGGAGCCGGGTCATATGTCTGAAACACACAACCTCCAGCTGCCTGGCAACACACACACACACGCACACACACACGCACACACACACACAGACACACGCACGCACGCACACACAGACACACACATACATACACATACACACACACATACACAGACACGCACACACACACACACACACACACACACAGACACACCCACACACAGGCAATTAATTGATAGGTGTAGTGTGGAAATAGACATGGAGGGATGGAGAGATGGAGAGATGGAGGGATGGAGAGATGGAGAGATGGAGGGATGGACGCATCCCATGTGTCACAGTGGTATAAATGACTTGATGAGAGGTTATTTATACATGGAGGCATGATCTGTGTTAATTTCACTGTTTAGAATACCTAACCTTTACACAATATGACCAGAATAACACCAGTGACTTCACCAGGAAGATCATGAGTCATGTATCTAAAAGTCAGCATCGAGAAACTTCCGCCTGAGTTCTTAACCAGCTGTATGAACAAACATGGCCATCTGAGCCCAGTTTAGAGATAAACTGCAGTACAAACATGAAAGCACTAGATGGCAGTACAGTAGCAATGTTGCACACAACTGCTGTCTGTCAGTAGTTTTGATTGGCCTAGCCCATGGGTTCCCAAACTCCATCAATGTGGGCCTCCCTTCTGAAAACAGTGACACACCCTGCGCCTCCCCCAAAAGGATCCATTTTGCAAGGCAGCGTTAGCTAGCCCATAACGTTACACAGCCAAGTTAGCTCGGTGGCACATGTTGCTAGTTAACGTTATGATGTTTTCACACAATACATTCATGCCTGCGGGGGGAGGCTCTCTCTGCACTATCCACAAATTTAGGATATATCTCTCCCATTATTTATTTCGATCTTCTGACCTTTAAAATCACATTTCATTCATAAAAACCTTAGACATTTTAAAAATAAAAAAACATGTTTTTCCTTCTTTTCTTTCCCCTGAATTTCTTTAGGGCCCCCCAGGGGAGGCACGCCTCACAGTGTGGGAACTCATGGCCTAGCCCAATAGTACAAGATACAGCAGGTTCCTGAAGCTATGGATGGTTGCAGGGACCAGAGAATTGTACAATTCTTTGCAGAAAACAAAAATATTTTGAATTTCCTCACTGACAAAATGGTGCAGGCCATTGTTATCTCCCTCCTGGACCACTGCAACTCCATCCTTGCTGGGGCCCCGGCGACGGCCATAAAACCTTAAGCAATTAAGCTGCTGCTCGCCTGGTGTTCAACCACCCCAAGTTCTCCCACACAACTTCCCTTCTCCGTTCCCTACACTGGCTCCCTGTAGCAGCTCGCATCCAGTTTAAAACTCTGGGACTAGCCTACAGGGCAATGAAAGGAACTGCCCCCTCCTACTGTACCTCCAGGCCATGGTCAAACCCTACACCCCCTCCCGACCGCTACGCTCTGCTACCTCGGGGCGACTGGTTGCCCCGTCACTCCGAGACCCCTGAGGTCGATCGACACGGTCACGGCTCTTCTCTGTCCTGGCCCCGCAGTGGTGGAATGAGCTGCCCACTGATGTCAGGACAGCACAGTCGCTGCCCATCTTTCACCGCAGGCTCAAAACTCACCACTTCAAGAAGTACTCCAACATACAGTACATACATACAGACAGAGAGAGAGACAGGCAGACAGAGAGACAGAGAGAGACATACATACATACATACATACAATCTGTATAGATATATGTACAATATACAGTATATGTTCTGATACATTTGGTGTACGATAGAATAGAATAGAATTGAAAGTTTATTTGCCATGTGTAACAAGTAAAGGTACATTGGAATAATCGCTTGTCCTTATACATGTAGTATTTTATCAGTACTAATCAGTTCCTTATTCCAGTCCTAGATACGCAGCTCGACATTTAAAGGTTCCCAAACTGGCAATTTACTATTCATAGTCAGTCTAGCAGTCTACCAGTATCAACCTCATCTACTTATCCCATCCGATCATGGATGACTGTGTCTGTGTCCATGATGCAGGCAGTGCAATTAAATAACGTTCAAGTATCCAGTTGTGCAGAGTCAGCAGTTGTTGTCTGTTGTATAGGCAAGAGTCAAGGTGGAGAAGGCTTTTCATGTAGGAGGGAGAGAAGGCTTTTGAATTCTAAAGACTTACTAGCCGACTGTATGCTTAAATTACACCCCTATGGGCAACGCACACAGGCTCATTTCTACGTGTTCCTTGCCTCTAATCTCGCTGGTCTGAAATGTAGGCTGTAGGGAAGAGCGATCAGCTGTTGTCTCTCTGATGTGTGTCCTGTAGTCCTGTAGTTCTGTAGTCCTGTAGTCCTGTAGGCCTGTAGGCCTGTAGTTCTGTAGTTCTGTAGTCCTGTAGTCCTGTAGTTCTGTAGTCATGTAGGCCTGTAGTTCTGTAGTCCTGTAGGCCTGTAGTCCTGTAGTCCTGTAGGCCTGTAGTTCTATAGTCCTGTAGTCCTGTAGTTCTGTAGTCCTGTAGGCCTGTAGTCCTGTAGTCCTGTAGTCCTGTAGTCCTGTAGTTCTGTAGGCCTGTAGTCCTGTAGTTCTGTAGTCCTGTAGTCCTGTAGTCCTGTAGTTCTGTAGTTCTGTAGTCCTGTAGTTCTGTAGGCCTGTAGGCCTGAGAGGCACAACACTTGCCTGATTACTAGTTTTAGGGGGCTCAGCTGCCGGTCCCTCTTGTATTTCCCAATATTCTTCTGAATCTGAATCTTCTTCTCTTTCTTCCCATGCATGGAAAATCACCAAACTTTGCACACAGGTCCAGTACTATAACAGAAGTCCTCAACTGGCATCGTGGGCCAATAGTCTTGATGGCTATTGGCCATACAGCAAACGTTTAAAGTTTAGTCTTTGGTTTTGGTTTTTGCCCCTCGTCGTGGTGCCTTTATTTTAACAAACATTTTGTGGAAACTGCTGAAACCTCCATGTTACATGCCCCTGTGACATTTACATGCAACCCTTGTGATTGTGATGTTTAAGTCAGTGTGAAACCATCTATGGCTTCTCACATGGCAGGTAACTCAATAAGAGTTCAAACCCAGGGAGATGCAGGATAAAAATGCTAATGCATACTGTACTCCATTGTGCTGTGCGTCTCTTTATCTGACCAGTCTTTTGTCTGCTTACATCTCAATCAGTCCCACCTGTGTTCAATCCAATAAAATCAATCAGTGAATCAATGCTCAGTCCAAAGTCCCACAACTCATTCCCATCACAGTATAGGCCTTCTAATACATGTTTTCCTGTATGTTCATGTAGGATTCCTAAGATGTAAATATCTAGCTGTGACATACTTTTTTTTTAGGTCAAACTGCCAGCTTCTCACTTCCCTTTGTGTCTGGTTGTGAGTTCAAGCCCCAGGTGATGCAGAATAAACATGCTAATGCCTACTCAAGCATTGTACTGTTTGGATTTCAGACATGATTTTTAAGATTTTTTAATTTAAGAAGTTTTAAAGGACCCACATGTAGGCTAATTGTCATGTGTCTCCTTCCTCTTCCTCCTCAAAAT
>NC_140242.1:18886966-18906966 GCF_949987555.1 Borostomias antarcticus
GAGGAGAGGAGAGGAACGGAGAGGAGGAGAGGAGAGGACCAGACAGGAGAGGAGAGGAACGGAGAGGAGGAGAGGAGAGGAGAGGACCAGACAGGAGAGGAGAGGAACGGAGAGGAGAGGAATGGAGAGGAGGAGAGGAGAGGACCAGACAGGAGAGGAGAGGAATGGAGAGGAGGAGAGGAGAGGAGAGGAGAGGAGAGGAGAGGAGAGGAGAGGAGAGGAGAGGAGAGGAGAGGAGAGGAGAGGAGAGGAGAGGAGAGGAGAGGAGAGGAGAGGAGAGGAGACTCTGGCCTGGCTGAGCTGTGTTCATGGCTTCTCTCCTCCCACAGATTGATGCAGCGTGTCTTTTTATATCCTCTCTCCTCCAGATCTTAATGATCCAGTTAGACCAGCTCAGCCAGCGTGGGTTGGGAGCCCAAGGGGATGACTGCGTGCATTTGTGTGAAACGATGATTATGAACGGGCTGAACATGATTGACGGTGTTCAATCATATGGATGTGGATAGATTCAAAATACAATATGTGTAGAGTGTGTGTGTGTGTGTGTGTGTGTGTGTTTGAGGCTGTCTTTGCCCATATGTACTCCACCGTATGTGTGAGTTCTAGGCTTGTTTCAGGCTTTAGGCTAGTTTGTTGACATGGCTCCGGTGTGTGTGCGTGTGTGTGTGTGCGTGTGTGTGTGTGTGTGTGTGTGTGTGTGTGTGTGTGTGCAGATGGGCTGTTCGGGCAGTGCCACAGCTCTAAGCAGGACCAGGTGCAGTACCAGGTGTCTGTTCCTGTCCTGAAGAGGATGCAGGAGGTCCTAAAGCAGCTGATGCTACAGGGTGAGCAAGCACGCTAACAGGCTAATATATTAACACCATACCTTGATGCTACATGGAGAGCTAGCACGCTAACAGGCCAATATATTAACACCATACCTTGATGCTACATGGCGAGCTAGCACGCTAACAGGCTAACATATTAACACTATATGATGATGCTATGCGGTGAACTAGCACGCTAACAGGCTAACATTAACACCATACGATGACACCGTAGATCGACCTAGCACAAGCATAAGAACATGCTAGCTATGAATACTTTAGGGTTAAAAAGTGTGTTTGTGTCTGTGTGTGTGTGTGTGTGTAGGTCTCTCGTGGCAGGATGACATCACCCAGTACATCGTAGCCAAAGAGCTGAGTCGCGTCCCCCACACCCCACGGTCCACCAAGGCCTCCTCTTCCTCATCCTCCTCCTCCCCCTCACAGTAAGAAAGTTTAATACTTTTGACTTTAGCTTCAAAACCCGATGATCTTCACCCCATCCAGCAATGAGATCTTTGTGCTCCTTCACGACGACATGATTGGTTCTTTGAAGCCTTGCCTGAGTTTTCAGGAGAACCTGACAGTACCTCTGCCCCGCGTTTTGCCCTGGCTAGGTCCAGACAGAGCTCCTCTAAGGGGGGGTACCACCACAGCTCCAAGTCGGGGGGTGGTCCGGCAGACGACTACCTGGACTACATGATAGTAGACCCCCCCCAGTCGCCGCACCGTATGCCGGCCTCCCCCATGGACCCATACACCTACCACCAGGTACATACGGTACATACACTACCATGGACTCATACACCTACCACCAGGTACATACGGTACATACAATACCATGGACTCATACACCTACCACCAGGTACATACGGTACATACACTACCATGGACCCATACACCTACCACCAGGTACATACGGTACATACCATGGACCCATACACCTACTACCAGGTACATATGGTACATACACTACCATGGACCCATACACCTACCACCAGGTACATACGGTACATACCATGGACCCATACACCTACTACCAGGTACATATGGTACATACACTACCATGGACCCATACACCTACCACCAGGTACATATGGTACATACACTACCATGGACCCATACACCTACCACCAGGTACATATGGTACATACACTACCATGGACTCATACACCTACCACCAGGTACATACGGTACATACACTACCATGGACCCATACACCTACCACCAGGTACATACGGTACATACACTACCATGGACCCATACACCTACCACCAGGTACATACGGTACATACACTACCATGTACTCATACACCTACCACCAAGTACATACAGTACATACACTACCATGGACCCATACACCTACCACCAGGTACATACGGTACATACACTACCATGGACTCATACACCTACCACCAGGTACATACGGTACATACACTACCATGGACCCATACACCTACCACCAGGTACATACGGTACATACCATGGACCCATACACCTACCACCAGGTACATACGGTACATACACTACCATGGACCCATACACCTACCACCAGGTACATACGGTACATACACTACCATGGACCCATACACCTACCACCAGGTACATACACTACCACCTCCTACCCATGGAGATAAACATGATCATATCGTGATGTTACAGTGAGAGTGTTATCACACAATGGTTGATTGTTTGAAATTTGCTTTAAATAAACATCTTGATTGATTGATTAATTGATTGATCAATTGATTGATTGAGTGTGTGATTGATTGGTTAATTGATCAATTGATGGATTTATTGATTGATTGGTGGATTAATTGGTTGACTGATTGATTGGTTAATTGGTTGATTGATTGATTGGTTGATTGATTAATTGCTTTATTGATTGATTGAATGATTTATTGATTGATTGACATGTATGATGCCCCTGACTCGGCCTGTCCTCTCACTACAGCACAGATATGAGGATGACATGGAGAGATCGCTCCATCCTATTGGAGGAGGAGGAGGTTATCCCCGCCCCTCCACCTCGAGGTCACAGGCCAGTCAGAGGGAGAGGGAGAGGGACCGCCAGATCCTGCAGGACGTCATCTCTCTCTACCTGGCCTCCTCCGCTGACCCCGCCCCCGGCCCCGCCCAGGCCTCCTCCTTCCACCAGCAGGGAGCGGCCGTGCCCTACTACCCGGACCTGGAGCTGGGCCTGCCGGGAGCCTACCTGGAGGACTACGTGGCCCAGGCCGAGGCTCAAGCCCAAGCCGAGGCCCGGGCCGCCTCCGCCAGGCAGCACAGGAAGAAGGTTCCCCAGGACTACAGCTCCCTGGCTGGGCTGGACGGTGGGTACATGGGCGTAGAATTTAGGGGGGACGCTGGGGACATCCAGTCCCCATCAATATTCAGAGACTACTGAATTGTCCCCAGCAATAATTTGGTACACAAATGCTTAACAGATCTCCTTCATTACTAGTCCTGCCTCCCTAGCCCAATATCTCTAATAGGATTGGTTTGTCGTTTCTTACTAACTTGTGAGAGGCTGGCTGTAGTATATGGTTAAATTTGGTTGCGGGGCTACAAAGCTCAGAGCCTCCGTCAACACCACAGTTCTGTGCACATAAATAGGCCTATGGGAAAATCTTCGCGTTTTGTATTGATTCAGTATTGAAAGTGCATTTTATTTTTCAATATGGGACAATCCCATATTAACGGCTTGCCTACCATTGCAAACGTGGCAAGATTTGAGCCATGAGGAGGCTCACTTGCCTACTGAATTGCATAACGTTAGTAAACAAACCAGACATGTAATGTTAAGGTACGTTTTTTTTTTTTTTTAACCCTATCAGTTGTTATCAAGGTATCATGGTTAAAGAACCAGCCAGCAGGATAATCAGATCTGACTGTGGCTCAAATCTATGCTTTTTTTAATTTTAGGCAAGTGCAAAAAAAAATGCATGCTCATATTTAATGCCCCCAGCAAAGCTCAAATCAAAAATACCCCCATGGGTGAGAACCCCCCCCCCCCCCCGGGCCTGGAGATGATCCGTTGCGCTTTGGTTAAGGATGAGGGGGATGTACTCCTCTGACTGCTGACGTGGTCATTTTGTGTGTGTGTATGCGTGTGTGTGCGCATGCATGTGCGTGTGTGTGTGTGCAGACGGCCTGCTGCAGAGGATGTGGGAGGTCCTGGAGAGGTCCGGCGTGGACCCCAGAGAGCTGAGTCCCCAGCAGCTCTACAGACTGGCCCTGGTTCTGCTGATGATGCAGGCGGAGAGCCCGGACAACGCAGGTAGGCAGGGTCAGGGGTCATGGGGTCAAGGGTTAGCCTGGAAACAGAGCTGACACATCACACCAATCCTGAGAGATTGCTGTCCCTCGTCCACTATGAGAATTCTCTCTTTTCTCCTCAGGTCCTCTGGAGAAAGACCTGGTCACCCTGAAGGAGGTAGGAGGAGGACTCAGCACACACACACACACACACAATAACACACACATACTAATACGTACTATGTCACTATAACAGTTATCCTGTCTCTTCCTCATACTCAGATCCAGGTGGCTAAAACCAGCAACAAAATGCCCAGCCAGCCAGACCACGCCCCAGCAGCCGCCCTCGCAACCTCCCTCTCCTCCCCCAGCTCCCCCACCCTGGTCCCCGCCCCCCCGGGGGTCTCCCTGGGGCCTCTGGAGGACAGGCCCTCTGGAGGAGCTGGCACTGCACTGCCACCAGGGGGCGCTGGTGTGCCCAGAGAGGAGTACGGCTACATCGTCACCAACCAGAGGTCAGAAACCCGCTCTCTCTCTCTCTCTCTCTCTCTCTTTCTCCCTTTCTCTCTCTCTCTCTCTCTCTCTCTGTCTGTCTCTGTGGTGGGCAGCTGTGGGAGTAGGCTCGCAATACCAGACTATCAGAACGTCTGGGGATTTCTACGTTGGGAGTAGTCGCTAGAACGCCGGCGAGAACAGCTGGTAACAAGACTACGTCTGCTGCTTTGGATTGGTTCAAACCTGAACAAAGCTATGCCCTAAAGACTTAGTATTGGTTCAAACCTGAACAAAGATACGCCCTAACGACTTTGGATTGGTTCAAACCTGAACAAAGATACTCCCTAACAACTTTGGATTGGTTCAAACCTGAACAAAGATACGCCCTAAAGACTTTGGATTGCTTCTGCAATGCAGGTTTTTTTTAACTCTCAAATTGTTTCCACCCACTTTAAGCAACAATATCTGAATGAAAGTCATCGGTCTCTATTTGAGAGACGTGTTTAGAGACTGACTCATGAATCCACGCTGGGAGGAACTTAGCAGATCAGATGACAGATGACACGCTAGTCCGCAAAATTAGGAATTGACCAAAACACTGGATACATTTCAGGGTCGTGATCAGGGGGGGTACAGCTACGGCTGGTGTAGAAGGGTGTTAAAGGCTAGTTCCCATAAGCACAGAGGCCATTTAGGGTTAATTTCAGGGTTAAGTGTAGGGTTACGGTTAGGTTAACGGTTAAAGGAGGATTCAAGTCTGATTTTGTAGCCTCTAAACACATGTAATATGTGTATTGTTTACAATGAACTTAAACCAAACCAGAACTTTTCATTATTTTAGTAATAAGTTCAATAAACTGAATGTGGTGGATACAGACACTGTTATTTTGAAAGACTCAACTGACCAGCAAGCATTGCGCGAAACTGAGCTATCGGGAGAAGGTGAACGGAGTTAGAATTCGGCAGAACAACAGCGGTATCCATCATTATCTCTCGAGCGAACATTTGTAACTCAGAACATTTGTCAGACCCTGTATCTAGCTATATTTGCTATTGAAGAAAAACACTGACAATGCCGAAATACTGTGCAATTTGTGGAATCAAGGATTTACCTGCACTGGCGGGAGTGAGTTTCCATCGATTGCCGGAACACCGCAAAGTCCAAAGAAGTCAGGTAAATGAAGCATCTGTGCATCGGCTGTCATCTTTTGTGTGAGTGTGTGCGATCGCATATTTTTTGTTTTGCTGAACTAACTTTATTGGGGAGGCTAGAGCTAGAGGGTTAGCATGGTGCACCTGCCTCGAAACCCCGTCCTCCTAGATGTTTTTTTTGTCGAAGTCCTCATAATTTTGCTCGAAACGCGTCAACAAATCCCTGGAAATGCAGACTTCGTGAACATGATTTGTTTACATGGAGCAGCTACTGTATAGTCAAGGAAATCACATTTTTCTTTATTGTTTTGTGGGTGTCTAGTTGTTGAGCCTAATGTTGTTCTAGGGTGGAATTCTCCTTTAAGGTGAAGCTTAGGTATAGGGTTGGGTTAAGGTTAGGGTTAAGTTAAGGTCAGGGTTAGGGCTATGTTTAGGGTTGGGGTTAGGGTTTCACCGGTCTCTGCAGTTAAGGGAACTAGCCTTCTACACAGGCTGTAACTGTACCCCATCTAGCCACAACCACGTTTTAGTGCAAACTGAGCCAATGTGCAGAGACCTCTGAGCTGTTCCACGTCTAGCATGCTCCTGCGCTTGCAGGAAGGATGATGACTGTTTTTGCTGATTGATTACAGACTGCTTTCTGACAAGTTGTTGTTGTTGTTGTTGTTTTTGCAGTCCTCTGAGTTTGTATGATGGGGTCAAACTCGTGGAGCTGCTGGCTGAAAGGATCCACCTGACAACCAGCAGCTTTATCAACATCAGGTAACACTGCTGCTCTCAGTGTGTGTGTGAATGGTCAATGGACTGCACTTACATAGCGCTCCAAAGCGCTTTACAATGGCCTCTCATTCACCCATTCACACACACCTTCACGCACCAATGGTGGCAGCTGCCATGCAAGGTGCTAGCCTGCTCATTGGGAGCAATTTGAGGTTCAGTGTCTTGCCCAAGGACACTTCGACATGTAGACAGGAGGAGCCGGGATTTGAACCGCCGACCCTGTGATCGCTGGACAACCCGCTCTACCTCCTGAGCCACACACTGTGTGTGTGTGTGTGTGTGTGTGTGTGTGCGTGTGCATGCGCGTGTGTGTGTGTAATCTCTATCTCCTCCTGTGTTCCAGTGTTGTGGGTCCTGCCCTGACCTTCCGTATCCGTCAGAACGCCCAGAACCTGAGTGCAGCAGATGTCGCAGAGAAAGCTGGTGAGACACACACACATACACACACACACACAAACACATGCACGCACACATAAATACACACACACCAGGGTTATAATAGTTCAGACGAGATCACTTTTGTCAAATTTGAACATTTATTATACAAGCGGCATAATACATGCATATGAATTTTTGGCGGTGTGCTCTGTCCGGGGGGCCCCCTGCCTTCCACCGGCGTGGAAAGCGCGTTAGCAGGGGGAGGCAATCTAGGTGTTCCCCCCCTCTGGGCCAAGCCCTTGGCCCAGAGAGCCAGGAAGGGGGAACGGCATCCTGCCTCAATGACGATCAGAGTGGGCCGCGATCAGGAAGACGCTCGGAGGTAACTCAGCCCACTAAGACCGTCAAAGAGTGCCACAGGAGGACTGCTGTACATTATAGTCCCTGGTCCCCACGGGCCGACGCTCGTGGGTTCCGCGGGAGATACAGCCTCGTGTCTCTGCTTCCATGGCGCCGCCACGGAAAGCCACAGAGACAAGCTTGCGGCTACTCTGGCATCCACCGGCCGACGCTGGTGGAATACCTGCAAACTACCCCGGACAGAGAGCAACGATGACAACAGATGACATCGACATACGCAGGAGGAGCAGGGGAGGAGGTGGGGCGAGCATGCAATGCACAACAGCAGTAAAGGCAAGCGCGAACAATGACATGTTTTGACAGCTTAAATACATGCGCTCTAGTGAGCTGACCAATGCTATGACAGCTACAGTCAGCTGGTGCTGCGTCATGCGTGACTGATTAACCTCTGCTGACCCCCCGGCCGTGACGTACGTGCCTCGGCTGAATTTGCGTCGTTGACTTCATTTTTGCTTTTTTCATTAGTTTTTATTTTTATATCGTTTTAACTTTGTGTTCAATTTCAGCTTAGTTTCAATTAGTTTTTAAAGCAGATTTGCTAGTTAAGTTAAGTTTTTAGTTTTTGATAATGCTTAGTTTTAGTTTAGTTTTTATTAGTTTCAGTATTAGTTTTAGTTTTTTTTTTCTGCGCTAGCCTCGTGAGACCATCCTGATCTCGTGAGCTCATGTTGTTTCACTCTGTGCAAAACAAACCATCTGGCGAACGTCAGATTACCTCTGCACAGGGGCTCAGCTAAAGAAATAATGAAGGATAGATTTCATATCCACCCAAAATACTAGGCTTATGTATGGAATGAAAAAGACTAAAACTAAGGACATTTTCTCTACAATTTTAGTTTATTTTAGTTAGTTTTGTAAACACACAATACAGTTTTAGTTAGTTATCGTTTTTTTGTAAAGCCTAGTTTTTATTTTTATTTCAGTTGACTAAAATATTTTTTCACACCTAGTTTTCGTTTTTTAGTTAGTTTTCGTTAACTATAATAACCTTGACACACACACAAACACACGCACACACACATAAATACACACACGTACACACACAGTCACACACACGCACACACACACACACACATGCACGCACACAGACTAATTGTTCATTAGAGGCGAAGGCGCTGTCAGTGTTGTGCTGCCCTGCTGTTGCGTCTCTAAGGTCACACTGTCAGAGCCCCCCCCCCCCCCCCCCCCCCCCCCCCGCCGCCTGTGAGCCCCCCCCCCCACTCACCTGACTCCTCCCTCCCACAGAGGAGGCCTCCACAGGAAATGATGCCTTGTTTACATTTTTGAGGGTTTATTTGTGTTTCTGCAGTGTCTGAGAAGAGCTTCCTCGAGTCACAGACAAGCCTTAAGATTATCCAGACCGGAGTGGGAGAGGTAAGAATACAGTATACTTATATATATATATATATATATATATATTATATATATATATATATTATATATATATATATATATATACTGTATATATGCACACACACATATACATTTCTAGTAGCATTAATGCCCTGCTGGCTCTCTCGCCATGGCAACTGCACATTACACTGAGCATTCTCCTGTTGCTATGGCTCCCTGCTGTCCCCCCCACTGAGGCTTCCAGACACCATGGCAACCTCACAAGGCACACTCTCTTCAACCCTCTGCCTCTTGTTCCTTTCTCTTTTCCTCTCTCTCTCTCCCTCTCTCGCTCTCTCTCGCTCACTCTCTCACTCCTGCTCTCCCCTTCTCTCTGGTTTCCTACCGTGTAATTAGCCTTGTCCTACAAGATTGGTCTTTCTCTTTGTTTACATGACAGTGTTAGTATTTATGTGTGTGTGGGGTTGTGTGTGTGTGTGTGTGGGGGGGGGGGGGGGGGGGGGGGGTGGTTGTATGTGGGTTTGTGTATGTGTGCGGGGGGTTGTGTGTGTGTGTGTAATGTAAAACCCTGAGAGGGACCTTCAGGTGGAGCACAGTAATTTAGACGAGGCAGGTAGCTCTTTAGCGCCTTGGCGTATTTATTCAATAAATACATTTAAAAAAGCGAAAATGCCCGGGCAACCAAGAACGGCCTGTATGTCCCCTCGATCACCTGTATGTCCCCTCGATCACCTGGCTGCGCTGGTGGTGCTGACTGGGGCTTTCCTGTGTTGCCGCCGGTCCCCGGCCCACTCTACCTGTTGGGCGCCAACCATAGTGCTGAAAAGGGGTTTTACGCATGGTGGGGTCCTTGTGGCAGCCTCCTTCCGGGCGGGACTCAGGGGGATGCCACCCCCCCCACCCCCCAGACCAGAGGAAGGAGTTTCGCCGGGAGAGGGCATCTGCGATGGCAGGGGCCGTCCTTGGTCGGTGCTCCACCTGGAAGCCATAGTCCTGGAGACTGGGAAACCACCGGGTTATTCTAGCATTGGTATCTCGGGCTGAGCTCAGCCATTTCAAGGGAGCATGGTCAGTTACTAGGCGGAAAGGCCGACCCAGGAGATAGTACTTGAAAAGCTTGTCAACGCGTGGCATGGGGTAGGCGATATCTCGTTTAGCTTTCTGAAGTCGTTGCAGAATTGCCAACTCCCGTCTGACTTTGGGACCAGGACAATAGGGCTAGGCCAGGGGCTATGGGATTCTTCAATGACTCCTAGGTGTAGAATTTTCTGGACTTCTTGTCGTACCACCTGGGTCCGGGCCTCGGGGATGCGGTAGGGCCAGAGTCGCACATACTGTCCTGGATGAGTGTGGATCTCGTGATGGGCAGCAGTCATAGGCGATTTAACCCTCTGAGAGTAGGGGGGCAACATTTTGACGTGAGATAAAAAACAAAACAGTTCTGCCGTCTCGTCCCATCTATTTACAAAGAATACCAGTTGTGAACAGTATGCTAATAAGAAATCCGTATGACAATTCAATATGTACAACGCATCAAACTTCATCTAGACACCACGAGCATGTCAATATGACTTTATGACCGAGCACTAGGCCATACCCAACATCACAACATCAAACTGCAACTGCCTGCTGGTGCTAGCTTCCTCGCCGATGGTGATGTTGCTAGTGCTAGTGCTAGCTCCGATAGCCTCTGGAGCACTTCTGCATTCGATTGCACCTGCTGCGCTGTCATTTCGAGTGGTAGCTTCTTCATTAGCATTGCCAGATTTTATTTTATTTTATGAAGAAGTGGTAAATTGTTTTTATAGCTCTTTTTGCCATTATGAGCAGGTTGGCTAGTTGTAGCTTGTTGAGCACTGAGCAGTACAGTCAGATCTAATTTATTTCGACGGACGAGTTGTGCCATTAATGGATTATGAATATATATATATTTTTAAAGGTAGCCTAGTTTAAGTAATAAATACACTTTTAAAATTAATGATGATCTAACACAAACTGGTACAAACCACAATTATGTATTTAATAATTGTGTTAATTAGTACCAAAAAAAAATAAAGTTTTTTTTTTTTTTTTTTTAAGAATCTGAGCAGAGTTGGGCTGTCCAATCAGCCCCCCCTATAAAATCGCCAATGGCAGCAGTAGTGCGGCCTGGTAAGTCCGAGAAGACGTCTCTGTGATGCATCACGAGCTCCGGGAGGTCCTGGACCTGGTCGGGTGCCAGCTGCTCTCCCCGGGGCACATCTGGGGTGAGGGGGCTGGTCAGGGTGAGGGGGCTGGTCAGGAAGGTGCTCACCACCTCTCGGGCCGGTTCCTCTGGTGCCTGGTAGGTCTTTAACAGATCAACGCGATAAATCTGCGCAGGCTTTCTCCTACCGGGTTGTCTCACTTCACTAACCCGTTCCACTACCTCATACGGACCGCTCCAGCGAGCTAGGAACTTACATTTGGCTGTGGGGACGAGGACCACCACTTTGTCCCCGATGTGGAATTCTCTGAGCTGTGCCCCTTGATTGTAGGTTCTGGCCTGGCTCTGCTGGGCTCTCTCTCGAGGTGTTCTCGTAGCACGGGCCACACCTGTCTGCTGATGCTGCATCGTGTCGACATTGTTCTATCACTGAGCCGTGGGGGGAGGGCTGGGTCTCCCAGGCTTCTTTTGCGATGTCGAGTATTCCTCTGGGGCGTCCCGCTGAAAAGGAGTTCAAATGGAGAGAATCCGGTCGAGGCTTGGGGTACCTCCTGGATGGCAAACAACAATAGGTCCCAGTTTCTCACCTCCTCTTCCGTGACCTTCTTCAACATCTGCTTCAGCGTTTTGTTGACTCGCTCCACCAGGTCTGTGGGTGGTAGAATGAGATTCTCAGTTGTTTCACTCGCAGGAGTTGCAGCACTTCCCTAAGGACTGAGGACATGAAACACGAGCCCTGATCGGTTAGCACCTCCTTTGCGGTACCGACTGGGCTAAAGAGGAGGATCAGATCCTTAGCCACGGCTTTGGCAGTGGCAGCTCGGAGAGGGAGAGCTTCTGGATATCGAGTGGCGTAGTCTAGAATCACCAGGATATACCTATGGATATACTGTACCTGTGCCCCCGGCTGGTCTTGGGGAGGGGTCCCACAATGTCCATGGCGGTCCTCTTGAACGGTACCTCAATAATGGGGAGAGGGATCAGAGGGTTGCGATAATGGACCTGGGGGGTGTTTAGCTGGAAGGTTCCACAGCGGCGCCAATGCTCTGTAACTGCCTGTTTAACCCCAGGCCAGTAAAACCTGGCCAATACACACTCTCTGGTTTGGTCCATGCCCAAATGTGCCCCCAGAAAATGATTGTGGGCCATATATAAAACTTAAATGACGAAACATTTGGGAACTACTAGATGTTCTAATAGAGCATCATTAACTTTCACCACCCGATATAACAAACTGTTGCAGGTGCAACGGGTGAGGCGTGTCAGCTGGGCGAGTTGGCAAATAAAAAAAAGCAAAAACGTTCAAAATACGGATCTCCCGAGGAGACTGTGGCAGCCTGCTTGTGGGCGGGGCCTGGGAGGACGCCACAGGAGAGGCTTTATTGATCCCCGGGGGGGAAATGGTCATGTTCCAGCATCACCACAGTAATTAGAGAGCTGCTGATGGTGTTGACAACTTCCTTGTTTACACAAACACACAGGGAGGCGAGGGAGGGAGGAGGGGGAGAGATGAAAAGGAGAGAAGAATGGAGGGAGAAGAGCTCTAGGCGCTTCTCTAAACACACTCACGTCTTTGTTGTGTGGTACAAACTTTTAATTAGTTTTGCTTCTTCTTTCCACCTTCCCTCTCCCCCTCTCTCTCTCTCCCCCTCTTCTATTCTCTCCCCCCCCCCCCCCCCTCTCTCTCCGCCTCTACCCTACCAGAGGAGTGATACGCGGGGGTTGCCCCAGGCGACGAGGGTGCACGAAGGCTCCAGTGAGGTGGTGCTGACGCTGGTCGCCATGGCATGCGTGGGCGGCGTCCTGGTGGTGGCGCTGGCTATCGCTTGTCTCAGACACCACAGCCACCAGCTGGCCAATGGGAAGCTGGGCCTGGGCCCCGAGGGCGGAGCCGAGACGCACTTCGACTACCAGGTAGGCAGGGCCAGCCTCGGACACGCCGGACTGCTCTGGGCTTTTGATTTGTCAGGACCACAGGGAAGGGACGGTAACTGTTGCTAGTTTAATGCTGCGTTCCTTTTGTCTGGGAAGTGGTGAGGGGGGAGGGGGGAGAGACGGAGAACGACGTCACCCACAAGGTCACCGCGGTACAGTAGACAACAACAACAGCTCGGAACAAAGATGGACGTTAGCTAGCTTTGTTTGCCAAACCAGTAGAGCTGCCATCTTGTTCACAACTTCTAGAGCTAACTGGGGGTAGGGGCGAGTGGTACGAGTTCACGAGCCGAGAAACCAAGTCGTGAGGGGCGTTCCAGTTAAAACCGCGAGTAGTATCGCGTGAATCACAACTTCACGAGCCAAATGGAATGCAGCATTACTGCTATATTTGCTAGTAGTGTAATGAGCAAACAATACACTCCACTGTCTCTCTATCCTCTAGCTTATTACTGCCTTCTGTGTACGTATGTGTGTGTGTGTGTGTGTGTGTGTGTGTGTGTGTGTGTGTGTGGGCGTGTCCTAAGGAGTTGTGTCGGCAGCACATGGCAGCCAAGTCGTCGGTGAGTCGCGGGGAGTCTGGGGGGTCGGTGGCGGGCGTGGGCGCCGGAGGCCGCCGGGGCACGGACACGTCCCGGGTCAGCAGTGTGTCATCCCAGTTCAGCGACGGGCCGCAGCACAGCCCCTCCTCCCACAGCTCCACCCCCTCCTGGAGCGAGGAGCCCGCCCAGTCCAACATGGACATCTCCACCGGTCACATGATACTGGTATGGTCTGATCGCGTGACCCCGGTTACATGATACTGGTACAGTCTGGTCATGTGACCCCAGTCACATGATACTGGTACGGTCTGGGCGCATGACCCCGGTCACATGATACTGGTACGGTCTGGTCGCGTGACCCCGGTCACATGATACTGGTATGTTCTGGTCGCGTGACCCCGGTCACATGATACTGGTACGGTCTGGTTGTGTGACCCCGGTCACATGATACTGGTACGGTCTGGTCGCGTGACCCCGGTCACATGACAGAACAGGAAATCTGCTGTATGATGATCCCACTAGCTCAGATCAGATAACAAAGACGGTAGAGCTTGTCTCTATGGTAACGCATGGTATATGTCTCTATGGTGATACACGGTATGTCTTCATGGTGACCCGTCTGTCTCCATGGTAACAGGCGTACATGGAGGACCACCTGAGGAATAAGGACCGCCTCCAGAAGGAGTGGGAGGCTCTGTGCTCGTACCAGGCGGAGCCCAGCTCCGTCGCCCTCGCCCAGAGCGCCGACAACATGGACAAGAACCGCAACCCCGAGTTCGTCCCTTGTGAGTCCTCGCCGTCGGTGAAGACCTCAAGAGTCTAGCTCTAGGTTGACGGGTCCTGGTCAGTCTGTGAATAAATATTCCAGAGGCCGATGCACATTTAGGTCATTTTAATTGTAAGGTCACAGGAATGTCTAGCCTCCAGAGAACAAAGAAATACAGGGAAACACAAAATACAAGGTGTGATCCAGAGACACAAACAGACATGCCAAAACCCCAAAGTGACATCATCAGTCCCTCCCAACATTCCTTATCTATTTTACTGCCTGCCCAGCCTCTCCATTCTCTCCTATCCCCCAGGACAGGCACACATTCCGCCAAGTCACCACTTTTGACCATACATGGCTCTGCCTCTCTCTCTTACACCATCGTCTTTATCTCTCTCCACCCCTCTGTCTCCCTGTTCCCTGATCTTGTCTCTCCTCTGCGTCTCTCTTTCTCTCTGTGTATTTTAAAGTCAGGCCTAGTTATACGGTACATGCTATGGTGTTCAGTGGTGATATCAGTATTGATTGTTATTGAGTGTTGGATTGTGTTGATCGTGTGTGTGTGTGTGTGTTCCAGACGACCACTCGCGGGTGAGGCTGAAAGTGGACCAGGACTCGGCTAAAGGGGACTACATCAACGCCAGCATCATCGTAAGATCACAGACACGGCTGTCACACTGACCCCTCCCTAGCTGCTGTTCCAACTTGTGTCTCACCTGGTTGCCGTTGTCATCGGGAGTCTCTCTCTCTCTCTCTGTCTCTCTCTGTCTCTCTCTCTCTCTCTCTCTCTCGCCAGATCGACCACGACCCTCGCCTGCCCGCCTACATCGCCACCCAGGGGCCGCTGCCACACACCATCCCCGACTTCTGGCAGGTCAGGGGTCGACATCGCACTGCCATGTCATAATGAGGGTGATGATGATGGTGGTGATAATGATGTGTGTGTGTGTGTGTGTGTGTGTGTGTGTGTGTGTGTGTGTGTGTGTGTGCGTGTGTGTGTGTGTGTGTGTGTAGATGGTCTGGGAGAACGGTTGTACGGTGATAGTGATGATGACCGCTCTGGGGGAGGACGGAGAGAAACAGTGCGAACGCTACTGGCCAGACGAAGGCTCCTCCCTCTACCACATCTATGAGGTCAGTACCTACCCCAGCCCCTAGTACCTAGTACCCTAACCCCTAGTCCCTAGCCCTAACCCATCATTGAACTAGTACTGTAAAGGTGTCTGCACACTGCCCCAACCAACACCAACCAACACCAACGTTGGATTGGTGTGCCATGTTTGTTGGTGACTGTTGCCCTTGGTTGGATAGATTTGGCAACTGAATTTGAAAAATGTCAACATTCTAACAACTGCCAACTTTAGAATGTTGAGTTGGCTGGCGTTGGTTGGGGCAGTGTGCAGGCACGTTAACAGTTTCAGTCAGATCCTGACCCTGCTTGTCCCTTCTTTGACCGCCTGCCCCTGTCCTCTCAAGGTGAACCTGGTGTCGGAGCACATCTGGTGTAAGGACTTCCTGGTGCGTAGCTTCTACCTGAAGAACGTGCAGACCCAGGAGACCAGGACCCTGACCCAGTTCCACCTGCTCAGCTGGCCCGCCAGCGGCATCCCCACCTCCACACGCCCCCTACTGGACTTCCGCAGGTACTGCGGCCACGCCGACCCGCCCCAACCCGGCCTGGCCCACTCTCCTTCGCTCATAATCCGTCTCTAACTGTCTCTCTTCCTTCCTTCCCTCTCTTCCTCGTTGTTGGGGGCGGGGGGGGGGGGTCAGTCGGTTCGTACATCTCCTTGATTGCCTCTCATTCTCCCTTTCCTCCCTCCCTCCTTCTCTCTCTCTATGTCGGGGTCCAGGGGGTCGCGGGGTTCCAAGGGTTCGTACATCTCCCAGTGTCATTTTTGTGATTTGCAGCTAGTGGTCTGGGTCCAGTTGCATAGTCACAAAAATGATCATTGGCAGGTGTGACTGCAGCGGGAACATGGCTAGACGGACTAGCTCCGCCTCTTCTCCTCCATTCCTCCGCTCTCTTCCTCTCCTCCTTCTCTCCATTCCTCAGAGGGGTTTCCTGGCCTGTACACGCAGGGGCTGTCACTCTCCATCTGACCAGAAATATAGTATACACACCATGTTTACAGAGCAGTCCATGTACTGTATAGAATGTAATACATGTTTCTACTTTCTCTGTCTCCTCCCTCATCCTCCCTCACTCTCGCCATCTCTCCTCGTCTCCCTCACTCCCTCTTCCTCCTCCCTCACTCTCTCCTCCTTCTCCTCCTCTCCTGCTCCTCAGGAAGGTAAATAAGTGCTACAGAGGTCGCTCCTGCCCCATCATCGTGCACTGCAGGTAAGCCCCTCCCTCTCCTCAGGTCTCCGTGGTGATGCGGCGGTTCCCTGCACTCCTGTGTTACGGTAGAGAAGCGACCAGCAGCTGAGTGGAGCTACTGTACTGCTACATGCTGTTACTAACCAAGCCAACGACATTAGCGTTACATATCTGGGTTGAAATATTAAATCTTTTTTATGACTTTATTAGTCCTGGCCCTGGGAACTGAAATTATTCCAATTAGTGTTTTGAGTCAGGTGAGTCTTATCTAGCTATGTACTACGGCTGGGCTGCATTCAAATTAAGCAAACAGAGGCGAACGTTTGTGGCAAACATTTTCTTTGAACGGTTAAACTTAAACGGAGAGCCCTTCTGTGATCAACGCTGATTTTCTGGATATTTTTGGGATACCTAATTTAACGTTAGAAGTAAAAGGGCCTCCTGTATTCAATTAATTCATTCAATCAATCATACAATTACATTTCCCTCAGTCCAGTGTCCATTTTTGTTCACCACAAACTACATTTGTGAGCACAAAGCTAACTGAAAAAAGTTTTAAATAGTTTGCGAACGTTCGCGAGCGTTTGCTATGTTCGCCGAATTTGAACGTACCCCTGATGTGTCCAGTTGTGCACATACCGCCCGATGTGGTGAGGTCTTCTCTGTGTGTTCTCTGTGTTCTGCAGCGATGGAACTGGCAGGACCGGAACCTACATCCTGATTGACATGGTCCTGAATCGCATGGCCAAGGGTGAGTCAGGAAGGAGAACACTGAGCTAGAACCTTACTTTTCCAGCCTGGGTGCAGAACGCTGAGCTAAAAAAAGGGGTTCCAAAAGGGTCCCCATGGGAGAACCCTCTGAAAAAACATTTTATAACATTTTAGTTTCTTATAGAACCTTTCATTGATTACACTGTTCTTACTAGAACCTTTGTTTGCTAAAAGTTAGATGGTTCTACCTTTAACAACAAGGGGTTCCTTAATTGTTTTTCAGAGGGCCAAAGAAGCCTTTATGATTCCAGGAAGCACCGTGTTTTCTAAGACTGTAGAACAACAGGGAATGTATAAGTGGATGTATGTGTAATGCATCTGGCCTCAGAAGAGCCTGCTGTAAAGATGTCAGAGGTGAGGAACCATGTTTGGTGAGGAATCTTGTGTTTGTGTGTTGTACTCAGGAGTGAAGGAGATTGACATCGCTGCCACACTGGAACATATCAGGGATCAGAGACCCAGTCTAGTGCGCACCAAGGTACCACCTCAACCACATACGTGTGCGTATGTATGTGTGTGTGTGTATGTGTGTACGTGTGTTACAGCCCTTTCCCTCTGTTTCTCCAGGACCAGTTTGAATTTGCCCTGACAGCCGTGGCTGAGGAGGTCAACGCCATCCTCAAGGCCCTGCCTCAGTAGAGACCTACAACCCCTACTACACTACTACTATACTCTGACTACCCCTACCCTACTACTATACTCTGACTACCCCCTACCCTACTACTATACTCTGATTACCCCCTACCCTACTACTATACTCTGACTACCCCCTACCCTACTACTATACTCTGACTACCCCCTATTACCCCTGCACCACTACCACTATACTCTGACTACCCCCTACCCTACTACTATACTCTGACTACCCCCTACCCTACTACCCCTACACCACTATTACTATACTCTGACTACCCCTTACCCTACTACCCCTACACCACTATTACTATACTCTGACTACCCTCTACCCTACTACACTACTACTATTCTGACTACCCCCTACCCTACTACTATTCTCTGACTACCCCCTATTACCCCTGCACCACTACCACTATACTCTGACGACCCCCTACCCTACTACTATTCTCTGACTACCCTCTACCCTAATACTATACTCTGACTACCCCCTACCCTACTACCCCTACAACACTGCTACTATACTCCGACTACCCCCTATTACCCCTGCACCCCCGACCCTAACAAGCCTACTACTATGCTCTAATTACCCCTACAACACTACTACTATACTCTGACTACCCCTACCACCCCCGGCACCACACTGACCTCTGTCCAGGTAAAAGAGGCTCAGTGACCCACAGCAGGTTTGTGTGTGTCCCATGGAGGGCATGTTAGGGCGTGGCCCAGGGCGTGGGGTGAGCGGACGGCCACCCTTCTCTATAGCAGCCTCGGGCGTGGGGGCCCCGAGCCTCTAAACATAATTGTCTCTTCGTGTGACTCAAACACAAATGGTTTATTAAGTAACATTATGTACAGTTTATTTTGGCCTGGGCCTCCACTGTACACTGCCTACTTCACACCTTTCTCTCTCACACAGACACACTCTCACATTGACACACACACGGCACACACAATAACATACACACACACACACAGGACCTAATTTGTGTTCAACTGTCGGTGTCTTCTTCCGTGTAAACCTTTGTGATTACTGTAAATAATTTTCTTGTTTTGATCTGTGTTTATTCATGTAGCAAACACATAGAAAATATCTATAAAAATGTATTTTTGACTCAATCCAATTAAACTGTGACGTGAAGCAACAGCAGGGATGTCTGTGTGTGTGTGTGTGTTGTGTGACTCAGTTCCTCTCCAATCCTGATCAGTGGAGGCATGCTGCAGTGGCAGATGTCCACCACTAGGTAATGCTATGGAGCTGATTGTGGCTACAGGCAGGTATGGGGAAGTGGTCAGATCAGTGGCATCAGGGTATGTTGTTAAATATTGTTTAACTGTGGCAGGCAAACTGTTAAAGAGTTCTACAGGCCTCTACATCACTTAGGTCAGACATGGAGGTTTCAGGACAAGCCAGCCTATCAGTTATCTGGGCCATTCAGCTCTAGAGATGTGAGACATGGTTTATGGATGTAGACGTGTGTGTGTGTGTGTGTGTGAGAGAGAGAGAGAGAGAGAGAGAGGCTTGACATGTTTCCCAGGACACACGTGTATAATACATAAATCATGAGCTTGGTTTTAATGGAGACGAGTTGTTTTCTAAATACTTACACTTACACATAATCCAGTCTTTCTCTTGGCAATATACAGTACACACTCACAAAAACATAGTACATACGTCGGTTTTGTCAGTTTTGAGTTTCTTTTTCAAATAAAACTTTGAAAAGTGTTGATCAGCAGCAGGTAAGCCAGGCAGAGAGAGAAGTGCATCGTGGGGTTTTTGGCCTGTGGGGAGCAGAGGGACATGGAGGCATGGTTAGGCCACAGATCCTCTATATCTCGATATATCTCGCTATCTGTTTCTACCTGTGAACAAGGTTACTGCCAGGGGTACAACTCTACATGACATCATATATTTTTTGACCCCTTCTCTGTGACAGCAAGCATCATGACATCTCATCTGTCTATGTAAGAGGGAAGTAGACTGCATAGGTCAGGGGGTCAGCTCAATATGTCAACCGACTCTAAATGTCAGTCAGGACATGCTCTGATGAGGTTATAGAGACGCTCCCGGGAGCTTCTGAGGTCGCGGTAGGGTCAGGTAGATTAGGGGGGGAAGGCGCTAAAGTGAAGGTGTTCTAGAGATAGGAACCCCCAGAACCCCCTGAGAACACTCATAGAAAACCGCTATGATCTCTATTTAATC
>NC_140242.1:18911966-18919466 GCF_949987555.1 Borostomias antarcticus
TGAGCTGACAGAGGGAAGCCACTGACTTCTTAGTGATAATGCGTTTGCCATTGACGGTGCTCGTTGTGGTGGAGTTGGTGCTCGTTGTGGTGGAGTTCTTCGTGAAGTCCATCCCGTCAAAAAAGTTGGCGAAGTCCCCTGGAATAGTTGTGGTGGTGGAGTCCATCCCGCCCATTAAGGAGTTGAAGTCCACTGGAAGAGAGGACTGGAGTTAACCCACTGAATAGCAGGGTTGGGACAATATCATTTTCTTCAGACCGATCCTTTGTGTACTTGCCGATACAAGTACTTTTAATAATACTTTAATTTTCAATTACCACAATCAGGCCTGGAATATAAGTAGCTAAGTACTGTAGCATTTTGAATTGGTCTTGTCTCGGTCTCGGACAACGAGGACGCTGGATTTTATTTCAAGATCGGCCAAGACCACAACTTCAGGGAAATATCACTCAAGCACCTGGCATTATCTAATTCATGTAAAACTCCCCGCTTCAAATGCAATCAATAACTTGTCAGATCAAATTGAGGAGTGCTTTTATGGTTTGCATCTTCCACATTTTATCGTACTGTAAGTGTGTCATGCAGTGTGGAACTTGCAGTGGTGTGGTCCTGGTCTTGATTCGCCCTGCCTGGGTCTTGACTCATGTCTCAACCCCTCAGAGTCTTGAGCTGTGTTCGAAACCGATCCCAATCCCCTATATAGCACACTATATAGTGTCCGCCATTTTTTTCTACTGTCAAAATTTTCAACGTTTAATTTCATTCACTGTACAATCCACTATAAAATACCCACAATTCACAGTGATTTGTAGTGAACAGAGAATGCACACTACAATTTCTCCCGTATACCCATGGTCGTATTTTAGCGAAGGAGAAGACGTGAAGAAGAATATGGTAGCTATCGGTGGCTAAAGCAGTTAGCTAACGTTACGATGATTCCTGTAGCTGTTTTGCTGCTAAGGCGAGTTTGAGTTTGCCTCTGTTTATGCCTGAGAAACAGTAGTTGAATCAACAGCATCAAAATAGGTACAGGAATCATAATTGTAACGTTAGCTAACTGCTTTAGCCACTGACAGCTACCGTTAATGTTATGGAAGCTGCTGCTATAGTAGTGAGCTTGTGAGCTAACTGGCTATCACGGCCTTAATGTGCAACTTTACAGCTTGTTATTAGCAGACAGCACCATAGTTGACAAAACCACACTTGCACATCATTAGAATTTCAATAATTTATTTGGGATTTAACATTTAAACCTGAACATGGAAACTAAATACTACCTGAATACATTTCAACCTGCTACCATCAGTACTCAGTTTGTTTACATGATACTGGGCACGTCTGCTTGCTTGCATCCATGAATGTCCAACGCAATGACGTTCAGTGTCGTGTCCGAAAACCATTTAATTGTTCCCTATATAGTTCACTATAATGGGGAACACTACATAGGGAATAGTGAGTGAGTGAACGAGTGAACGGTTTCGAACACAGCTTTGGTCTTGTCTCGGCCTCAATACACTCTGGTCTTGGTCTTGACTTGGTCTCGGTTTTGGTGGTCTTGACTACAACACTGTCACTGAACTAAAGCCTGGTTAACAGTCTTGACTGGTCTCAAGATGACTTAGCACATGTTCACCCAAACGAGCTCTGCTTCCTCAACAGTGTTATTTTGTAAAAGAGTAGTTAGCATGTTTTTACTGTGTTATTACACTACTATAACAGTATTACTACAAGTGTAGTACTGTACTGGAGCAGTAATAGCACAGTCATATTGCCTGTTATATCAGTATATGGGGTGCTATAAGCAAACATACCAGGTGGGGGCTTCGCCTCCGACGACTGGCCGGCCTGCTCTCTCTTGCTGAGCTCAAGTGCCAGGGCCATCTCATCCTCCACACCTGCACACACACAAACACACACACAGGCACAAAAGAGGATAGCAGAAAGAAAGAATATTCACATCAATAAAATATCAATAAAATATCACAGATGTAGCAAGGTCAACTGGCTCTCAACTGACTGTCAACTGGCGCTCAACAGCACAAACACACCCACACGCACACACACAGACACATACAGACACACACACACACACACACACAGATTGCATAACAGAGGAAAGAAGACGTTTTACCATTGATGAGAACTTTCTTCAACACCCCTTCCTCCTCAATCTCTGTTCTGTCCTGGCCGTTCTCTTTGAACCTGTGGGCAACGAGAGCCATCATCATTCCATAATACCACACATCAATACATATATAATTACTTATTAGTGAGCTGACACAGGGAAGCCACTGACTTCTTAGTGGTAGTGCGTTTGCCGTTGACGACGCATGTTGTGGTGGAGTCCGGCATTCCGTCCATCCTGCCCATAAAGGAGGTGAAGTCCACTGGAAGAGAGGACTGGAGTTAACCCACTGAACTAAAGCCTGGTTAACCATCTTGACTGGTCTCCAGGGGACTTACCACATGTTCACCCAAACCAGCTCTGCTTCAACGGTGTTATTTTGTAACAGAGTAGTTACTGTGTTATTACACTTCTATTACAGCATTAATACTAGGGATGGCACGATAAAAAAAAAATTCAGACCGAGTAGGAGTATGAATACTCACTTTTGAGTACTTGCCGATACAGAGTACCGATACGAGTACTTTTAATAATATTGCAATTTTGCAATTACCACAATCTGGCCCAGAATATCAATAACTAAGTAGGTCACACCAGCCAAGTGTAATATCAGATTCTAACTATGCTAGCTAACTAGCAAGCTAGTAGCTAGGTTATGGCTGTCAATTTACACAGAAGGTTTGATTCAGTGAAGCACTCAAAGCTATCTAGCATAGCGATGCTGGCTTCCAATAGGCTAATGTAACATAAGCTAACATTAGCTAGCTAGCTTAATTTAGGCTATATGAACATTATCTTGCACCTTTTATCTCTCCAACCCCGTTTCTAACTTGCAAATACAGTATTAAGATATTTGTCTAAGAATCATTTTCGCTATTCCCATCTCCCCCGCTCTCGGCCTGCCACACACACACACACACACACACACACACATGCGCCCTGCTCTGAGACGGGGGGAGAGTGAAACAGTATTTTGCTGTGAGGGAGGGAACACAAGCAATCTTTTAAATCATGCCGATTCCACTGCTGAAATCCGCTTCTGTTCAGTTGCCCTTTCGCTATCCACCTAGTTTAACGTTGGTATTAAGTTATGACGTTGGTATCGGTTTGGAGTATCGGGACAGTTTTACCAGCAAATGAACGCAGTATTGGCCCTGATACCAGTATCTGTGCATCCCTAAGTAATATAGTACAAGTGTAGTACTGTACTGGAGCAGTAATAGCACAGTCATATTGCCTGTTATATCAGTATATGGGGTGTTATAAGCAAACATACCAGGTGGGGGCTTCGCCTCCGACGACTGGCCGGTCTGCTCTCTCTTGCTGAGCTCAAGTGCCAGGGCCATCTCATCCTCCACACCTGCACACACACACACACACACACACAGGTGAGAATAGCAGAAAGACAGAATATAGCTTTAGCTACATAGATGTATATAGAATATACACAGATGTATACACCAAAACAACACAACAGCAAAATCACACATGCGCGCACACACACCAAATTGAATAAGAGAGGTAAGAAGAAGACGGTTTACCATTGATGAGAACTTTCTTCAACACCCCTTCCTCCTCAATCTCTGTTCTCTCCTGGCCGTTCTCTTTGATCCTGTGGGCAGCGAGAGCCGTCGTCATCATCATCATTCCATAAAAACACACAGTAATGCACATTCAATGTTATCGTCACATAGGAAAGCTCCTAGTGAGCTGACACAGGGAAGCCACTGACTTCTTAGTGACAGTTCGTTTGCCGTTGACTGTGCACGTTGAAGTGGAGACCGACTTGAAGCCACCACCCATCCCTCCACCCATCCCGGCCATCAGGTGTTCCATCCCGCCCATGGAGGAGAAGGAGGTGAAGTCCACTGGAAGAGAGGACTGGAGTTAACCTGATGAACTAAAGCCTGGGTTGAGTGCAGCTCCAACAAAACGTTGATTGAAAACGGAAACGGTGATGCGTTGAACAAACTATGGTGTGCAAGCGTTGCACCTGTGGCAGCTGAGAATATATGTCAGACAGGCAGTTTGATTGGGTAACACCTCGGACACACCCACCCAGCGAGAGAAAACCTACCTTAAAGCCTGCACACCTTTTATTGTTTAAAAGATAAATCAATTTGTTATATTCAATGTATGCTATTATTTATTGGCTTATACATACCTCAAATACAGCACCAAGAAGATAATAATAAAATAAAAAAAAGATAACTAGAGTAGCTAATTATATGCAAATTGAATAGTACACGCTGACAACACTGTAGACAACGCAAGAAGTTACCTTCACGGCTGGTACAGACACTATGCATGGTAATTAAACAGCCCGTGGTTATTAGATAAGTACATGCTCACCACTCCCTTCTGTATTGTATTTGCATTTGTTCTTTTTTCCTTTTTTTATATATTGTATTTTGTATTTGCACTTTCCTGTCTTTGCAATGTCCTGCCCTGCACCCTGTCTAATGTCTCTATCAGTGCACTATCGACCTAAGCAAATCCCTAGTATTGAATCTTGAATCAAGGGGCGTTGTCTGGCCCAACTCGAGGCGGAGATGACCGGAGATGTCCGTTTTGCTTCAGGCCCGAACAACGCCCCTGTGGTAATGACCATATCGGCCTGTCGTGAGCTCAGCGGTCCACATAGCGTGTTTAAAAAAGTGACGCTGGGCGTTAGCAACTATGCAAGAACATCAATATTGTATTTGCCCTTTACTTCTTTCGCTATTATTATATATTGCACCGTCCTGCATTGCACTATTGCACTGTCATTGCACTGTCCCGTCATTGTACTGTTCTGTCTTTGCACTGTCCTAAACAAATAGCCAACAATTAGACAAGATGCAGGACGTCCTGTTCCTGCACATTGTCTAATTGTTGTCTATTTGCTGTCATGCACCAACAGTCCAGAACAAATTCCTACCACTGTGTGAGAACCTGGCTACATCTGATTCTGATTCTAAACATTGTACACACCATGGTGGAGGTATACAAAATATACCTTAGTGGTATACACTAGCCTAGCTACTAGGCTAGCAATTATAGCTAACTAGCTCGTATTACATCGGGGCATTACGTAAGCCAAACCGTATAACTGTAACAGTGCCACCTGCAAATAGCTCGCAAGCTGCCACAGTGCTGTAAACACACATTAGCTTGAAAACAAGTCTTTAAGTATTTACTTCACGTTAGTTTTTAGGCTGCTAGCACTACCTAAACACAACATACTTGCTAGCTAGCTAACGTTAGCAACTGCAAGTGCTTCAAAATGTCAGGACTTCATTCACACAATAAACAAGACCACTAGCAGTAGTATAACAGCTCGTACCTCCTTTTTCCATAGCTTTTGATCAAAAACGATTTAATGAGCTTCTTTCAGTCAGTGCGTAGTTATTGTAGTTAATTTTATAAGAGGGTATTGTATCGTACTAGAGTAGTTATTTCCATAAGAATGACTTTGGACCCGCTCGGTAGTCCCGTTATAGGGCAGCGGTAGCGTGGGAGCACAGTCTGTTAACCCCGCGTCGCCAGGCTCTCCTCGGGAGAATACTTGGGGTGAGTTCAATCTGAAAAATACGTGCACCATTTTGCTAGCGTTTCCGGACTGTTTCCTCAAATCGGTGGGCAACCGGCTTTGAGGTAGGGTTTCTCTTGTTTGGACGGTGTCAGAGGTGTTACCCAATCAGCAGACGGATATATTGTATAAAGCCCGCGGTATCTTCTCTGCTGCCATAAGTGCAACGCTTGCATAACACACAAGGTGTTCAATGCACCACCACCGTTTTTGTTTTAATAAACGTTTCGCAACATTTTGTTGGAGTTGAACTCACCCCTGGCTTCCATTCAACTTATCAGATTCAGATTCAAGATCCGTTTTATTGGCCATGCACAGCAGGGTTTCCCAACCTGGGGTCCGGGCCCCCCTTAGGGGTCGCCAACGATCGCAGGGGGTGCACCAGGCCTTAGATAAATTGAGGCCTTAATATCATATTTAGCTAGACAAATTTTTGTTAAAGAATCATGTCATTGACATGTCACACAGCAGTTAGTTAGACTTGAGGGGGGGGGGGGGCGCAAATTCCATCAGGTGGAAGTTAGTTAGTTAGTTAGGGCTCTAGGGAAGTTCAAGTTCAAAATGTTTATTTGTCCCATTGCTGGGCAATTTGGGTAGCAGGCGAGTAAAAACATAAAAACAAGTGATACAACATGACAAAATAACATGACAAGTGCAATACAATTATCTCATTAGTGACCATCATCATCACATCGTCCATCACCACCACCACCCCATCAACATCATCGTCGTCATCATCATCATCATCGTCATGATCATCTTCATCATCATCATCCTCACCACCATCTCTAACCATCTAATCCATGTCGCAGACCAATGTTATAGTATGTATACAGTGTATGCTATGTGTGTGCCGTTGAGGTATATGGAACAATCAGAGGTCGTGTGCAAAGGGTACAAGGGGTATAGAGTCAGTGGGGTATAGAGTCAGTGGGGTATAGAGTCAGTGGGGTATAGAGTCAGTGGGCTATAGAGTCAGTGGGGTATAGAGTCTACTCCAAAGCTGCATTCAGTACTTTCGATCCAGTTTTGTATCAGGTTGTATCCGGTTTGTCGCTTCGAGATAGAATAAAAAAAGGACATACCAAAGGAAGAATTCCAAGAAATACTAAAAGGAACTTGCCGGATCATCCAGACGAAGCCACTACATCAATTTGTGTCAGAAATGTAATTGAGGATTTTTTGGAGCACCATTTGATTCCTATGCGCATCCGGCTATACATCCATGTATCCAGTGGATGCAACCTCGCCTTAGACCGGTTCTAAAAAGCAAAGTGAACGGCCGCAGACATACCGTTTGTCCAAAATTATGGTATCATAATGTACCATGACGATTTGGTACCGCATACTGTTGGAATCGGTATACCGTGCAACCCTAATGCCATTTTCAGATTGAACTCACCCCGGGTTAACCATCTTGACTGGTCTCCAGGGGACTTAGCGCATGTTCCCCCAAACCAGCTCTGCTTCAACCATGTTATTTTGTAACAGAGTAGTTATTAACATGCTGTTAATGTGTTATTATTACACTTCTAAAACAGCATTAATACAATTGTAGTACTGGGTGAGAAGAGTTACAGCACAATCGCCTGTTATATCAGTGTATGGGGTGATATAATCAAATGAGGTAGAGCGGCCGGCTGGGGATCGCAAGGTCCCCGGTTCGATCCCTGCACCCGGCATCGTGCTGAAGTGTGAGCAAGACACTGAACCCCAAAATCACTCATGTGCAGCGCGGTGGCACAGTACCCAGTACTGTTGCCTCACAGCAAGGTCTCCGGGCCTTTCTGTGCGGAGTTTGCAT
>NC_140242.1:18924466-19149466 GCF_949987555.1 Borostomias antarcticus
GAGAAATAGAATGATAGGGGTGAGGTGTAGGACCATATGAATAACTGAACCAGGGCCATGTAATCAGTACTAAGGTGGTTTCTTATAGCCCAGCTGGACGATACCCCTAAAGTATGATTGTTAGAGCCATGTTTAGTAAATGACTAATTTGCATATCTTTACGTTACTATATATTTACAAGATTGCATATTTGTATGGCTTCCATAGTGTCATGTCTTAGTTATGTCTTCAAACCTGAGAAAGAGTTAGAGCATGTATGTATTAGAAGCCTACAGACAAAAAAGTTTTTTGTAACCCTTTTGATTTCATGCCTGCATTTACCTGTATCGTTCCTTTTTAAGCGGCGCAGCCACTTCTATAAGTGACACGTGTCTGTGAGTGTGTCTGTCTGTTCATAGCCTGAGATTTAGACCAATCGGAGTCACCAATACCGTTGCACACCAACACTAGAGGGCAGGCATGAGGAAAGCAAGGCCGGCTTCAGACAGCTGTATCTCAAGAAGTATAAATATCACAGCTTAGATGTTTACACCGTAGGGATCCAGGGAACCAGATTAAGATTTTAAGATATAATATGTCGGTGTAGCTTAAACTGTATGAGCAGTAACATTCCACCATGTGTGAATGGGGAGCATGGTTTTCAGTTAGCACTGACATTTTCAAAAACTACAAATGGCATCACTTAGATATTTAGATGTGAGTGAGTGTAAAATGCTGAAAATTTTGATATAAAACGTGTGTATGAACTGTTAAAACTGTTGCAGTAGCAGCCGTTTACAAAATGTGTTCAAATCGCCAACTGCCACCACTCTAACTGAACATTCCATCATTCATTTCAATGGGACAAAACTGTGAATAAAACTTTCACTGCTCCCACAACACAGGCATATTTAGTACCACAATGTTAATCTGGTTCCCATGATTCCTACAGTGTAAATCTCTGAGCTGTGACAGTTATACATTTTGGGATAGAGCTGTGTAAAGCTGGCCATACTTTCTTCATGCCTACCTTTAATGCTGAGAGAGGAGAGTGAGGAAAACCATGCTCCACATTCACACAAATAGTGGAATGTTCAGAACACTACAGGCAGTTGATAATTTTAAATTCATACTATGAATAAAACTTTAGTACAGCCGCTTCTAAATGTGAGGCGTGTTAGTTCATAGCATGACACCAATCAGGAGTGTTCCAATAGGCAGAGTGTATGCTCACGACGCGTCTCTAAACGGCTGGGGTGGTACATGTCTGTCACAGGCCGTAGGTGGTTTGTGGGCCGTCGGGGAACGGCGTCACATCAACCTCCTGGAATTAGAGACGGTGTTGCTGGTGTTGCTCCACTTCGTCCACCTAGTACCGGGGAGCGATGTACTGATGCGGTCAGACAACCAGACCACAGTAGCGTACATCAACCGGCAAGGGGGAGTTCGGTCGCCGGCGCTTCACCGGCTGGCGGTGGGGCTGTGGCGATGGGCTCATGTCAACCGCCGGTCTCTGACGGCACAGCACATTGCCGGCCGTCTGAATGTCGGGGTGGACTTGATGTCCCAAGGCGGGCCTCATCCGGACGAGTGGAGCCTACATCCTCAGATAGTGGCTCAGCTCTGGACCCGGTTCGGCAGGCCAGAGGTGGATCTCTTCACTTCGAGAGAGAACGCAAAGTGTCCCCTCTCGTTTTCTCTGAAGCAGCAGGACCAGCCTCCGCTGGGGGCGGACGCGTTCGCGCATGCCCCCTGGCCGAAGGCTCTGCTTTATGCCTTCCCGCCAATGGAGCTGATTTTACCATTGCTATCCAGAGTGCGGTCAGAGGGTCTATCAGTGATTCTGATAGCGCCAGATCGCCACTGGGCGAGATGGTATGCGGAGGTGATGGCCATGACGTCTGTGGGACCGTGGTTCATCCCTCCTTGGCCGAACGCACTGTCCCAGGCGGAGGGCTCGAGTTGCGTGCCCCCGGTTCTGGGGCGCCCTCTGGTGGCCTGGCTCCTGAACGGCGGAGATTGTCTGATAGAGGACTCTCTCCAGCTGTGATCAGTATGATTCAGAGTGCGCGCGCAGCTTCAACTGCCTCGGTTTACTCTAGCAAATGGACTGCTTTTGCGCGCTGGTGTGGAGAAAGCGATATCACTCCCGAACTCTGACAGTTTATCTCATCACAGGTGATGGGAGCAAAGTTGTTTTGCGCACGGATCCATCTTTCGTTCCTAAAGTGGTCCGGGGCGCATTTAGCGCACAGGATTATGAGCCGAGAGCTTCTATCCTCCACCTCTAGTGAGCGAGGAAGAGGCCCGCTTACATTTATTGTGTCCTGTGTGTGCGCTGACAATGTTCAGCACACGGCTGCGATCCGTACTACCGACCTGGTTGGACACAGGTGCGTGTATGTTTTTTTTTTTTCAGTCAATGTAGCTAGCTAGGTTTCACTAGCCAATAGGAGCTAGCCCTGTGGGGCTCTGCTCCACTCATAGCACTAGGGTTACAACGTGTGACCATCGTTTCTTACTGTCTGAGAGGACTTCATAGGCCTCAGCCACCTCTTTGAATTTACTCTCAGCCTCCTCCTTGTTGTCTGGGTTCTTGTCTGGGTGCCACCGCAGCGCCTTCTTCCTGTAGCTACACACACACACACACACACATACATACACACACACAAACACATACACACACACACATGTGCACACACACACACATGCAAACAGGCACACACATGTATGCACGCAAACACACACACAAACAAAAACACACACAAACACAGAGAGAAACAAATAAACATTAACATTTTCGACAAAAAGGACACAAGCTATAAGCAGTGCTATAAATCCCTGGGACAGAGCGCCATGATGAATCAGCCATGCTGACTCAGCACTGTGTAACGGACTGTCCAGTAACTGAATGAGACTGGTGGCCTCTGGCCAGGTGATGTCAGGGCAGCTGTGGTCGGAGAAGCATCTACAAATCGCATCCCTCTGCTCTAGCGACTCGGATGTCACAGTACTGTGTGTGCCAGAGACGGAGCTATTTAGACCACATAAATAATGTAGTGAATCATAAAGTCTAGAATGTTGCACGTGTGTTCTCTGTTCTGGTTCTATGGTTCTACTCACGCCTTCTTGATGTCCTCAGGAGAGGCGTTCCGTGGCACTCCCAGGATGGCATAGTAGTCCACCATGTCTCCCCGCTACACACCGTTCACACAGACAACCTGGAGGAAAGAAAGCCCTGAGCCCACAGACAAGCTGCAGTCAATAACACACACATACACACATACACACACAAACACACACACACACACACACACACACACACACAGCCTGTTGACAACACACACAGCATGTCAACAACAAAACTATAAACACACACACACATACAAATAACCTCACCCACACAGTCAACACTAGCCTATAGGAGATTATTGTGAGCATTCCACCTGGTCCAATTTGCTTTGAAAAGCTCTGAAGGGTTTGGCAATGATACTGACTAGCCTATATTATCAAACCTACCTTGCAGGCTACTTTTCAACCAACAAGCAATAG
Organism: Borostomias antarcticus; assembly: GCF_949987555.1. Taxonomy (NCBI): domain Eukaryota; kingdom Metazoa; phylum Chordata; class Actinopteri; order Stomiiformes; family Stomiidae; genus Borostomias; species Borostomias antarcticus. The sequence goes on from NC_140242.1 coordinate 18,927,998, forward strand.
CTCATTATTCGGCAATTCAATTGGGCTAAAACCCCATGTGAACGTTCGGTCGAAATAATTTCCACCGACAGTGAGATGTAAATTAAACTCGGGACTGGGCCCGGTCCATCGGTATTCCCCTTGGGATGGGATGGCCATGCGCTATGCAACCGGACGCTACAGTTGTTATTTACAGATCGCGCTCCGTCACGCCACCTGACAGCTGCGACTGGCACATGCGACGGTGAAGGGTGAGCGACTAACTGGCACGCACAGAGGGGCGCACAAACAATGTTTCAGATAGAGTTAGCCTAACTTTCGTAACAAAATATTCCCTAATAGGGTAAAGAAGCCCTACGTTAGCCTTGAATACAGTCTTGTATTAGCCAGATAGCCTAGATCGGTGTAGATCGCACATCGCGGTGCTACTTCGTGAAAATGATTATGAATATAGCCTACTCAGTTATACCTTAAAGGAGTATCAAGTGTCCGTCGGCGCGCCTCTTGAAACGGATTGGACTACCCGCGCTCTTCGTGACTGAAGCTCAACAGAGGGGGGGTCCACGGAATACGTCCTTCTGAAGCCTGCTACCACCCCGAAACTAGACAATCCAACAGTAATCGTTTGCGTTATTCCCCGGCGGCGTGCCCCGGACCATAATTTGTAAAGCCCCTGGTGCCCCCCCCTCGGGTCTAGCCTTTCCCCGGCCTTCTCTCTCCCAACTACGTCACAATCAGCTGAGGCCGAGCCGAAAAAAATAGAGCGTCGAACCATGGAGCGATCTAGAACATACCAGAGTTTGGACGCGACGCTGCGCGCTTCCGCTGCCCCGCCCCTGTCTGCCTGTTGCTTTGTAATGATGGCATTGACAAAAATCCCTGCAAATTCACACTGACTTGGCCACGTGCATACACAGTAGCCTAAATGCTGCTTGATCTCCGACATGACATGATTGAGTAAACAAGTAACCATTCCATTATTTAGGTGTCTACAGAACGAATATGGGGCACAAGCCTAGCATCAGAACCAGTTTAAGACCCCCTAACTTAACATACCCCAAAGTCTGCCTGAAATACTGCTATAAACAAAATGGTTCTAGAATTATTTCCATATGATGCAGACAGTGAGCTGTCTTAAGGGCCGGTCTCTACTGCCATCTTGTGACTGAATGAAGTGTGTCAGTCATTTAGGTCTACGACCTACTCCAAAATGTCTAGGACAAGGACTTCAATAATTTTTAAGACACACAGACACACACACACAGACATACACCAGTCCTGGGCTCAGATCCCCCTCACCCTAACCCAGGTCCGTTCCCCATTCATACCCCCTCCCTACCCCTAGCACTGCCTCTATCTGGGCCCAGGCACATTCACGCACACACAGACATACACCAGTGTTTGCCATGTCTCTCCTATTATGTTTTTAGCCTCTCTTACTCTGAAAATTTAATTTAATGTAATTTATGGCTTTAGAAATTGTTACGGCTCCGCCTCCGCCTGGGCGCTCTCCAGCTCCCACCACCGTTCCCGCAGCGCGCACACCTCGGCCTTCCACTTCAGCGCGCGCTCTGCGCGCCCTCCGACGTAATCACCCCGCACACCTGAACACGGTTCCGCTAACGAGCTCCGAGGGCGCGGCTCACCAGCTGCCACCACTCATCCAATCACCTCCCCTATAAGAACCCGGTCTTCCCAACGTTCGTCGCCAGTTCTTCCCTAAGATTCCTTGTGGCAAATTGTGGTTTCTGAAGTTCCCGTTATAGTAGTTGTTATAGTTTTTTTTTTTTCCCTTTACTCATTCTCCTCTCCACCCCTCCAGATTCCGGTTTTGTTTGCTGCTCTTTTCCTGGACTGACACACGGCTTCCCCGACCCATTCTCACCGGACCTCGACCACGGCTTGGATTACGTTTTCTGGACTTTGTTTGTTGATCGATTGACCCCTGCCTGAACTTGACTACCCTTTTGCCTTGCCCTCTGTACTGCCGCTTTTATATTAAACCGCCCTCTGGGCTTGGAACTGTCCGTCTGTGTCCGTGGTCCTGCGTTTGGGTCAGCTAGCCAACCAGCCCCCTTACAGAAATGTTCTTAGCCGGTAGACATACTCCAGGAGCTTGCTCGATCGCCTTGAGGGGTCAGGGAAGAATTTGTTACAGCTCACTTATCTGGCCCCGGGTGATACCGTTTTTTTGCTTCCCTCTGGAATATGTAGGGGTCGTATGCCCACCTCCCCTGTTCACTGTAAAGCGCAGTGTTGCCTCTGGTTATGAAATGCGGTATAGAAATAAAGCTTTGATTGATTGACTAAGGTCTATTGGATGTGTTCAAGCATTCCGAGAGGCAATGGTGATTAAAGTGGGTATACTGTAGCAGAAATCCTAGTTTAAATAAATGGTGTTTAAAAAAGTGGATATACTTTGGGTCCATGGATAAAGGTGTACTCCATATACCCTCCACTGCACCACTGATGAGGTACTCAATGATTTAATGGGGGTGGTTTCATTGTTCATTTGCACTGTCATTTTATTTGCACTGTCCCGTCTTGTCCTTGCACCCTGTCTAATGTGTACCCATCAGTGTTATGCACCAGGTGACCAGAACAAATCCTACTTCCAAGTATGTGTAAAAACTACCTGGTAATAATCTGATTCATTCATAGACGGTGGTCTAAAATTAACGATTCACACACAATGAAGGTATATGCATTTTATTTTCACTACACCACAGAACAGGTAACAGGGGTCAATGTGGAAGCAGGGAATGTATCCGTCTTCCTGAATTCATCTGGAATGTTAGATGGCATTGACCCTTCAGTACTCCTCTTCCTCCTCTTCCTCTCCCACGCTGTCTGTGCCCACCTCTTCGTAATCCTTCTCCAGGGCGGCCATGTCTTCTCTGGCCTCAGAGAACTCTCCCTCCTCCATGCCCTCTCCCACGTACCAGTGCACGAAGGCCCTCTTGGCGTACATCAGGTCAAACTTGTGGTCCAGCCTGGCCCAGGCCTCAGCGATGGCGGTGGTGTTGCTCAGCATGCACACAGCCCTCTGGACCTTGGCCAGGTCTCCTCCAGGGACCACTGTGGGGGGCTGGTAGTTGATGCCCACCTTGAAGCCAGTGGGACACCAATCCACAAACTGGATGGAGCGTTTGGTCTTGATGGTGGCGATGGCGGCGTTGACGTCTTTGGGCACCACATCACCGCGGTAGAGCAGGCAGCAGGCCATGTACTTGCCACGCCTGGGGTCGCACTTCACCATCTGGTTGGCTGGCTCGAAGCAGGCGTTGGTGATCTCCGGGACAGAGAGCTGCTCGTGGTAGGCCTTCTCTGCAGAGATGATGGGCGCGTAGGTGACCAGGGGGAAGTGGATACGGGGGTAGGGCACCAAGTTAGTCTGGAACTCAGTCAGGTCCACGTTGAGGGCTCCGTCGAAGCGCAGGGACGCAGTGATGGAGGAGACGATCTGGGCGATGAGGCGGTTGAGGTTGGTGTAGGACGGATGTTCCACTTCCAGGTTACGCTGGGAGATGTCGAAGATGGCCTCATTGTCCACCATGAAGGAGCAGTCCGAGTGCTCCAGGGTGGTGTGGGTGGTCAGGATGGAGTTGTAGGGCTCCACCACAGCTGTGGACATCTGTGGAGCCGGGTAGATGGAGAACTCCAGCTTGGACTTCTTTCCGTAGTCAACAGACAGACGCTCCATCAGCAGGGAAGTAAAGCCGGAGCCGGTCCCTCCTCCAAAGCTGTGGAAGATGAGGAAGCCCTGCAGTCCAGTACATTGATCCGACTGGGGAACAAGACAATGATCATTAGTCTATTTAATTATTATTAGTCTATTAAATGAACAACAAAAGGTGCAAGTCAAGATTTCAATGTAGACTAATCAATACTACAACCACAGAGCTTTTAGAAAGGTGCCAAAAAAATATAACACTCGCCCCCCCCCCCCCCCCCCCCAAAAAAAACCTACCCCAAAAATCACCCCTCAAAATATATGTTTGGTTGTTTGGTTCTCAGGGGGGGAAGGAAGGTAACATTTTACAGTAGTAGTGAATTCAAATGGGGCCTGACAGCAGTTGGGCACGATCTTAAACGCACCATTTTACGCAGCCTTTCCAACACAGAGTCCACGATCTCCTTGCCGATGGTGTAGTGCCCACGAGCGTAGTTGTTGGCAGCGTCCTCCTTGCCACTGATGAGCTGCTCAGGGTGGTACAGCTTACGGTAGGACCCATTTCTTACCTCATCTAAAAATATCAAATACAAGTTAACCAAAGGACATGTTTGCAGAATTGAGTATTGTGTGATGAGGAAATGAGAACATTACTGTAACAGTCCAGAGGAAACCTGCAGACAAATTGCTTTTCTTACCCACAACCGAAGGCTCCAGATCAATGAAGATGGCCCTGGGAACATACTTCCCAGTACCAGTCTCATTGAAGAAAGTACCAAAGCTTGAGTCATTGGGAGAAATGCCACTGGATGCAGAGACTGTCCCATCAGGCAGGATGCCATGCTCCAGACAGTAGAGCTCCCAGCATGAGTTGCCCATCTGGACACCTGCTTGACCGATGTGTACTGAGATGCATTCCCTCTACCAAGGAAGACATGGTCGTTTTAGTTTGACAAGGATAGAGATACTCCTATCGGAGAAACACCTACAAGTGGTTGTGTGTAACTAATACAAGACTTGCAGCATTACAAATTAATTAAAACCCCATTTAATTCTTTAAAGAAGGCAGTACTCCTGATAAATCAGTGAGACACAAAAAGCTCACACTTCCCAAACTATAATGAAGTATAATAATGAACTTACCACCATTTTGCTACAGAAATGTTACCCTTACAAACTGACTCTCAATAGCCATAGACTGTAAAAAGATTTAACCGTTGGCCCCAAACAGCTTAATCAATCCATGAAGCACATGCCACAATCCGGCTCACCTTTAAACACTAATAACCAGTTTGATTGTTTTCACCTGCTTTTCTGGCCACAGCAATCAGGTGTGATGGGTGTGGTTTCCAATGACAGGCTTGTTTGTGAGGATCAGAACTGAGCAGTCGGTTATCAGCACAGATCCCTTCCCATATCCCATTGCATTGTCAGACAATTGTGTCCAACTTGCGCCGACCGTTGGCTGTGTGAATTCTAAATTCATGTCTATCAGCTGTGGCTGATTTCTTCCTCTCTGTGCCAGGAGCTGCTGCCAGGGCCCAGGCTGTGCCACTGCATACACGGCAAACTGGAACTCACCTGCTGCTGTACCATCTAATGACCACAAGGTGTCGCCATTCACTGCAGAATGAGGGGGTTCCCATGATTGAGTCTGTCCCCCCTTTAGGACAAATCAAATCAAACTTGCATTTCATACACAGAGGCAGCACAATGCGCTTTACAGAGAGCAATGGGGGGGGGGGCATAGGTCTCACCCCTACATACTCCAAGGAAGCATAAAAACAGTTTCACGCGGGGGCCAGAAAGGTGAGCTGTAAAAAAGTATTCCCTGAACTCTCTCAACTAGACGAACGAGCAAGCTCCTGGAATATGTTTGTCTTGACTAAGAACATTTACAGAGCGATTAACATGGGCTAAATACTTAATAGAAGAGATATGACTATCAGTAGAGAATACAAATAGTTACAGAGATGTTGCCTACATGGTAGGCCATTATGTGTTAGCTATCTCTGTAGTGTCTGATATGATATTTAAGTGAATCATATAACAAAGCACAGTAAGCACTTAGCAGAACAGGCTCATAGCGAATGCCGCAAAGCAGAGGTGGGGAGATAGAAAGCAGCGAGTCAAGAGTAAAAAAGGGGTAAGACTGGCTGGATGCAAATATATTTCTACTGTTCAACAGTTCAAAACATTCAAACAGGAGAAGAATTAATCAAACTCAAGGGGAATAAAATATAAAAATAAAATAAATGTAGCTTTAATATGTTTTTTCATTAAATTATCCCGGTGTCATAATACATTTTCATATTAAAAGTATCTCCGTGTCCACTACAGTGGACGTGGTGTAAAATAAAATAAAATAAATAATTATATAATTCTAAATGTTTGTGCGTGGCTGGCCAGCCGCGCAGCTAGTATAGCATTTGTCGGGTTATCACTCCCTCCCTCCCTCTTTCCCTCCCTCACTCCCTCCCTCCCTTACTCCCGACAATGTTGGCCTGCATCTCTCTGTTGGCACCACAAGAGGCAGTAGTCCCAGCATACCAAAATCAAGAAGGACACCAAACTTAACCCGCCGATCTCCACTGCACAAGTAGAGTAGTGGTGAGAGCATTGGACTCCCACCCAGGAGACCGGGAGTTCACGACCCGGTGGGAAAGACTTCATGGGACTATACCCCAAACCTCCACATGTTCATCCTTTCACTCCAACCTTTACCCCCTGCCTTATAGGTCAGGGCCGCGTTTCCCAGAGGCATCGTTAAGGCATCGTAGCGCTACGTGCTTCTTAAGAACATCGTTAGGTCCACCTCTAGGTGGCGATTCGTTTCCCAGAACCTTCTTAAGCCAAGGTATACCTTGGCTACGAAGGCTCTGGAAAACAGCTCCACCCAAGGTACATCGTAAATCGCCCTTACGATGTACCTTCCGAAGATACATCGTTAGCCCTCCTTGGAGCCGAAGCGCTGTTTCCCAGAGCCTTCTTAGCCAAGGTATACCACAGCCAAGGGATACTTTACGTAGGGCAGTCGGACCCCATCGTAAGCTGTCCCTTGGCGATGCGCTCCGTTCATCCCGTTATAGTTTTAGCTCGATTAGAGCAAAATTACACTTTTAAAAAGGAGAGTTGCAATACAGCAATACAAATCGATCCTACCTGCGTGATTCACATCATTAGTGTACACAAAATACAATTAACTTGAATGATGAAAATAATGTCATGGAGCCTACAGAACACATCATGGGAATGTTGTTTTTAAAACTTTTATTGAGCCAAGCAAAATATACGGACTATCCATAGCCTAATATAATCCACTTTGTGAACAACAACAACATTTTCTTATGTAAAGGGATAATTTGATGACATGACTTTTCTGGCTGTCTTTATATATTGTCAGACAGATATCCTGGCGAATTGATTAATCCAATGAGGCCATCTAGATGAATAGTCAAATATCCTCACACACGCTCCAGAATATTGTAGAAAGCCTTCCCAGAACAGTGGAGGCTGTTATAGCTGCACAGGGGGGACCAACTCCATATGATGCCTATTCATTTAGAATGGGATGTCATGAAAGTTGTTATGTGTAGGTGGCCCAATACTGTTGCCCTTGTAGTGTACTTTGCTAACAGATTCACAGTATTTAGTGATCTTACAAATGCTGTTTGTTATATTGTGTGCCTTCTTCAAAACCTCTACTGTTGTAATGTGGCAAGAAACGACAAATATACAGGATAAAGGGAACTTGTTTAATATTGGTTGGGAAAAAACATGGGCAGGTTTGTTCTTCAGACTTTTGTCCTGTAACAGGCTGTCTTTTTCCGGGGTGGGGTTGTTAGACCCATGCCCAACCCCCAACCTGGAGGGCCAGTTGTTGCTTTTCGTCTGGCCTCTACCCTGAACCTGCCCGGCATGGTTGAACCTGCTGGGGGGTGACCCCCCACCAATATAGCCTTCATGGTCATGGAGGCACACAAGCCTTCCCATCACGACAAGGTAGCAACACCTAGGAAGGATGAGTGGTGTGGTGAGTGTATGTAGTGTGTGTGCGCAGTGTACTGTAGTGGGTGGGCAGTGTGTGGTAAGTGTATGTAGTGTGTGTGGTGAGTGTGTGCAGTGTGTCTCAGGCATCTGCATCATCTGCAAGGGAGGAAAATTCAATTAGCGACATTGAATGGAATGCATGCAGTGTGGGAATAGACAGAGTATACAAAATACACACTTAGCCTACCTGGAGTTGGCAGAATGATGGGCACTGATATGGAGGGCCACACAAACTGTGCCTCCGCTAGGGCCTGCTGCCTGTTCTGCAGGTCCAGCCTCTCACGCTGCACACCCAGCCTCTGCCTCCCCACCTCCAGGAGCTCCTCGCTGCAGTCGCACCTCGCATCCGTTGTGTTCAGCTGCCTCTCACGGGGGGCGGGGGGGGACGTCATGGGGTGCGTGGGGGGTGGGGGGAGAGCGTGTCGACGGTGTGGAGCAGTCTGACTGCGCTGGGGTCTCCTCTCCAGAGGACTGGGAGGCTTGGGGTGATTCAGCTGAGGACTGGGAGGCTTGGGGTGATTCAGCTGAGGACTGGGAGGCTTGGGGTGATTCAGCTGAGGACTGGGAGGCTTGGGGTGATTCAGCTGAGGGCTGGGAGGCTTGGGGTGATTCAGCTGAGGGCTGGATGTTGGAGGGGCCCTCTCCAGACTCCAAATCAAGGCCACCAGTGATGCCTTGGAAGGCTGTGAGGCCGATGATCGATAGGGCCTTCTCCTCCTCCGGGGTGAGGGGAGGCACGGTGCTCTGCCTCTCGGCGCACTGCCGCTCCCCGGCTTTTGGCCTGACTGGGGAAGTCCTGCCATTTCTTGCTGATGACTGTCCACTCCCTGGGTGGCCCAGGAGTCTTCTTCAATGGGCTATATGCACAACTCTAGTAGGCTACTTCCTGAAATTAGACATGCTTCTTTATTTCCTGTCTTACACTATTGGATGAAATGATTATTCAGGAATTCCTGAATAATCATTTCATCCAAAGTGTAGGACAGGAAATAGAGAAGCATGTCTAATTTCAGGAAGTAGCCTACTGGAGTTGTGCATAGGCCCTACTGGTAGCCGCCAAACAGGACGGCCTTCGGTTGCTCCACCTCGTCCAGCATGATCACTAGTTATTCTTTGGTGAACGCTATCACACGCTTCCTCTTCATATCTGCCATGTCGCTCAATATGTGCAGTTACCCTTTTTTTTTTTTATAGGCCACATGCGTCCACACCGGTGCCTGATAGATTCAATTAGTCATCGTATCCGCGCGAATTCTAACGTGGGAATGCTACTGCCACAGGGGCAATTTATATGGGCATTATACCTTTGTTTGTATGATAACTAAATCAGTGGTCATTTTGCTATCATCATTGCCTATCATCATAAAAGTATTTTTTCCTGGCCTTTCAAGACATCCTCGACGGGGCTTATATGTCCCGAGCCGATCCATGCTCTTTCTTGGATATTTTATTTGATGTAATGTAATTTGATGTATGAATTGTGACTATCACGAGGTCTCGCTTTGACTCTTAAATACATTAGCAGATGAGCTTTCGGAGGCATAGCTTCCTTTTTGGTAATATGAAGTTCCCGTTATAGTAGTTGTTATAGTTGTTTTTTTTCCCTTTACTCATTCTACTCTCCACCCCTCCAGATTCCGGTTTTGTTTGCTGCTCTTTTCCTGGACTGACACACGGCTTCCCCGACCCATTCTCACCGGACCTCGACCACGGCTTGGATTACGTTTTCTGGACTTTGTTTGTTGATCGATTGACCCCTGCCTGAACTTGACTACCCTTTTGCCTTGCCCTCTGTACTGCCGCTTTTATATTAAACCGCCCTCTGGGCTTGGAACTGTCCGTCTGTGTCCGTTGTCCTGCGTTTGGGTCAGCTAGCCAACCAGCCCCCTTACAGAAATGTTCTTAGCCGGTAGACATACTCCAGGAGCTTGCTCGATCGCCTTGAGGGGTCAGGGAAGAATTTGTTACAGCTCACTTATCTGGCCCCGGGTGATACCGTTTTTTTGCTTCCCTCTGGAATATGTAGGGGTCATATGCCCACCTCCCCTGTTCACTGTAAAGCGCAGCGTGTTGCCTCTGGTTATGAAATGCGGTATAGAAATAAAGCTTTGATTGATTGACTAAGGTCTATTGGACGTGTTCAAGCATTCCGAGAGGCAATGGTGATTACAGTAGGTATACTCTGACTAAAGTGGGTATACTGTAGCAGAAATCTTAGTTTAAATTAGTGATGTTTAAAAAAGTGGATATACTTTGGGTCCATGGATAAAGGTGTACTCCATATACCCTCCACTGCACCACTGATGAGGGGTACACATCCATGATTTAATGGGGGTGGTTTCATTGTTCATTTGCACTGTCATTTTATTTGCACTGTCCCGTCTTGTCCTTGCACCCCGTCTAATGTTGTATACCCATCAGTGTTATGCACCAGGTGACCAGAACAAATCCTACTTCCAAGCATGTGTAAAAACTACCTGGTAATAATCTGATTCATTCATAGACGGTGGTCTAAAATTAACGATTCACACACAATGAAGGTATATGCATTTTATTTTCACTACACCACAGAACAGGTAACAGTGGTCAATGTGGAAGCAGGGAATGTATCCGTCTTCCTGAATTCATCTGGAATGTTAGATGGCATTGACCCTTCAGTACTCCTCTTCCTCCTCTTCCTCTCCCACGCTGTCTGTGCCCACCTCTTCGTAATCCTTCTCCAGGGCGGCTATGTCTTCTCTGGCCTCAGAGAACTCTCCCTCCTCCATGCCCTCTCCCACGTACCAGTGCACGAAGGCCCTCTTGGCGTACATCAGGTCAAACTTGTGGTCCAGCCTGGCCCAGGCCTCAGCGATGGCGGTGGTGTTGCTCAGCATGCACACAGCCCTCTGGACCTTGGCCAGGTCTCCTCCAGGGACCACTGTGGGGGGCTGGTAGTTGATGCCCACCTTGAAGCCAGTGGGACACCAGTCCACAAACTGGATGGAGCGTTTGGTCTTGATGGTGGCGATGGCGGCGTTGACGTCTTTGGGCACCACATCACCGCGGTAGAGCAGGCAGCAGGCCATGTACTTGCCACGCCTGGGGTCGCACTTCACCATCTGGTTGGCTGGCTCGAAGCAGGCGTTGGTGATCTCCGGGACAGAGAGCTGCTCGTGGTAGGCCTTCTCTGCAGAGATGATGGGCGCGTAGGTGACCAGGGGGAAGTGGATACGGGGGTAGGGCACCAAGTTAGTCTGGAACTCGGTCAGGTCCACGTTGAGGGCTCCGTCGAAGCGCAGGGACGCAGTGATGGAGGAGACGATCTGGGCGATGAGGCGGTTGAGGTTGGTGTAGGTCGGATGTTCCACTTCCAGGTTACGCTGGGAGATGTCGAAGATGGCCTCATTGTCCACCATGAAGGAGCAGTCCGAGTGCTCCAGGGTGGTGTGGGTGGTCAGGATGGAGTTGTAGGGCTCCACCACGGCTGTGGACATCTGTGGAGCCGGGTAGATGGAGAACTCCAGCTTGGACTTCTTTCCGTAGTCAACAGACAGACGCTCCATCAGCAGGGAAGTAAAGCCGGAGCCGGTCCCTCCTCCAAAGCTGTGGAAGATGAGGAAGCCCTGCAGTCCAGTACATTGATCCGACTGGGGAACAAGACAATGATCATTAGTCTATTTAATTATTATGAGTCTATTAAATGAACAACAAAAGGTGCAAGTCAAGATTTCAATGTAGACTAATCAATACTACAACCACAGAGCTTTTAGAAAGGTGCCAAAAAAATATAACACTCGCCCCCCCCCCCCCCCCCCCAAAAAAAACCTACCCCAAAAATCACCCCTCAAAATATATGTTTGGTTGTTTGGTTCTCAGGGGGGGAAGGAAGGTAACATTTTACAGTAGTAGTGAATTCAAATGGGGCCTGACAGCAGTTGGGCACGATCTTAAACGCACCATTTTACGCAGCCTTTCCAACACAGAGTCCACGATCTCCTTGCCGATTGTGTAGTGCCCACGAGCGTAGTTGTTGGCAGCGTCCTCCTTGCCACTGATGAGCTGCTCAGGGTGGTACAGCTGACGGTAGGACCCATTTCTTACCTCATCTAAAAATATCAAATACAAGTTAACCCAAGGACATGTTTGCAGAATTGAGTATTGTGTGATGAGGAAATGAGAACATTACTGTAACAGTCCAGAGGAAACCTGCAGACAAATTGCTTTTCTTACCCACAACCGAAGGCTCCAGATCAATGAAGATGGCCCTGGGAACATACTTCCCAGTACCAGTCTCATTGAAGAAAGTACCAAAGCTTGAGTCATTGGGAGAAATGCCACTGGATGCAGAGACTGTCCCATCAGGCAGGATGCCATGCTCCAGACAGTAGAGCTCCCAGCATGAGTTGCCCATCTGGACACCTGCTTGACCGATGTGTACTGAGATGCATTCCCTCTACCAAGGAAGACATGGTCGTTTTAGTTTGACAAGGATAGAGATACTCCTATCGGAGAAACACCTACAAGTGGTTGTGTGTAACTAATACAAGACTTGCAGCATTACAAATTAATTAAAACCCCATTTAATTCTTTAAAGAAGGCAGTACTCCTGATAAATCAGTGAGACACAAAAAGCTCACACTTCCCAAACTATAATGAAGTATAATAATGAACTTACCACCATTTTGCTACAGAAATGTTACCCTTACAAACTGACTCTCAATAGCCATAGACTGTAAAAAGATTTAACCGTTGGCCCCAAACAGCTTAATCAATCCATGAAGCACATGCCACAATCCGGCTCACCTTTAAACACTAATAACCAGTTTGATTGTTTTCACCTGCTTTTCTGGCCACAGCAATCAGGTGTGATGGGTGTGGTTTCCAATGACAGGCTTGTTTGTGAGGATCAGAACTGAGCAGTCGGTTATCAGCACAGATCCCTTCCCATATCCCATTGCATTGTCAGACAATTGTGTCCAACTTGCGCCGACCGTTGGCTGTGTGAATTCTAAATTCATGTCTATCAGCTGTGGCTGATTTCTTCCTCTCTGTGCCAGGAGCTGCTGCCAGGGCCCAGGCTGTGCCACTGCATACACGGCAAACTGGAACTCACCTGCTGCTGTACCATCTAATGACCACAAGGTGTCGCCATTCACTGCAGAATGAGGGGGTTCCCATGATTGAGTCTGTCCCCCCTTTAGGACAAATCAAATCAAACTTGCATTTCATACACAGAGGCAGCACAATGCGCTTTACAGAGAGCAATGGGGGGGGGAGGGCATAGGTCTCACCCCTACATACTCCAAGGAAGCATAAAAACAGTTTCACGCGGGGGCCAGAAAGGTGAGCTGTAAAAAAGTATTCCCTGAACTCTCTCAACTAGACGAACGAGCAAGCTCCTGGAATATGTTTGTCTTGACTAAGAACATTTACAGAGCGATTAACATGGGCTAAATACTTAATAGAAGAGATATGACTATCAGTAGAGAATACAAATAGTTACAGAGATGTTGCCTACATGGTAGGCCATTATGTGTTAGCTATCTCTGTAGTGTCTGATATGATATTTAAGTGAATCATAACAAAGCACAGTAAGCACTTAGCAGAACAGGCTCATAGCGAATGCCGCAAAGCAGAGGTGGGGAGATAGAAAGCAGCGAGTCAAGAGTAAAAAAGGGGTAAGATTGGCTGGATGCAAATATATTTCTACTGTTCAACAGTTCAAAACATTCAAACAGGAGAAGAATTAATCAAACTCAAGGGGAATAAAATATAAAAATAAAATAAATGTAGCTTTAATATGTTTTTTCATTTGTAAAATAATTTTAAATTATCCCGGTGTCATAATACATTTTCATATTAAAAGTATCTCCGTGTCCACTACAGTGGACGTGGTGTAAAATAAAATAAAATAAATAATTATATAATTCTAAATGTTTGTGCGTGGCTGGCCAGCCGCGCAGCTAGTATAGCATTTGTCGGGTTATCACTCCCTCCCTCCCTCCCTCTTTCCCTCCCTCACTCCCTCCCTCCCTTACTCCCGACAATGTTGGCCTGCATCTCTCTGTTGGCACCACAAGAGGCAGCAGTCCCAGCATACCAAAATCAAGAAGGACACCAAAATTAACCCGCCGATCTCCACTGCACAAGTAGAGTAGTGGTGAGAGCATTGGACTCCCACCCAGGAGACCGGGAGTTCACGACCCGGTGGGAAAGACTTCATGGGACTATACCCCAAACCTCCACATGTTCATCCTTTCACTCCAACCTTTACCCCCTGCCTTATAGGTCAGGGCCGCGTTTCCCAGAGGCATCGTTAAGGCATCGTAGCGCTACGTGCTTCTTAAGAACATCGTTAGGTCCACCTCTAGGTGGCGATTCGTTTCCCAGAACCTTCTTAAGCCAAGGTATACCTTGGCTACGAAGGCTCTGGGAAACAGCTCCACCCAAGGTACATCGTAAATCGCCCTTACGATGTACCTTCCGAAGATACATCGTTAGCCCTCCTTGGAGCCGAAGCGCTGTTTCCCAGAGCCTTCTTAGCCAAGGTATACCACAGCCAAGGGATACTTTACGTAGGGCAGTCGGACCCCATCGTAAGCTGTCCCTTGGCGATGCGCTCCGTTCATCCCGTTATAGTTTTAGCTCGATTAGAGCAAAATTACACTTTTAAAAAGGAGAGTTGCAATACAGCAATACAAATCTTTCCTACCTGCGCGATTCACATCATTAGTGTACACAAAATACAATTAACTTGAATGATGAAAATAATGTCATGGAGCCTACAGAACACATCATGGGAATGTTGTTTTTAAAACTTTTATTGAGCCAAGCAAAATATACGGACTATCCATAGCCTAATATAATCCACTTTGTGAACAACAACAACATTTTCTTATGTAAAGGGATAATTTGATGACATGACTTTTCTGGCTGTCTTTATATATTGTCAGACAGATATCCTGGCGAATTGATTAATCCAATGAGGCCATCTAGATGAATAGTCAAATATCCTCACACACGCTCCAGAATATTGTAGAAAGCCTTCCCAGAACAGTGGAGGCTGTTATAGCTGCACAGGGGGGACCAACTCCATATGATGCCTATTCATTTAGAATGGGATGTCATGAAAGTTGTAATGTGTAGGTGGCCCAATACTGTTGCCCTTGTAGTGTACTTTGCTAACAGATTCACAGTATTTAGTGATCTTACAAATGCTGTTTGTTATATTGTGTGCCTTCTTCAAAACCTCTACTGTTCTAATGTGGCAAGAAACGACAAATATACAGGATAAAGGGAACTTGTTTAATATTGGTTGGGAAAAAACATGGGCAGGTTTGTTCTTCAGACTTTTGTCCTGTAACAGGCTGTCTTTTTCCGGGGTGGGGTTGTTAGACCCATGCCCAACCCCCAACCTGGAGGGCCAGTTGTTGCTTTTCGTCTGGCCTCTACCCTGAACCTGCCCGGCATGGTTGAACCTGCTGGGGGGTGACCCCCCACCAATATAGCCTTCATGGTCATGGAGGCACACAAGCCTTCCCATCACGATAAGGTAGCAACACCTAGGAAGGATGAGTGGTGTGGTGAGTGTATGTAGTGTGTGTGCGCAGTGTACTGTAGTGGGTGGGCAGTGTGTGGTAGTGTGTGTGGTGAGTGTGTGCAGTGTGTCTCAGGCATCTGCATCATCTGCAAGGGAGGAAAATTCAATTAGCGACATTGAATGGAATGCATGCAGTGTGGGAATAGACAGAGTATACAAAATACACACTTAGCCTACCTGGAGTTGGCAGAATGATGGGCACTGATATGGAGGGCCACACAAACTGTGCTTCCGCTAGGGCCTGCTGCCTGTTCTGCAGGTCTAGCCTCTCACGCTGCACACCCAGCCTCTGCCTCCCCACCTCCAGGAGCTCCTCGCTGCAGTCGCACCTCGCATCCGTTGTGTTCAGCTGCCTCTCACGGGGGGCGGGGGGGGGACGTCATGGGGGGGGGTGGGGGGAGAGCGTGTCGACGGGGTGGAGCAGTCTGACTGCGCTGGGGTCTCCTCTCCAGAGGACTGGGAGCCTTGGGGTGATTCAGCTGAGGACTGGGAGGCTTGGGGTGATTCAGCTGAGGACTGGGAGGCTTGGGGTGATTCAGCTGAGGACTGGGAGGCTTGGGGTGATTCAGCTGAGGACTGGGAGGCTTGGGGTGATTCAGCTGAGGGCTGGGAGGCTTGGGGTGATTCAGCTGAGGGCTGGATGTTGGAGGGGCCCTCTCCAGACTCCAAATCAAGGCCACCAGTGATGCCTTGGAAGGCTGTGAGGCCGATGATCGATAGGGCCTTCTCCTCCTCCGGGGTGAGGGGAGGCACGGTGCTCTGCCTCTCGGCGCACTGCCTCTCGGCGCACTGCCGCCCCCCGGCTTTTGGCCTGACTGGGGAAGTCCTGCCATTTCTTGCTGACGACTGTCCACTCCCTGGGTGGCCCAGGAGTCTTCTTCAATGGGCTATATGCACAACTCTAGTAGGCTACTTCCTGAAATTAGACATGCTTCTTTATTTCCTGTCTTACACTATTGGATGAAATGATTATTCAGGAATTCCTGAATAATCATTTCATCCAAAGTGTAGGACAGGAAATAGAGAAGCATGTCTAATTTCAGGAAGTAGCCTACTGGAGTTGTGCATAGGCCCTACTGGTAGCCGCCAAACAGGACGGCCTTCGGTTGCTCCACCTCGTCCAGCATGATCACTAGTTATTCTTTGGTGAACGCTATCACACGCTTCCTCTTCATATCTGCCATGTCGCTCAATATGTGCAGTTACCCTTGTTTTTTTTATAGGCCACATGCGTCCACACCGGTGCCTGATAGATTCAATTAGTCATCGTATCCGCGCGAATTCTAACGTGGGAATGCTACTGCCACAGGGGCAATTTATATGGGCATTATACCTTTGTTTGTATGATAACTAAATCAGTGGTCATTTTGCTATCATCATTGCCTATCATCATAAAAGTATTTTTTCCTGGCCTTTCAAGACATCCTCGACGGGGCTTATATGTCCCGAGCCGATCCATGCTCTTTCTTGGATATTTTATTTGATGTAATTGTAGAGATGTGGTTTATATGAATATACTTAGTGTTATGTGTTTTTCCTGTTGTTGATTGGACATGTGTTTTTATGTGCTCCGCCCACGTTAACATGAGTGACAGTCAGCCAACCAGTGAAGTGACTGCCAGAGAAACGCCTGTGTACGTGCAGCAGAGAGAAAAGAGATAAGAAAGCGAGAGGACAACGGTGGTGTGGCGGGAAGAGAAAATGATGCTGGTCGTTCAGGACGGACTGCGACTGACGACGGTTCCGTGGATCTTGACAAAAAGATCTGCGAGTAGTGGACAGTGAATGAATAAAAGTGCTAAGTTAGGCTCCAGTGGCCTTCGAGAAGAGGACGTTTAAAACCGAGACCGTCGATGTGTAAAGTGAATTAGCTAGCGTGCGCACAGCACTAGGTTAGCCAGTTGCAGTGTTGTGAGCTAGCTTTTTGTGTTGTGACTAGTTTGCGTCGTGTCGGCACACTTTCTGGAGAGGGACGTCCTCAAGGATCCCTGCTACAGCTCTGCATCCCCTCACTACGGCTTGGCTCCGGCTGGGCAACCCCCGGATCAACATCGCAACCTGTCTTCTGGGACGCAGGTGAATTCTGTCCGTTAGCCCACTAGTGGGCACTTCTCCTCTGACTAGCCAGGCAGTGCACATTCTAGACGGAGACCGTTCTTGTGAACGCGGGACCATTCAGCAACGTTCGCATTGGAACTGAACTGTTCGGATCGTTTAGAATTCCAGTGACTTTTTCTGTATGCGTTTGTGTGCATCGCGGGACCATTCAGCAACGTTCGCATTGGAACTGAACTGTTCGGATTGTTTAGAATTCCAGTGACTTTTTCTGTATGCGTTTGTGTGCATCGCGGGACTATTCAGCCGTGTTCGTACGGAAAGTGTGGGTTATTACTGAATTTCACTGAAGTGCTGTGTGTATGGGTATCTCTCTCATTGACTGTTGATGTCATTTTGAGTTCATGTCAGTGTTCTTTTGTATGGACCGGTCCTGATAGGGTTAAGAGGGTCATTTTCATAAACTTTAACATTAGTATTTTTTTGGTATTCTTGGTATTCTAATAAATAGTATTAATTTTATTACAAGCCAGTAGCGGGGGAATTCTTTCTTTCTTTTTTATATGAGAGTGGGCATTAGAGGCCCGGGCCACTAAGTAATTGGTCTATAAGGCTCACTGGGTGGGGGGGTGTACTCTTATTATAGCCTGGTGGTTCAGTGTGGAAAGGAACAGTTGGGTCAGACTTAGGGTCAGCTTATGCTGCTCACACACCTCAGGTTAGACTGAGTTTAGCAGAAATTGTAGGGCTCAGCACAAATCATCCACACCCGAAGCGCAGTAGTGAAGAGACATTAAAGGCTGGGGATACAGAGACCTGGATCCTGCGCTCTCCAGTCACCCGGTGAGTCCTGCAGTCACACCCCACTACGCGGGCAAGGCCTGTCCGCTACATAATGTAATTTGATGTATGAATTGTGACTATCACGAGGTCTCGCTTTGACTCTTAAATACATTAGCAGATGAGCTTTCGGAGGCATAGCTTCCTTTTTGGTAATATGAAGTGCCCGTTATAGTAGTTGTTATAGTTGTTTTTTTTCCCTTTACTCATTCTACTCTCCACCCCTCCAGATTCCGGTTTTGTTTGCTGCTCTTTTCCTGGACTGACACACGGCTTCCCCGACCCATTCTCACCGGACCTCGACCACGGCTTGGATTACGTTTTCTGGACTTTGTTTGTTGATCGATTGACCCCTGCCTGAACTTAACTACCCTTTTGCCTTGCCCTCTGTACTGCCGCTTTTATATTAAACCGCCCTCTGGGCTTGGAACTGTCCGTCTGTGTCCGTTGTCCTGCGTTTGGGTCAGCTAGCCAACCAGCCCCCTTACAGAAATGTTCTTAGCCGGTAGACATACTCCAGGAGCTTGCTCGATCGCCTTGAGGGGTCAGGGAAGAATTTGTTACAGCTCACTTATCTGGCCCCGGGTGATACCGTTTTTTTGCTTCCCTCTGGAATATGTAGGGGTCATATGCCCACCTCCCCTGTTCACTGTAAAGCGCAGCGTGTTGCCTCTGGTTATGAAATGCGGTATAGAAATAAAGCTTTGATTGATTGACTAAGGTCTATTGGACGTGTTCAAGCATTCCGAGAGGCAATGGTGATTACAGTAGGTATACTCTGACTAAAGTGGGTATACTGTAGCAGAAATCTTAGTTTAAATTAGTGATGTTTAAAAAAGTGGATATACTTTGGGTCCATGGATAAAGGTGTACTCCATATACCCTCCACTGCACCACTGATGAGGTACACATCCATGATTTAATGGGGGTGGTTTCATTGTTCATTTGCACTGTCATTTTATTTGCACTGTCCCGTCTTGTCCTTGCACCCCGTCTAATGTTGTGTACCCATCAGTGTTATGCACCAGGTGACCAGAACAAATCCTACTTCCAAGTATGTGTAAAAACTACCTGGTAATAATCTGATTCATTCATAGACGGTGGTCTAAAATTAACGATTCACACACAATGAAGGTATATGCATTTTATTTTCACTACACCACAGAACAGGTAACAGTGGTCAATGTGGAAGCAGGGAATGTATCCGTCTTCCTGAATTCATCTGTTATGTTAGATGGCATTGACCCTTCAGTACTCCTCTTCCTCCTCTTCCTCTCCCACGCTGTCTGTGCCCACCTCTTCGTAATCCTTCTCCAGGGCGGCCATGTCTTCTCTGGCCTCAGAGAATTCTCCCTCCTCCATGCCCTCTCCCACGTACCAGTGCACGAAGGCCCTCTTGGCGTACATCAGGTCAAACTTGTGGTCCAGCCTGGCCCAGGCCTCAGCGATGGCGGTGGTGTTGCTCAGCATGCACACAGCCCTCTGGACCTTGGCCAGGTCTCCTCCAGGGACCACTGTGGGGGGCTGGTAGTTGATGCCCACCTTGAAGCCAGTGGGACACCAGTCCACAAACTGGATGGAGCGTTTGGTCTTGATGGTGGCGATGGCGGCGTTGACGTCTTTGGGCACCACATCACCGCGGTAGAGCAGGCAGCAGGCCATGTACTTGCCACGCCTGGGGTCGCACTTCACCATCTGGTTGGCTGGCTCGAAGCAGGCGTTGGTGATCTCCGGGACAGAGAGCTGCTCGTGGTAGGCCTTCTCTGCAGAGATGATGGGCGCGTAGGTGACCAGGGGGAAGTGGATACGGGGGTAGGGCACCAAGTTAGTCTGGAACTCAGTCAGGTCCACGTTGAGGGCTCCGTCGAAGCGCAGGGACGCAGTGATGGAGGAGACGATCTGGGCGATGAGGCGGTTGAGGTTGGTGTAGGTCGGATGTTCCACTTCCAGGTTACGCTGGGAGATGTCGAAGATGGCCTCATTGTCCACCATGAAGGAGCAGTCCGAGTGCTCCAGGGTGGTGTGGGTGGTCAGGATGGAGTTGTAGGGCTCCACCACGGCTGTGGACATCTGTGGAGCCGGGTAGATGGAGAACTCCAGCTTGGACTTCTTTCCGTAGTCAACAGACAGACGCTCCATCAGCAGGGAAGTAAAGCCGGAGCCGGTCCCTCCTCCAAAGCTGTGGAAGATGAGGAAGCCCTGCAGTCCAGTACATTGATCCGACTGGGGAACAAGACAATGATCATTAGTCTATTTAATTATTATTAGTCTATTAAATGAACAACAAAAGGTGCAAGTCAAGATTTCAATGTAGACTAATCAATACTACAACCACAGAGCTTTTAGAAAGGTGCCAAAAAAATACAACCACAGAGCTTTTAGAAAGGTGCCAAAAAAATATAACATTCGCCCCCCCCCCCCCCCCCCCAAAAAAAAAATACCCCAAACATCACCCCTCAAAATATATGTTTGGTTGTTTGGTTCTCAGGGGGGGAAGGAAGGTAACATTTTACAGTAGTAGTGAATTCAAATGGGGCCTGACAGCAGTTGGGCACGATCTTAAACGCACCATTTTACGCAGCCTTTCCAACACAGAGTCCACGATCTCCTTGCCGATGGTGTAGTGCCCACGAGCGTAGTTGTTGGCAGCGTCCTCCTTCCCACTGATGAGCTGCTCAGGGTGGTACAGCTGACGGTAGGACCCATTTCTTACCTCATCTAAAAATATCAAATACAAGTTAACCCAAGGACATGTTTGCAGAATTGAGTATTGTGTGATGAGGAAATGAGAACATTACTGTAACAGTCCAGAGGAAACCTGCAGACAAATTGCTTTTCTTACCCACAACCGAAGGCTCCAGATCAATGAAGATGGCCCTGGGAACATACTTCCCAGTACCAGTCTCATTGAAGAAAGTACCAAAGCTTGAGTCATTGGGAGAAATGCCACTGGATGCAGAGACTGTCCCATCAGGCAGGATGCCATGCTCCAGACAGTAGAGCTCCCAGCATGAGTTGCCCATCTGGACACCTGCTTGACCGATGTGTACTGAGATGCATTCCCTCTACCAAGGAAGACATGGTCGTTTTAGTTTGACAAGGATAGAGATACTCCTATCGGAGAAACACCTACAAGTGGTTGTGTGTAACTAATACAAGACTTGCAGCATTACAAATTAATTAAAACCCCATTTAATTCTTTAAAGAAGGCAGTACTCCTGATAAATCAGTGAGACACAAAAAGCTCACACTTCCCAAACTATAATGAAGTATAATAATGAACTTACCACCATTTTGCTACAGAAATGTTACCCTTACAAACTGACTCTCAATAGCCATAGACTGTAAAAAGATTTAACCGTTGGCCCCAAACAGCTTAATCAATCCATGAAGCACATGCCACAATCCGGCTCACCTTTAAACACTAATAACCAGTTTGATTGTTTTCACCTGCTTTTCTGGCCACAGCAATCAGGTGTGATGGGTGTGGTTTCCAATGACAGGCTTGTTTGTGAGGATCAGAACTGAGCAGTCGGTTATCAGCACAGATCCCTTCCCATATCCCATTGCATTGTCAGACAATTGTGTCCAACTTGCGCCGACCGTTGGCTGTGTGAATTCTAAATTCATGTCTATCAGCTGTGGCTGATTTCTTCCTCTCTGTGCCAGGAGCTGCTGCCAGGGCCCAGGCTGTGCCACTGCATACACGGCAAACTGGAACTCACCTGCTGCTGTACCATCTAATGACCACAAGGTGTCGCCATTCACTGCAGAATGAGGGGGTTCCCATGATTGAGTCTGTCCCCCCTTTAGGACAAATCAAATCAAACTTGCATTTCATACACAGAGGCAGCACAATGCGCTTTACAGAGAGCAATGGGGGGGGGGGCATAGGTCTCACCCCTACATACTCCAAGGAAGCATAAAAACAGTTTCACGCGGGGGCCAGAAAGGTGAGCTGTAAAAAAGTATTCCCTGAACTCTCTCAACTAGACGAACGAGCAAGTCTGTTTTCCTCCTCCCCCGTTTGATCCATTGGCACACGTTCAGTCCTTTGCCACCCGTCTGATCCTTAACACTCACACTCCCTAGCATAGGAGTGTCCTTTGTCCGATCAGTCCAGTAGAGTGTAGAGGAGACTGGGTAGACTGGCACTCCATAGACGCCTTTCCTTGATGGTCTTTGGCTCAAGAGTCACTTTGTTCCTTTGTTAGTGGAACTTTAGCACAATGCAGAGGTTACAGATGTCCACATTTACTTTTGGGTAGAGGGGAGACTGGAACTCAGCATAGCGTAGGAGTTAGGGTACAATTCCTTCAGCAAAAACATTTGCAATTCTCTTGTTCCAAATAAAAATTAAAGTTATTATACATTTCTGATAAACTTGTTGTGCAGATAAATTTCGGACCAGCGCCTTGTCTGTACATTAACTTAAACTTGCTGCTTGGTTGGTATCAAAATAGAACTTATTTAAAACCTCAACTTGAGTTAAATAAACCTTGCCAAACTCAAACCACACCTAAGGTTGCTACGCACAGTGAGGCGTGGCCAGGCAATTTCAGGCAAGTTTTGGAGCAATGAGCAAGAGAATATGAAGACAACAAGAAAGTTGACATTCCAATGTTCATTTTGCATCAGTTGAGGATTGAACTTGTAACTTCTGACACCAAGCAACATCCTCTATCTCACTGAGCTTATTAACAACAACTGACGTTTGGTGTTACAAATAGACTATGTGTCATCATAAAACACTGGTGGTATCTGCAATAGCCCATGAAATATCGTTGTTGATTAAAGTATACACTGAAACAAAGGATACAACAATAGAAGTTGCATCATATACTGATGGTCTGCTCTTTAAAGTGTGGATGAGTGGCCTAAGTGATCAGTGTCTCATAATATATTCAACAAATTAAAGAGACAGCTGGTGACAATGCTTTGTATTGTAAAACATTTTGATGCATTGTCGCTCAATCTTAATGACACTCTGGTCACTGAGTTTGTGAATGACAGTCTGAAGATCTAATGTATCCTCGGCAGGGGCTAGGTATGTTTGCCAACAGCGATGTCTCCGATTGGTGGAGCTTGCGTTGGATTGTGGGTAATGTAGTGTTGGTTTCAGAGAACAGAATTAAACATTTTCCAAAAATCCAATTTCTGAAATAAAATTCTGAAAGAAATCACACTACATCTATCCTTTATGACAATCTTCGCTGATGTGTTGTCCACGAGAAGTTAGACTTCAGTGGAAGAATAATAATAATAATAACATAGGCAAATGCAATAGGGTCCCTGCAGCTACACTGCCTGGCTCCTAAATAAACCAATCCCCCCCTTGGACATGAAATTATCAAAATAATGCAGTGGACAATTAATGACATGTTTTAACTAAATCTTTCCTATAGGGGACTGTAATCAATAATTCAATTCCTTAGTGGAGCACAAAGCATTGACCACTCATAGCAGAATTAATGTCCATACTCCTGGCGTTCTAGAGCTATCTTTTTTCACTGTTTCTATTATATCATTTTTATTTTATTTTATTGTATTTTATCTTATTTTTATTTATTTTTCAAAACCCCATTCCCTGGCCTTCCCTTTGTGTCCCTCCCAGAGGTCTGGCTGGGGGTAAGGTGTCATACTCCTTTCTCCATGCCCCGTGCGGCATCACATTCCATGTTCCACGCACCTGAACCATAGGCCTCCTTTCGGAACCCTATCGTCCAGCCGCCGGAACCCCACAGTCCAACCGCCGGGCTCACCCGTCAATCACCTCCCCCGTCTGGCGCCAGCCTCGTTGGGGTACACATTCTTTTGGGCGATGACCTCAGCATGTCTCATGGTCACACCTGGCCTTTGGGGTATGATGAGATTTCACAAACAATGAACAGCTGATAATCTCTGACGCTCTCTACTCTACCTGCTTCCTGTCGCTGTGGCCTGTCTCCATTCACTACTGCCTTGACCCCGCCCCCTCTCTGTAATGGAGAGAGAGACAACATTGGTCAACAATCCCACTTGGCTTTTACACAGTGGTAAATGCAGGCTAGAAAGAGACCTAGTTTCCTGTCTGCCAGGACAATTTCCGCATGTGTGCTCAACA
The DNA here is from genome assembly GCF_949987555.1 of Borostomias antarcticus. NCBI lineage: Eukaryota > Metazoa > Chordata > Actinopteri > Stomiiformes > Stomiidae > Borostomias > Borostomias antarcticus. Next base: position 18,952,280 of record NC_140242.1, read on the forward strand.
CCTGTCTTGGCATTCATGTACTGCTCTGTTCTGATTCTGCCATGTTGCTCTATCTTCCTTTGGATTGAATTAAAAACACACAAATTAACACCACAGTATAATACTTTGTTAGTACAGCTCTAAGATGAAAGTAAAAATACAACCATCTCAATGGTAATGACAATGATGGCAATTGATTGCGCTTAAGTCGTAATTACCATACATGTTGGTATCCTGACCTCCATTGCTGCGCGACTGGTCTGGTTCCAAATTTTATTTCTAACAGATTAACAAATTCCTTATTCATTAGTACAATTGTATAACAACAGTGTAATATAACAATTTGTTCAATTTCTCATATAGTCATTGATTTTCTCTCCACATTCCTTTCTCTCATTATTTCCTGGTGATAATAGTGAGTAAAAATTGACTGATTATGATTTGGACAGTTCAATCAAAATTTTCAAAAATTTAAATTATTCTAGCAACAATTCAGCTTATAAAACTAACACTATTATTCTAAAAAAACATTCTATACCTATTTCTAATATTTTACATCTATTTCCTAATAAAAACATAAATTATTCTAAACAATGTCTTGCCCTGCTTTTTAACACTACCCTGGCTAAGAGCAAACACTAATTGGGACAATGTTTTTATTAAAAGAATGATTTTATAATTCTCTTTGCTAAATGACTTTGCAGGAGATAAAATATCTCTAATTTCTTCCCCTGCAGGGCACTAGATTTCCAATGAGATTTTCGCTTGGGATAGTTAGTCTAGAATATAATTTAGCAAATAGTATTTACTCTCTCTTCCTTGCCCTCATGTACACACTAATCTTTTCTTTGTCCCGCCTATGCCACTGAGTTTAAATAGTTCACTTAATTACTGCTTCTTGCTTTCCCTATAACTCAAATAAGTCATTGCCTATCTTCCCATCAGGGATAGGTAGTCACTAAAGTCGTCACTCTAGTCACTACGCTTCCCCTATTACTTTTTAACAGTAATTTCCAGTCAGGTTAAGCATGTTACTTGGTTAATTGGCTACTCACTCACAGCTCACCTGATCCTCTCTTCAGTGTAGTCTTGATGGTTAGTCTCCAGCTCTCGGACGTCAGGTCACGATGGACAATACAATCCCATCGTAGAACGGACCTTGGCTCCAGAGCACCTCACAAGTTAGTTCAGTCAGTTATTAGATTGTATGTCAATAGAAATATTTATCTCCATTCTCCAGTGGAGATAACATTTCTTGTGTAGTCATATTGTATTTGCTTGACCCAATGGCTGGTTCACCACGGCCGCTCTGTCCATCCTGCAGGTAAAAATACACTTCACAGATGTTACCCAGCTACGTCGTATTATTAAAGGTTTGATCAGAAACCTTAATCACGTGCCTTCCTACGAGCCTGCAAGATGGAAGACGTGGAGCGGTGGCACCCAGGCGATTAACCAATTAATCACTGGGTCAGTTATTTGTCTTTAATCTGCGCGCCATTCACCACTGGTGACGGCGTTGGCCCAATCAAACCACGTTGGTAGACGCACAGGAATCGATTCTCCTTCACGACTTCGTCTCTCCTTACTCTGGAACAATACTCTTAGGAAGTCATATTATTGTTATGTTGTACACACATTACAGCAATATTTCCTTAAGTAGTCTATTGTTCTGTAGATTCTGATCGCTTGATATTGTTACGTTATTTCACACGCGTTACAGTGCCAATTCTTAAAACAGTACTATATATATACCTGTTGTGGCCACTGAGTGTCTTCCAGCTGTGCTGGGGGGGGGTAACTTTTTCCTCTTGGTTCATGACGACCGAGTCATCTACACAATGTACTGCAGACCACCAGGTAAGCTGATGACCTGTCCTCCCCATTCTTTCTCAGGACAATAGGTGTCCCGAGCGTCTGGGGAGACAAGCACCATTATTGCAGACAGTACTCAAATCATCATTTGCAAGTTCCCTATTATTTTAAATAATATATATATATATATCTTCAGGGTATTTCAAATTGCATTATCAATAGTTTAATATCATAATTTGCTAACAACTAATTAGTTTTGATTGTTCAATATTCTTCTCCAGCCTGTGGGTTACAGTAATTTTGTAAGAGAGAGGGAGAGACAGAGACAGAGAGAGAGGGAGTGAGAGAGAGAGAGGGGTAGGGGCTAGCCCGCCCGCCTGAGCCGGGGCCGTTGCTATAAATAAATTATTGGTGCCTAAGAATTGTGTGTAACTGACGCACACACCCACGGCGGATTTCTGCTCAGCCTCTCCTCATGAGACACCCTCACTCTCATGAGTACACTCTCCTGATCTCCCAAAAGCGTTATAATAGCACTTCACTCAGATCAGCTGGCTTTTTTAGTGAGTAAGTTTCAGCACATTAGCATAGCTGTAGCGCTTAGCATTTTAAGCATCGTCACAGTTATTTTTATGACCTGCATAAACATTGTTATCATTTTTTAGTCGTCACTCGCTTTTTCTGGTATTTTTCTGACGCTTTCAACTACAAACATTTTCTGGAATCTGGCGTAACCTACAAATGTCACTTGTTTTCGAATTCCCTGTTCTGGTGTTTGTATCCGTTAGTTTGTGGTTAAATGATCAAATTAGGTCGCTTGAGTCTTTCAGACCTCCCACCCAGGGCGCAGTCCTGGGCTAGACCCCTTTCCCTTTTGAGGCCTCAGCCCGGGCTCCCCCAGATTGAGCACTCAACCTTCTGCTTCCCGGTGTCTTCTTTTCAAAGCCCACCGATCACAGAAGCACTACTTGCCTACTAACACATTCGCTTTTGGCTTGTAGTGGCCTGACTGTACATTGAGCCGAGCGCGGCGGCCATCTCGTGGTCTTACTGCCATCTGCGACCCGACCGGCCGGTGACCCAGTCGATAGCGATCCCGGACACTGTAATGATTGTTAGTCACCCAGCTCAGAACCGACGGTCTGATCCTAATTCCACTTGGCTATGGATATTAGAACTTTGACCGTTTTCACCAGCCTTGCCTATTCACAGAGGTCGTCTATCACGCCCCTCTGCTAGGTGTGGACTGTCATCCACGTACCACACCGTGCCAACCACCCTTAACAGCGACACAGTGCTGACTAGACGGTACCAGAGCAGTATGTTAATTCATACTTCATCAGACACGGGGGCCTTCAGTCGTCTCCCCAGCACTATATGTACCGATTTAGCGTGTCCTCGGGACCTTACGGCCCCGCCCCCGTCTGTTTACCGCTAGGTCCAGGGGTGCCCAATCCCCCTCCCTAACGGTACCGGTACAATTACGACCGAATGACTTCTCGACCGTTCTACCATGAAATCAGGCCCCGTTTCTACATTCCTTCCCCGCGGAATCGTTTATATTTCCACTTTTCTGCCAAGGTGATACGTCTAAAATCTGCAGTTTTATAATCAACACATCCAATCGAGAAGTCACTATCTGGGGCCCCTTGTTTTTGCTGTTTTTGGTTACAGCGCAGGGAAAACGACTATGTCAGTCCTGGCCAGCTGCCAGCGGTCGGTCCTTTCCCTTAGATCTTAACAATGCGTCTGTATTTCATTCACTTCTAAGGAATATCTATACTAGCCTACTTCACTCATTTCCAAATTTATCGAATTTCTGGGAAATAGCACTGACTGGCGGTTGGTGCTCAAACATACATATTTTAAGCATCATTTTCCTGTTAGTTACAGTGACAACATTAAACTTATGCAAATTTTCACACAGCTTAAATCTGGCATTATTCCCGTTCAACATTCATTGACCCTTCAATCAATCAGTTCCATATCAGGTTCTTTTGACTGAAATATATTCAATCCTTGCCTGACAACGCCATTTTGATGTTGGATCACCTTGATTAACCTTACTGGTCAATGAATGCTGAGAAGAGAATAATCTTTCTGTTGTTTATTCATCATAGCATGTATCAAAAACATACAGTATCAACCATGCTTTAGTCATTGGTTCAATTATAGATTTCAGACATAGCTTAGTTCAACAGTTATGTAACAGGATTAGACAATATAACATACCTGTGAACAGATGAGCAGATGTTGCAACAGGTGGAGTTAGCATGCTAACATGCTAGCTTGCTAAGCTAAGCTAAAGCCAGCGTAAGATAGTTTAAGCCTTCATGAGTTACGAGGTAAAGCGCGCGTAAGTCTCCTTGGTCCGGTGGTACTTTTATACTGTTCAGTGGAGACGCTTAATATAGGCTGTCAGCTGACCATTCTTTAATTATGGTGAGGAGCATTGATGGAACATTACCTAGGTCAAGATTAGATCTGACCTATATCCAATGTCTGGATTGAGCAATGTTCCCTGTTGACAGCTCTTTTGCTGACTGCATGGTCAATTGAGAAACCCCTCTGACCTTTTATGACCCTTAGACTGACCTTTCATCCAATGGTATCTCCTTTGGCCGTAGCTAAATATACACTGGTATGAGAGACTAGCAGTCTAATATAGCTTTTATATGACAGCGAATGAGATCACTGAAATGTGGCATTCCTAGTCAAAAATACTACAGAAACCTACATCACAAGCTCCTGGAATATGTTTGTCTTGACTAAGAACATTTACAGAGCGATTAACATGGGCTAAATACTTAATAGAAGAGATATGACTATCAGTAGAGAATACAAATAGTTACAGAGATGTTGCCTACATGGTAGGCCATTATGTGTTAGCTATCTCTGTAGTGTCTGATATGATATTTAAGTGAATCATATAACAAAGCACAGTAAGCACTTAGCAGAACAGGCTCATAGCGAATGCCGCAAAGCAGAGGTGGGGAGATAGAAAGCAGCGAGTCAAGAGTAAAAAAGGGGTAAGATTGGCTGGATGCAAATATATTTCTACTGTTCAACAGTTCAAAACATTCAAACAGGAGAAGAATTAATCAAACTCAAGGGGAATAAAATATAAAAATAAAATAAATGTAGCTTTAATATGTTTTTTCATTTGTAAAATAATTTTAAATTATCCCGGTGTCATAATACATTTTCATATTAAAAGTATCTCCGTGTCCACTACAGTGGACGTGGTGTAAAATAAAATAAAATAAATAATTATATAATTCTAAATGTTTGTGCGTGGCTGGCCAGCCGCGCAGCTAGTATAGCATTTGTCGGGTTATCACTCCCTCCCTCCCTCCCTCTTTCCCTCCCTCACTCCCTCCCTCCCTTAGTCCCGACAATGTTGGCCTGCATCTCTCTGTTGGCACCACAAGAGGCAGTAGTCCCAGCATACCAAAATCAAGAAGGACACCAAAATTAACCCGCCGATCTCCACTGCACAAGTAGAGTAGTGGTGAGAGCATTGGACTCCCACCCAGGAGACCGGGAGTTCACGACCCGGTGGGAAAGACTTCATGGGACTATACCCCAAACCTCCACATGTTCATCCTTTCACTCCAACCTTTACCCCCTGCCTTATAGGTCAGGGCCGCGTTTCCCAGAGGCATCGTTAAAGGAATGCTGTAGGGCTTGACTTTGTAGCCTTTAATTACATGTAATATGTCTCCTGTTTACAGTAAACATGCACAGATTCAGAAAATTGTGTTATTTGAGCAATAAAGTGCAGAAAACGAAGTTCCTGGTTACGATTGCGCAATATATGAAAAGACTGCAATTCCCAACATGCCTTGCGTGACACTGAGCCATTTCACCTCCACCCAACTCCCGCCCCCGCTCAAGTCCAACCCCCACCCCCCACCCTACATCCATGCCCCCACCAGAACGCGAACAACTGTAAATCAGTTCTAGCGTCAAGAAAAAACACCAACAATGACCAAATCGTGTATAGTGTGTGGATGCAAAGATAACGCCAGACCTGCGGGAGTAAGTTTTCATGGCTTACCTGTACGAGACCCTCAACTCTGCAAGCAGTGGCTATCGGCTATCAACAGCCCTCTTTACCCCCCCAACACACCGACAACAGGTTACAAAAACATTCTGATATGCAGCCAGCACTTTCGCCTGGATGACTTCGAGGGTCATTTGGCGGATACGTTGATGGGAACGGCGCTAACAAGTCGTCGAAAACTGAAGGCGGGCGCAGTTCCGTCCATTTTCCCGGCCCCAGCACCACCGGCATCTACCGTTAGCGTAGCCCCAGCACCAGCTACCGCGAGCGTAGCCCCAGCACCACCGGCATCTACTGTGAGCGTAGCCGTTACCTTCCACGGTCCTAGCAGTGATGTTGCTCACCAACGCAAGAGACAAGTTGTTGAACAACCACTGACGTCTACACCTAGCAAAGTCCCACGAACTCAGGTAAATGTAAATAAATACAACAACATTTTTTTTATAGCTAATGTGGTGACTAGTGTAGGCTAGCTACACTGCTGTTCTGAGTAGGCTAACTTAGCTAGCAGGAAGGCAACACTTCATGGAAATCTGTTCCATTTCACTGGACATAATTGGCTGGGAATAACTAGTGTGAGACGGCAGAATATTATCAAATTCAAGGTGGTAAACCATATATTTTACCTGTTGTATTCATGGAAAAACGGTATACAGTTTGTGAAGGCTGATTCTAGCCATGGGTGCCTGAGCATATAAATAGATATATAGCTTTTTATTTATAGCCTACTGTTTTTTTTACTGTACTAATTACATTCATATATACTACAGGGAGCATCTGGATGTGGAAGAAACCCTGCTGTGTTGCCAGAGGAGGAAATGGATTCTAGCTTCACCAGTATGGAGTCTTTGGATGTCCGCCAGGATACCACACAGGAGTCTAGCTTTAGACCAGACTTTACTTCAGGCAGTAGCCCTCCCTCAACCAGTGATTCTGGTGGTGATTCTGGTGAGGAAACAAGAGAAATGCACTGGCAAGAGCCAAAAGTTATAGTCTCAGAGTCGAAAGTGCTTGAATTGATGAAGTTTTGCCGAACATGCCTCAAAGTCATTGAGAAAAAAGAAGTCTCCTACATGGGTTCTCAAATGAGGGTGAAATGGGAGTGTGAGACAGGCCACACTGGAACATGGACTTCCTGCATCTCAGAACGTGGAATGCCGCAGTCCAACCTCCTCATTGCAGCTGCTCTGTTGTTCACTGGTAACACATACACCAAGTTGGAGGAATGGGCAAAGCTGATCAATCTTCATATATTTGGCAGTAGCACCTTCTATGCCATGCAGAACAGCTACCTGCATCCTGTCATTCAAGCTGAATATGACCGGCAGCGAGAAGCCCTCTTGGCCAAGATGTTTCTGGAACAGGAAGACGGCCTGTCGCCACAGCTGTGTTCCGATGGTCGCTCGGACAGCCCAGGGTTTAATGCCAAATACACAACCTATACTTTCATGGCTGACCCTAGCAAGGAAATTGTCCATTCTGAGTTAGTCCAGGTAAATAAAAGAGAAATTCATCCATCTATCCATCCATCTTTATTTATATTGATTATTTTGTAATTGTACACATTGTATGTTATTTGTTGTGTCCTTAGGTGACAGAGACAACCAGCTCAGTGGCCATGGAAAGTCTTGGCTTCAGACGTGGAATTAACACCCTACTTGACACTGGCTTAAATGTGGAGGTGTTGGCAACTGATCGTTCCACAAGCATAAAAAAAATCATGCGTGAGGAATATCCATCAATCCAGCATGAGTTTGATATTTGGCATACCTCCAAAAGTGAGTATTGTACAACATCAAAGATTAGTTGACATAATTTTGGGAGTAGAGGGCCTATGAGGTGGTTAATTGACATAAAATGCTGGTGACTGGGCTCTGACATTTGAAATGAGGGATGGGGGTTCTGGAGTGGTGGATATGGAGTCATGGGGGATGGAGTCAGGACTGTATCATTGTCTTTCAAATTGACAGTACAACGCAGGTCATGGGTCTGGCACAAGTCTAGTGGGGAAAGGGGCTTTCTGTTTGTAATGTGCAGTGTATTGTAGGTGGAAGTCCACATGCTCTTATATCCTTTGCATTGTCTTGTATTTACACAGGTATCCAAAAGAAGTTGATCACCAAGGCCAAAAAGAGAGGACGTGCAGCTTTAAAGCCATGGATTCGGTCTGTAAGGAACCATCTCTGGTTCTCTTGCGCCAAGGCAGGAGGAGATGTTGGGGTATGTTATGGCCTTGTATGTCTTATGGCCTTGTATGTCTCTGTCTCTGTGCTGGTCTGTCGGTTTTGTTCTTGTCTGTTTCCCCCAGGTCTTCCGATGTGTGTGTGTGTGTGGTTCACAATAGCTTCCCCAACACTGTCTATTTCATAATGTCTTGGAATGCATGTGCCATATTTTAAATTATTATTCTTTTTAGAAACTGAAGTCGACCTGGAACACGATTCTACACCACACAGTGGATGAGCATACATGGACCGAAGGAGGGACAGAGCACCACTGTCTTCACCCACCTATCACCACTGAAGACCGGGAGAAGAAAAAGTGGCTTTGCAAAGAATCTGAGGAATACCACGAACTGGCTGCTGTGGTCAACGATAAAAACCTCCAGAAGGATCTTGATCACATGGGGAGTTTCAAACATACAGGTCAGTGGTATTGTCTTGCCTTGGCTAAAAGAAGTGCCAGTCGCTGCTGCTTACCACATCTTGGTGAAGTAGGCTCGGCTTTCAGTTCTATAAAGATTACACATCTATGATGAATTGAACAATGCAAATTTCCACTTGTTCACAATAAAGCTAATATAATTCATCTCTCCAAAACAATTAGGTCCCCTGGAGGTATTCCATGGTGCTCTCCTCAAATATGCACCAAAAAGACAACATTTCTCCAACATGAGCATGAAACAGAGGACGCACTTAGCCATCATGGAGCACAATGAGAACTTGACTCGTAAACAGAAGGTGGACTGTAATGGTGAGCAGTACGCCTATACATTTATATTGTGTGTGCAAACATGTTAGAGAGAAATGCCCGTATTAGTGAACAGCACACCCTATGATGGTTCATATAATCCTCTGTCTTAGGCAAACCTGTCATCGATCAAGTGTGGAGCAAGCGTTCTAAGGAATGGGTCACAAAGAAGAGGTATGAGCCACACACCACCAACTTCCGGACAACATTGATGGAGCTGGTGTGGAAGCGAAGGCAAGATGAAAGTGTCATCTTCAAGGATGAATCTTCCCGTCTCCCAAGACCAGACCTGCCAGCCAACATTGCCGCAGCCCCAAAGCCAACCAAAGAAGATGCAGCACAAACATATAAGACTAGATTTTAAAAATGATACCCAATACCACTACCTTGCAAATACACTTTGTTTCTCCTTTCCAAAATCCACAAGAGTATGAAACCATCTGTAAAACTAAAAGCCTGGTTTTGTTGTAATCATATGCCTTTGAAAGTAAATAAGATTTTTGAATATTGCACTCCTGCATTGTGTACATATGTGAAATAGTATTTTTTGTGATATAGCCTATAATGAATACATCTGTGTGATATAGCCTATATAGATGGTGTAACAGCGATCACTTCACAGTGTTAGGTCGGGGCACTATTTGGTGGTCTTCAGGTGAGTAAGTGTAGAAGAAGAGTCCAGGTGCCAATGTTTAGAATGTTTATTGCAAAAAAGGGAGTACGTATGGTTAGGTAACAATAGAACACAAGAGTAATGTTACATACTGAGTCGCAATAAATAACAGAAAATGCAAACGGACATAACCAGCTATTCAGATAACATGCAAACCTCAGATCTGAATGCTAGCTGTTATGCTCACTGCTGCAGGGAGTACAGCGCGCACAGGGGGACTTTTCTAACTGTAGCCTAACATTACACATCAGGTAGGCCTACTGATACATTCCTTCCAAAGCCTCATTGACCTCGATAAAGCCATGGTATTGTCCATCCGCAGAAGGATATAGCTGGCGAATACTGTCCACCACACAAGCAGGAAGAACAGCACGTCGGTGTCTTCCGAGCCGTTCTCCCCGTAAAACCCATTCCAGGACAATTCTGTAGCCAGCCAAGCGGTACTGTCTAGATACAAAGAAAATACATTAAAATTGCTGTCTAGCTTACGAACATTAGCCAAAGCACCATTGCATGCCAAACAAAGCTAACATTACAGCCTACATTATAAAATGACTTCATTATTGACGAGATTGCAGTTAGACAACTATTTGCCTCAGCTTGGGCTCCTGGAACTCAGATCAGCCAAATAGGCAGATATGAAATGCAGATAGCTAACGTTAGCCAGGTTAGACAATTCAAAGCAGAGATCTACGTATAACGTTAGGTTGACTTACATATTTGTCATTTGCCGTCCGGGACCCTCCGGTCTGTGTCTCCTCTTCCAATTCATCCTATCTAAGCGGAAAAAAGTTTCCAAAACTCCTCGATCCAAATGGGCTGCGTGACTACCATGCTCTGTCAGACAAAGCGCCCCGTCTTCCTCTTCCATCTCCTCTGCCATCTCTGAAAGCAGTAACTGTCCACGGTCCCATTCTTGGCAACAGAGATTCTATCTCTGTCGGCATAGCTGGGCAGTTTTCGCACAGACACCACCAGTTACTGCCAGACCGAGGAATCGCGGCCGCTAATCCAGCCTCATCGCCTGGGTTGACTAGCCTGGCGGCAGCCTCTTGTTCTTCTCTCCGTTGTCGGATTTCGTCTGCTGTAAATTCAGGCTCAAACAAATAGCCCTGAATTTCCTCCGAATCATCAACATCTTCCTCATCTTCTATAAAATCTTCCAAGTTATCGCGTTCCATTCTTATTTTGTTGTTTCACAGATGTTCAGTCAGCTCTGAAATGTGAAACTAGGGGGCGTATGTTTGCTCGCTAGCCCCCTCCGCCGTGCTTGTCATAGCTGTCAATCATAGCTGTCAATCATACCAAGCACCCACCCCCCTGTAGTCTTGCTTGATTTGCTGGCAGAATATGTCGATGCGTTTCGACGCGGTATATCACGGAAGTGCTGACTCTGAAACGTGATTTTCTTTAGATGCCGCTAGTCCGGTCTATAGGACTCGCCATCACCTATATTTTTGTATGGGGCTCTAGTTTTTCAGCCTGATGTTGTTCTAGGGTGCATTTTGCCTTTAAGGCATCGTAGCGCTACGTGCTTCTTAAGAACATCGTTAGGTCCACCTCTAGGTGGCGATTCGTTTCCCAGAACCTTCTTAAGCCAAGGTATACCTTGGCTACGAAGGCTCTGGGAAACAGCTCCACCCAAGGTACATCGTAAATCGCCCTTACGATGTACCTTCCGAAGATACATCGTTAGCCCTCCTTGGAGCCGAAGCGCTGTTTCCCAGAGCCTTCTTAGCCAAGGTATACCACAGCCAAGGGATACTTTACGTAGGGCAGTCGGACCCCATCGTAAGCTGTCCCTTGGCGATGCGCTCCGTTCATCCCGTTATAGTTTTAGCTCGATTAGAGCAAAATTACACTTTTAAAAAGGAGAGTTGCAATACAGCAATACAAATCTATCCTACCTGCGCGATTCACATCATTAGTGTACACAAAATACAATTAACTTGAATGATGAAAATAATGTCATGGAGCCTACAGAACACATCATGGGAATGTTGTTTTTAAAACTTTTATTGAGCCAAGCAAAATATACGGACTATCCATAGCCTAATATAATCCACTTTGTGAACAACAACAACATTTTCTTATGTAAAGGGATAATTTGATGACATGACTTTTCTGGCTGTCTTTATATATTGTCAGACAGATATCCTGGCGAATTGATTAATCCAATGAGGCCATCTAGATGAATAGTCAAATATCCTCACACACGCTCCAGAATATTGTAGAAAGCCTTCCCAGAACAGTGGAGGCTGTTATAGCTGCACAGGGGGGACCAACTCCATATGATGCCTATTCATTTAGAATGGGATGTCATGAAAGTTGTAATGTGTAGGTGGCCCAATACTGTTGCCCTTGTAGTGTCGTGTACTTTGCTAACAGATTCACAGTATTTAGTGATCTTACAAATGCTGTTTGTTATATTGTGTGCCTTCTTCAAAACCTCTACTGTTGTAATGTGGCAAGAAACAACAAATATACAGGATAAAGGGAACTTGTTTAATATTGGTTGGGAAAAAACATGGGCAGGTTTGTTCTTCAGACTTTTGTCCTGTAACAGGCTGTCTTTTTCCGGGGTGGGGTTGTTAGACCCATGCCCAACCCCCAACCTGGAGGGCCAGTTGTTGCTTTTCGTCTGGCCTCTACCCTGAACCTGCCCGGCATGGTTGAACCTGCTGGGGGGTGACCCCCCAACAATATAGCCTTCATGGTCATGGAGGCACACAAGCCTTCCCATCACGACAAGGTAGCAACACCTAGGAAGGATGAGTGGTGTGGTGAGTGTATGTAGTGTGTGTGCGCAGTGTACTGTAGTGGATGGGCAGTGTGTGGTAAGTGTATGTAGTGTGTGTGGTGAGTGTGTGCAGTGTGTCTCAGGCATCTGCATCATCTGCAAGGGAGGAAAATTCAATTAGCGACATTGAATGGAATGCATGCAGTGTGGGAATAGACAGAGTATACAAAATACACACTTAGCCTACCTGGAGTTGGCAGAATGATGGGCACTGATATGGAGGGCCACACAAACTGTGCCTCCGCTAGGGCCTGCTGCCTGTTCTGCAGGTCTAGCCTCTCACGCTGCACACCCAGCCTCTGCCTCCCCACCTCCAGGAGCTCCTCGCTGCAGTCGCACCTCGCATCCGTTGTGTTCAGCTGCCTCTCACGGGGGGCGGGGGGGGGGACGTCATGGGGTGCGTGGGGGGTGGGGGGAGAGCGTGTCGACGGGGTGGAGCAGTCTGACTGCGCTGGGGTCTCCTCTCCAGAGGACTGGGAGGCTTGGGGTGCTTCAGCTGAGGACTGGGAGGCTTGGGGTGATTCAGCTGAGGACTGGGAGGCTTGGGGTGATTCAGCTGAGGACTGGGAGGCTTGGGGTGATTCAGCTGAGGACTGGGAGGCTTGGGGTGATTCAGCTGAGGGCTGGGAGGCTTGGGGTGATTCAGCTGAGGGCTGGATGTTGGAGGGGCCCTCTCCAGACTCCAAATCAAGGCCACCAGTGATGCCTTGGAAGGCTGTGAGGCCGATGATCGATAGGGCCTTCTCCTCCTCCGGGGTGAGGGGAGGCACGGTGCTCTGCCTCTCGGCGCACTGCCGCCCCCCGGCTTTTGGCCTGACTGGGGAAGTCCTGCCATTTCTTGCTGACGACTGTCCACTCCCTGGGTGGCCCAGGAGTCTTCTTCAATGGGCTATATGCACAACTCTAGTAGGCTACTTCCTGAAATTAGACATGCTTCTTTATTTCCTGTCTTACACTATTGGATGAAATGATTATTCAGGAATTCCTGAATAATCATTTCATCCAAAGTGTAGGACAGGAAATAGAGAAGCATGTCTAATTTCAGGAAGTAGCCTACTGGAGTTGTGCATAGGCCCTACTGGTAGCCGCCAAACAGGACGGCCTTCGGTTGCTCCACCTCGTCCAGCATGATCACTAGTTATTCTTTGGTGAACGCTATCACACGCTTCCTCTTCATATCTGCCATGTCGCTCAATATGTGCAGTTACCCTTGTTTTTTTTATAGGCCACATGCGTCCACACCGGTGCCTGATAGATTCAATTAGTCATCGTATCCGCGCGAATTCTAACGTGGGAATGCTACTGCCACAGGGGCAATTTATATGGGCATTATACCTTTGTTTGTATGATAACTAAATCAGTGGTCATTTTGCTATCATCATTGCCTATCATCATAAAAGTATTTTTTCCTGGCCTTTCAAGACATCCTCGACGGGGCTTATATGTCCCGAGCCGATCCATGCTCTTTCTTGGATATTTTATTTGATGTAATTGTAGAGATGTGGTTTATATGAATATACTTAGTGTTATGTGTTTTTCCTGTTGTTGATTGGACATGTGTTTTTATGTGCTCCGCCCACGTTAACATGAGTGACAGTCAGCCAACCAGTGAAGTGACTGCCAGAGAAACGCCTGTGTACGTGCAGCAGAGAGAAAAGAGATAAGAAAGCGAGAGGACAACGGTGGTGTGGCGGGAAGAGAAAATGATGCTGGTCGTTCAGGACGGACTGCGACTGACGACGGTTCCGTGGATCTTGACAAAAAGATCTGCGAGTAGTGGACAGTGAATGAATAAAAGTGCTAAGTTAGGCTCCAGTGGCCTTCGAGAAGAGGACGTTTAAAACCGAGACCGTCGATGTGTAAAGTGAATTAGCTAGCGTGCGCACAGCACTAGGTTAGCCAGTTGCAGTGTTGTGAGCTAGCTTTTTGTGTTGTGACTAGTTTGCGTCGTGTCGGCACACTTTCTGGAGAGGGACGTCCTCAAGGATCCCTGCTACAGCTCTGCATCCCCTCACTACGGCTTGGCTCCGGCTGGGCAACCCCCGGATCAACATCGCAACCTGTCTTCTGGGACGCAGGTGAATTCTGTCCGTTAGCCCACTAGTGGGCACTTCTCCTCTGACTAGCCAGGCAGTGCACATTCTAGACGGAGACCGTTCTTGTGAACGCGGGACCATTCAGCAACGTTCGCATTGGAACTGAACTGTTCGGATCGTTTAGAATTCCAGTGACTTTTTCTGTATGCGTTTGTGTGCATCGCGGGACCATTCAGCAACGTTCGCATTGGAACTGAACTGTTCGGATTGTTTAGAATTCCAGTGACTTTTTCTGTATGCGTTTGTGTGCATCGCGGGACTATTCAGCCGTGTTCGTACGGAAAGTGTGGGTTATTACTGAATTTCACTGAAGTGCTGTGTGTATGGGTATCTCTCTCATTGACTGTTGATGTCATTTTGAGTTCATGTCAGTGTTCTTTTGTATGGACCGGTCCTGATAGGGTTAAGAGGGTCATTTTCATAAACTTTAACATTAGTATTTTTTTGGTATTCTTGGTATTCTAATAAATAGTATTAATTTTATTACAAGCCAGTAGCGGGGGAATTCTTTCTTTCTTTTTTATATGAGAGTGGGCATTAGAGGCCCGGGCCACTAAGTAATTGGTCTATAAGGCTCACTGGGTGTGGGGGTGTACTCTTATTATAGCCTGGTGGTTCAGTGTGGAAAGGAACAGTTGGGTCAGACTTAGGGTCAGCTTATGCTGCTCACACACCTCAGGTTAGACTGAGTTTAGCAGAAATTGTAGGGCTCAGCACAAATCATCCACACCCGAAGCGCAGTAGTGAAGAGACATTAAAGGCTGGGGATACAGAGACCTGGATCCTGCGCTCTCCAGTCACCCGGTGAGTCCTGCAGTCACACCCCACTACGCGGGCAAGGCCTGTCCGCTACATAATGTAATTTGATGTATGAATTGTGACTATCACGAGGTCTCGCTTTGACTCTTAAATACATTAGCAGATGAGCTTTCGGAGGCATAGCTTCCTTTTTGGTAATATGAAGTGCCCGTTATAGTAGTTGTTATAGTTGTTTTTTTTCCCTTTACTCATTCTACTCTCCACCCCTCCAGATTCCGGTTTTGTTTGCTGCTCTTTTCCTGGACTGACACACGGCTTCCCCGACCCATTCTCACCGGACCTCGACCACGGCTTGGATTACGTTTTCTGGACTTTGTTTGTTGATCGATTGACCCCTGCCTGAACTTGACTACCCTTTTGCCTTGCCCTCTGTACTGCCGCTTTTATATTAAACCGCCCTCTGGGCTTGGAACTGTCCGTCTGTGTCCGTTGTCCTGCGTTTGGGTCAGCTAGCCAACCAGCCCCCTTACAGAAATGTTCTTAGCCGGTAGACATACTCCAGGAGCTTGCTCGATCGCCTTGAGGGGTCAGGGAAGAATTTGTTACAGCTCACTTATCTGGCCCCGGGTGATACCGTTTTTTTGCTTCCCTCTGGAATATGTAGGGGTCATATGCCCACCTCCCCTGTTCACTGTAAAGCGCAGCGTGTTGCCTCTGGTTATGAAATGCGGTATAGAAATAAAGCTTTGATTGATTGACTAAGGTCTATTGGACGTGTTCAAGCATTCCGAGTGGCAATGGTGATTAAAGTAGGTATACTCTGACTAAAGTGGGTATACTGTAGCAGAAATCTTAGTTTAAATTAGTGATGTTTAAAAAAGTGGATATACTTTGGGTCCATGGATAAAGGTGTACTCCATATACCCTCCACTGCACCACTGATGAGAGGTACACATCAATGATTTAATGGGGGTGGTTTCATTGTTCATTTGCACTGTCATTTTATTTGCACTGTCCCATCTTGTCCTTGCACCCTGTCTAATGTTGTGTACCCATCAGTGTTATGCACCAGGTGACCAGAACAAATCCTACTTCCAAGTATGTGTAAAAACTACCTGGTAATAATCTGATTCATTCATAGACGGTGGTCTAAAATTAACGATTCACACACAATGAAGCTATATGCATTTTATTTTCACTACACCACAGAACAGGTAACAGTGGTCAATGTGGAAGCAGGGAATGTATCCGTCTTCCTGAATTCATCTGGAATGTTAGATGGCATTGACCCTTCAGTACTCCTCTTCCTCCTCTTCCTTTCCCACGCTGTCTGTGCCCACCTCTTCGTAATCCTTCTCCAGGGCGGCCATGTCTTCTCTGGCCTCAGAGAACTCTCCCTCCTCCATGCCCTCTCCAACGTACCAGTGCACAAAGGCCCTCTTGGCGTACATCAGGTCAAACTTGTGGTCCAGCCTGGCCCAGGCCTCAGCGATGGCGGTGGTGTTGCTCAGCATGCACACAGCCCTCTGGACCTTGGCCAGGTCTCCTCCAGGGACCACTGTGGGGGGCTGGTAGTTGATGCCCACCTTGAAGCCAGTGGGACACCAGTCCACAAACTGGATGGAGCGTTTGGTCTTGATGGTGGCGATGGCGGCGTTGACGTCTTTGGGCACCACATCACCGCGGTAGAGCAGGCAGCAGGCCATGTACTTGCCACGCCTGGGGTCGCACTTCACCATCTGGTTGGCTGGCTCGAAGCAGGCGTTGGTGATCTCCGGGACAGAGAGCTGCTCGTGGTAGGCCTTCTCTGCAGAGATGATGGGCGCGTAGGTGACCAGGGGGAAGTGGATACGGGGGTAGGGCACCAAGTTAGTCTGGAACTCAGTCAGGTCCACGTTGAGGGCTCCGTCGAAGCGCAGGGACGCAGTGATGGAGGAGACGATCTGGGCGATGAGGCGGTTGAGGTTGGTGTAGGTCGGATGTTCCACTTCCAGGTTACGCTGGGAGATGTCGAAGATGGCCTCATTGTCCACCATGAAGGAGCAGTCCGAGTGCTCCAGGGTGGTGTGGGTGGTCAGGATGGAGTTATAGGGCTCCACCACGGCTGTGGACATCTGTGGAGCCGGGTAGATGGAGAACTCCAGCTTGGACTTCTTTCCGTAGTCAACAGACAGACGCTCCATCAGCAGGGAAGTAAAGCCGGAGCCGGTCCCTCCTCCAAAGCTGTGGAAGATGAGGAAGCCCTGCAGTCCAGTACATTGATCCGACTGGGGAACAAGACAATGATCATTAGTCTATTTAATTATTATTAGTCTATTAAATGAACAACAAAAGGTGCAAGTCAAGACTTCAATGTAGACTAATCAATACTACAACCACAGAGCTTTTAGAAAGGTGCCAAAAAAAATATAACACTCGCCCCCCCCCCCCCCCCCCCCCCCCAAAAAAAAAACCTACCCCAAACATCACCCCTCAAAATATATGTTTGGTTGTTTGGTTCTCAGGGGGGGAAGGAAGGTAACATTTTACAGTAGTAGTGAATTAAAATGGGGCCTGACAGCAGTTGGGCACGATCTTAAACGCACCATTTTACGCAGCCTTTCCAACACAGAGTCCACGATCTCCTTGCCGATGGTGTAGTGCCCACGAGCGTAGTTGTTGGCAGCGTCCTCCTTGCCACTGATGAGCTGCTCAGGGTGGTACAGCTGACGGTAGGACCCATTTCTTACCTCATCTAAAAATATCAAATACAAGTTAACCCAAGGACATGTTTGCAGAATTGAGTATTGTGTGATGAGGAAATGAGAACATTACTGTAACAGTCCAGAGGAAACCTGCAGACAAATTGCTTTTCTTACCCACAACCGAAGGCTCCAGATCAATGAAGATGGCCCTGGGAACATACTTCCCAGTACCAGTCTCATTGAAGAAGGTACCAAAGCTTGAGTCATTGGGAGAAATGCCACTGGATGCAGAGACTGTCCCATCAGGCAGGATGCCATGCTCCAGACAGTAGAGCTCCCAGCATGAGTTGCCCATCTGGACACCTGCTTGACCGATGTGTACTGAGATGCATTCCCTCTACCAAGGAAGACATGGTCGTTTTAGTTTGACAAGGATAGAGATACTCCTATCGGAGAAACACCTACAAGTGGTTGTGTGTAACTAATACAAGACTTGCAGCATTACAAATTAATTAAAACCCCATTTAATTCTTTAAAGAAGGCAGTACTCCTGATAAATCAGTGAGACACAAAAAGCTCACACTTCCCAAACTATAATGAAGTATAATAATGAACTTACCACCATTTTGCTACAGAAATGTTACCCTTACAAACTGACTCTCAATAGCCATAGACTGTAAAAAGATTTAACCGTTGGCCCCAAACAGCTTAATCAATCCATGAAGCACATGCCACAATCCGGCTCACCTTTAAACACTAATAACCAGTTTGATTGTTTTCACCTGCTTTTCTGGCCACAGCAATCAGGTGTGATGGGTGTGGTTTCCAATGACAGGCTTGTTTGTGAGGATCAGAACTGAGCAGTCGGTTATCAGCACAGATCCCTTCCCATATCCCATTGCATTGTCAGACAATTGTGTCCAACTTGCGCCGACCGTTGGCTGTGTGAATTCTAAATTCATGTCTATCAGCTGTGGCTGATTTCTTCCTCTCTGTGCCAGGAGCTGCTGCCAGGGCCCAGGCTGTGCCACTGCATACACGGCAAACTGGAACTCACCTGCTGCTGTACCATCTAATGACCACAAGGTGTCGCCATTCACTGCAGAATGAGGGGGTTCCCATGATTGAGTCTGTCCCCCCTTTAGGACAAATCAAATCAAACTTGCATTTCATACACAGAGGGGGGGGGGGGCATAGGTCTCACCCCTACATACTCCAAGGAAGCATAAAAACAGTTTCACGCGGGGGCCAGAAAGGTGAGCTGTAAAAAAGTATTCCCTGAACTCTCTCAACTAGACGAACGAGCAAGCTCCTGGAATATGTTTGTCTTGACTAAGAACATTTACAGAGCGATTAACATGGGCTGAATACTTAATAGAAGAGATATGACTATCAGTAGAGAATACAAATAGTTACAGAGATGTTGCCTACATGGTAGGCCATTATGTGTTAGCTATCTCTGTAGTGTCTGATATGATATTTAAGTGAATCATATAACAAAGCACAGTAAGCACTTAGCAGAACAGGCTCATAGCGAATGCCGCAAAGCAGAGGTGGGGAGATAGAAAGCAGCGAGTCAAGAGTAAAAAAGGGGTAAGATTGGCTGGATGCAAATATATTTCTACTGTTCAACAGTTCAAAACATTCAAACAGGAGAAGAATTAATCAAACTCAAGGGGAATAAAATATAAAAATAAAATAAATGTAGCTTTAATATGTTTTTTCATTAAATTATCCCGGTGTCATAATACATTTTCATATTAAAAGTATCTCCGTGTCCACTACAGTGGACGTGGTGTAAAATAAAATAAAATAAATAATTATATAATTCTAAATGTTTGTGCGTGGCTGGCCAGCCGCGCAGCTAGTATAGCATTTGTCGGGTTATCACTCCCTCCCTCCCTCTTTCCCTCCCTCACTCCCTCCCTCCCTTACTCCCGACAATGTTGGCCTGCATCTCTCTGTTGGCACCACAAGAGGCAGTAGTCCCAGCATACCAAAATCAAGAAGGACACCAAAGTTAACCCGCCGATCTCCACTGCACAAGTAGAGTAGTGGTGAGAGCATTGGACTCCCACCCAGGAGACCGGGAGTTCACGACCCGGTGGGAAAGACTTCATGGGACTATACCCCAAACCTCCACATGTTCATCCTTTCACTCCAACCTTTACCCCCTGCCTTATAGGTCAGGGCCGCGTTTCCCAGAGGCATCGTTAAGGCATCGTAGCGCCTCGTGCTTCTTAAGAACATCGTTAGGTCCACCTCTAGGTGGCGATTCGTTTCCCAGAACCTTCTTAAGCCAAGGTATACCTTGGCTACGAAGGCTCTGGGAAACAGCTCCACCCAAGGTACATCGTAAATCGCCCTTACGATGTACCTTCCGAAGATACATCGTTAGCCCTCCTTGGAGCCGAAGCGCTGTTTCCCAGAGCCTTCTTAGCCAAGGTATACCACAGCCAAGGGATACTTTACGTAGGGCAGTCGGACCCCATCGTAAGCTGTCCCTTGGCGATGCGCTCCGTTCATCCCGTTATAGTTTTAGCTCGATTAGAGCAAAATTACACTTTTAAAAAGGAGAGTTGCAATACAGCAATACAAATCTATCCTACCTGCGCGATTCACATCATTAGTGTACACAAAATACAATTAACTTGAATGATGAAAATAATGTCATGGAGCCTACAGAACACATCATGGGAATGTTGTTTTTAAAACTTTTATTGAGCCAAGCAAAATATACGGACTATCCATAGCCTAATATAATCCACTTTGTGAATAACAACAACATTTTCTTATGTAAAGGGATAATTTGATGACATGACTTTTCTGGCTGTCTTTATATATTGTCAGACAGATATCCTGGCGAATTGATTAATCCAATGAGGCCATCTAGATGAATAGTCAAATATCCTCACACACGCTCCAGAATATTGTAGAAAGCCTTCCCAGAACAGTGGAGGCTGTTATAGCTGCACAGGGGGGACCAACTCCACATGATGCCTATTCATTTAGAATGGGATGTCATGAAAGTTGTAATGTGTAGGTGGCCCAATACTGTTGCCCTTGTAGTGTACTTTGCTAACAGATTCACAGTATTTAGTGATCTTACAAATGCTGTTTGTTATATTGTGTGCCTTCTTCAAAACCTCTACTGTTGTAATGTGGCAAGAAACGACAAATATACAGGATAAAGGGAACTTGTTTAATATTGGTTGGGAAAAAACATGGGCAGGTTTGTTCTTCAGACTTTTGTCCTGTAACAGGCTGTCTTTTTCCGGGGTGGGGTTGTTAGACCCATGCCCAACCCTCAACCTGGAGGGCCAGTTGTTGCTTTTCGTCTGGCCTCTACCCTGAACCTGCCCGGCATGGTTGAACCTGCTGGGGGGTGACCCCCCACCAATATAGCCTTCATGGTCATGGAGGCACACAAGCCTTCCCATCACGACAAGGTAGCAACACCTAGGAAGAATGAGTGGTGTGGTGAGTGTATGTAGTGTGTGTGCGCAGTGTACTGTAGTGGGTGGGCAGTGTGTGGTAAGTGTATGTAGTGTGTGTGGTGAGTGTGTGCAGTGTGTCTCAGGCATCTGCATCATCTGCAAGGGAGGAAAATTCAATTAGCGACATTGAATGGAATGCATGCAGTGTGGGAATAGACAGAGTATACAAAATACACACTTAGCCTACCTGGGGCCTCATTTATCATTGAGGTACGCCTTCTTTTACACGGTCTTTTTCGCGATTTCAGGCGTACGCCATTTTCCCCCCCCACATTGCGATTTATCAAGCCGAAAGGGCGGAAATTTAGTCGCCTTTCTCCGCGCTTTTGTACGACACCTCTCAAGTTGTCGTACCGATTTACACGGTGTTCTACGCCCTTTTTGAACACAGGGGGAACTGGCGACGCAGGTGGTGCGTCGGTGAATTACTATGTTTGACGGAGAGAATAAGAGCGACAGTTCATGAACGCACAATCATGTAGGCTAATAGCCCAATTCAGCACCAATATATATCGCAATGCAAGATTAGACGTGTCCTCTAACCGGCTCATTAATGGTCCGATATGGATTTGTTCCCCAAACTGAACCTATGCGCTGTCCCAAACCTTTCCGCGCTATATGTCACACACCTAATGCAGGCACTCCATCAAACGGCAATAATTGACCAATTAGATTGTCATTAATATGTGATCATGTGGACCTGTTTGCTCTTTGGTAAGCATATAAATGACAGTCCTCCTGTGCGTAATGCGAGCCTAAATGAATCCGGCGCTACTCGGCCTACTGGCCGAGATAGAACTCCAAAGAGGTGACGGCGATGGCGACTGCACCCACATAAGGGCACCATCAGTGAATGAATACGTCTATGTGAATCGCTAAAATGTGCACACTAGAAATACCCAAATCATATGTGACGCCGACATGCTCATCACAAGTGTAGTGGCACGGTGGCCTGGCTCCACGCATGACTCATTCATCCTGGCGCACAGCAGGGTAGGGGCTAGACTGGAGGCAGGCGCTGCGCGTGACGGCTGGCTTGTTGGTGTGTCCATAGCCAAGATACATATTCTTTGTCTTATTTACTTTAATCTTTATTAGCATTTTCCATCCATACAACGACAATACAATAAAACATAAAAACTTACAATAACAGCTTATGGGTACTTCCATCCATGCAGCTTTTTTTTCTTACTCAAATATGACAATTTTAATATTAGTGGTATCATCACACTTCCTTCTATAATCCATCCATTTTTCCCATCTCCCTTCAAACTTTCCTTCCTGCATCCTCAATGCATAAATAAATCTCATAAATCTCCTCCACAACACCCACCACTGCTCCTTGGTTGAGGGTTCCACCTTATATCAAGCCCTCATTATTGTCTTTTTACTAGCAACCAATAGTACTTTCACTAGGTATCTGTCCCCTCCTTGTACATCATTCTGTTATGTTTGCCAAGATGTATTCAAAGCTGATAAGAATGAGAACCAGTCAAGACCCCACCACAAAATGAGGACCCAAGCCCTCAGCCCCCTCCCCGTCATGAGGTTTACCAGCGGGGCCAAAGGGCCCACACTGAGGTCATGCGCCAGCTATGAAGACATAAACAAGTAAGGTTCACATTTCTACCATTTTATTGTCTGTTGGTGGGTGACTGTGTGAGGTGTGTGAGTGCGTTTGTGAGTGAATGTGTGAGGTCCGTGAGTGTGGTAGTGAGTGACTGTGTGAGGTCCTTGAGTGTGGTAGTGAGTGACTGTGTGAGGTCCGTGAGTGTGGTAGTGAGTGACAGTGTGAGGTCCGTGACAGCATGTGTGAGGGAATGAAGTGCAGTGAGGATGTCCTGTTGGCTCTGGTGGTGTAGTGTGGTGACCTCCACCAACTGCTGAACAACTGCCCCAATCCCTTCTGCCATTTCCCTCTGGGCCTCTAGGGTCATGAGCCTCCAGCACAGCGTCTGATAGGAAGCCCAGCCCTCAGGGACCCTTGAGGCAGGGACGCTGGCAGCCGGAGGTGGAGGCGTGGGCGGTGGAGACGGAGGCGCTGGAGATGGCACTGGAGGTGGAGGCCGGTGCGCTGGAGGTGGAGGCACTGGAGGTCGTGGCACTGGATGTAGAGGCTGCAACCGGCGGGGGCACGACCGTCAGGTCAAGGACCACTGCAGACTCCCCCTCCTCTGAGTCCCACCCCACGTCAGAGTCTGGAGAAACAATTTCAGTCATTTTCTTTGAGTTTGTCTGTTAACTTGATTATGCATTAAACATTTTATTGTGTAGCCATATTCAATTGATATGTTTTTCTGTTGGCAGCCAAATAAATGCTTAAGTGTGATTTACCGGGTGATTTAGATGAGTCTTAATAATGTGGTTTAACATT
The DNA here is from genome assembly GCF_949987555.1 of Borostomias antarcticus. Classification (NCBI taxonomy): domain Eukaryota; kingdom Metazoa; phylum Chordata; class Actinopteri; order Stomiiformes; family Stomiidae; genus Borostomias; species Borostomias antarcticus. The sequence continues at coordinate 18,975,993 of NC_140242.1, forward strand.
ATGAAGTGGTCATCTGTGTTATCGTTCCCTGTTTTTGGTCCTGAATCAATCATAGCCTACCACAGAATGTGTGGAATGTTTGTTTTCCTCACAGCCATATAATACAGCATGTCCGTGTAGCCTACGCCACATACAGGATGCACGAAACGTACAGTAGGCTACTAAACTGTAGGAGCAATCAGACAAATGTAGGCTCGTACAAATAGCTTACCTTCCGAAGATGATTTTCTTTCCTCGCGTGGACCTCACCAACAAGCACATGCACCTCCGTCTCCGAAATGTTTCTCTTCTTTCCGCGTTTTTCCATAAACGTCTTTGTCTGTCCTAATGCTCCACGCTATATTATGTCGGTTCCTTCCGGGGTATCCACGTTGTGCCCTGTCATAGTTTTGACCATATATGGTTGAATTTGGGCGTGGAGAGGGCGGAACACGGGGCGCGTGCGCGTACGCTCTCTTCTCCGCCAGTCTCGGATTTCGTGGCGTACGACATTTTTGATAGATCCGAAAAGCGTGTAAATATTCTCGTCGTACGCTACATTTCGCATTTTCCGCGTTTTCGTCATACGCCCTCTTTTACACCAGAATTTACACGCTCTTTGATAAATGAGGCCCCTGGAGTTGGCAGAATGATGGGCACTGATATGGAGGGCCACACAAACTGTGCCTCCGCTAGGGCCTGCTGCCTGTTCTGCAGGTCCAGCCTCTCACGCTGCACACCCAGCCTCTGCCTCCCCACCTCCAGGAGCTCCTCGCTGCAGTCGCACCTCGCATCCGTTGTGTTCAGCTGCCTCTCACGGGGGGGGGACGTCATGGGGTGCGTGGGGGGTGGGGGGAGAGCGTGTCGACGGGGTGGAGCAGTCTGACTGCGCTGGGGTCTCCTCTCCAGAGGACTGGGAGGCTTGGGGTGATTCAGCTGAGGACTGGGAGGCTTGGGGTGATTCAGCTGAGGACTGGGAGGCTTGGGGTGATTCAGCTGAGGGCTGGGAGGCTTGGGGTGATTCAGCTGAGGGCTGGATGTTGGAGGGGCCCTCTCCAGACTCCAAATCAAGGCCACCAGTGATGCCTTGGAAGGCTGTGAGGCCGATGATCGATAGGGCCTTCTCCTCCTCCGGGGTGAGGGGAGGCACGGTGCTCTGCCTCTCGGCGCACTGCCGCCCCCCGGCTTTTGGCCTGACTGGGGAAGTCCTGCCATTTCTTGCTGACGACTGTCCACTCCCTGGGTGGCCCAGGAGTCTTCTTCAATGGGCTATATGCACAACTCTAGTAGGCTACTTCCTGAAATTAGACATGCTTCTTTATTTCCTGTCTTACACTATTGGATGAAATGATTATTCAGGAATTCCTGAATAATCATTTCATCCAAAGTGTAGGACAGGAAATAGAGAAGCATGTCTAATTTCAGGAAGTAGCCTACTGGAGTTGTGCATAGGCCCTACTGGTAGCCGCCAAACAGGACGGCCTTCGGTTGCTCCACCTCGTCCAGCATGATCACTAGTTATTCTTTGGTGAACGCTATCACACGCTTCCTCTTCATATCTGCCATGTCGCTCAATATGTGCAGTTACCCTTGTTTTTTTTATAGGCCACATGCGTCCACACCGGTGCCTGATAGATTCAATTAGTCATCGTATCCGCGCGAATTCTAACGTGGGAATGCTACTGCCACAGGGGCAATTTATATGGGCATTATACCTTTGTTTGTATGATAACTAAATCAGTGGTCATTTTGCTATCATCATTGCCTATCATCATAAAAGTATTTTTTCCTGGCCTTTCAAGACATCTTCGACGGGGCTTATATGTCCCGAGCCGATCCATGCTCTTTCTTGGATATTTTATTTGATGTAATGTAATTTGATGTATGAATTGTGACTATCACGAGGTCTCGCTTTGACTCTTAAATACATTAGCAGATGAGCTTTCGGAGGCATAGCTTCCTTTTTGGTAATATGAAGTTCCCGTTATAGTAGTTGTTATAGTTGTTTTTTTTCCTTTTACTCATTCTACTCTCCACCCCTCCAGATTCCGGTTTTGTTTGCTGCTCTTTTCCTGGACTGACACACGGCTTCCCCGACCCATTCTCACCGGACCTCGACCACGGCTTGGATTACGTTTTCTGGACTTTGTTTGTTGATCGATTGACCCCTGCCTGAACTTGACTACCCTTTTGCCTTGCCCTCTGTACTGCCGCTTTTATATTAAACCGCCCTCTGGGCTTGGAACTGTCCGTCTGTGTCCGTGGTCCTGCGTTTGGGTCAGCTAGCCAACCAGCCCCCTTACAGAAATGTTCTTAGCCGGTAGACAAACATACTCCAGGAGCTTGCTCGATCGCCTTGAGGGGTCAGGGAAGAATTTGTTACAGCTCACTTATCTGGCCCCGGGTGATACCGTTTTTTTGCTCCCCTCTGGAATATGTAGGGGTCGTATGCCCACCTCCCCTGTTCACTGTAAAACGCAGTGTGTTGCCTCTGGTTATGAAATGCGGTATAGAAATAAAGCTTTGATTGATTAAGGTCTATTGGACGTGTTCAAGCATTCCGAGTGGCAATGGTGATTAAAGTGAGTATACTGTAGCAGAAATCTTAGTTTAAATTAGTGATGTTTAAAAAAGTGGATATACTTTGTGTCCATGGATAAAGGTGTACTCCATATACCCTCCACTGCACCACTGATGAGGTACACATCAATGATTTAATGGGGGTGGTTTCATTGTTCATTTGCACTGTCTTTTTATTTGCACTGTCCCGTCTTGTCCTTGCACCCTGCCTAATGTTGTGTACCCATCAGTGTTATGCACCAGGTGACCAGAACAAATCCTACTTCCAAGTATGTGTAAAAACTACCTGGTAATAATCTGATTCATTCATAGACGGTGGTCTAAAATTAACAATTCACACACAATGAAGGTATATGCATTTTATTTTCACTACACCACAGAACAGGTAACAGTGGTCAATGTGGAAGCAGGGAATGTATCCGTCTTCCTGAATTCATCTGGAATGTTAGATGGCATTGACCCTTCAGTACTCCTCTTCCTCCTCTTCCTCTCCCACGCTGTCTGTGCCCACCTCTTCGTAATCCTTCTCCAGGGCGGCCATGTCTTCTCTGGCCTCAGAGAACTCTCCCTCCTCCATGCCCTCTCCCACGTACCAGTGCACGAAGGCCCTCTTGGCGTACATCAGGTCAAACTTGTGGTCCAGCCTGGCCCAGGCCTCAGCGATGGCGGTGGTGTTGCTCAGCATGCACACAGCCCTCTGGACCTTGGCCAGGTCTCCTCCAGGGACCACTGTGGGGGGCTGGTAGTTGATGCCCACCTTGAAGCCAGTGGGACACCAGTCCACAAACTGGATGGAGCGTTTGGTCTTGATGGTGGCGATGGCGGCGTTGACGTCTTTGGGCACCACATCACCGCGGTAGAGCAGGCAGCAGGCCATGTACTTGCCACGCCTGGGGTCGCACTTCACCATCTGGTTGGCTGGCTCGAAGCAGGCGTTGGTGATCTCCGGGACAGAGAGCTGCTCGTGGTAGGCCTTCTCTGCAGAGATGATGGGCGCGTAGGTGACCAGGGGGAAGTGGATACGGGGGTAGGGCACCAAGTTAGTCTGGAACTCAGTCAGGTCCACGTTGAGGGCTCCGTCGAAGCGCAGGGACGCAGTGATGGAGGAGACGATCTGGGCGATGAGGCGGTTGAGGTTGGTGTAGGTCGGATGTTCCACTTCCAGGTTACGCTGGGAGATGTCGAAGATGGCCTCATTGTCCATCATGAAGGAGCAGTCCGAGTGCTCCAGGGTGGTGTGGGTGGTCAGGATGGAGTTGTAGGGCTCCACCACGGCTGTGGACATCTGTGGAGCCGGGTAGATGGAGAACTCCAGCTTGGACTTCTTTCCGTAGTCAACAGACAGATGCTCCATCAGCAGGGAAGTAAAGCCGGAGCCGGTCCCTCCTCCAAAGCTGTGGAAGATGAGGAAGCCCTGCAGTCCAGTACATTGATCCGACTGGGGAACAAGACAATGATCATTAGTCTATTTAATTATTATTAGTCTATTAAATGAACAACAAAAGGTGCAAGTCAAGATTTCAATGTAGACTAATCAATACTACAACCACAGAGCTTTTAGAAAGGTGCCAAAAAAATATAACACTCGCCCCCCCCCCCCCCCAAAAAAAAAAAACCTACCCCAAACATCACCCCTCAAAATATATGTTTGGTTGTTTGGTTTTCAGGGGGGGAAGGAAGGTAACATTTTACAGTAGTGAATTCAAATGGGGCCTGACAGCAGTTGGGCACGATCTTAAACGCACCATTTTACGCAGCCTTTCCAACACAGAGTCTACGATCTCCTTGCCGATGGTGTAGTGCCCACGAGCGTAGTTGTTGGCAGCGTCCTCCTTGCCACTGATGAGCTGCTCAGGGTGGTACAGCTGACGGTAGGACCCATTTCTTACCTCATCTAAAAATATCAAATACAAGTTAACCCAAGGACATGTTTGCAGAATTGAGTATTTTGTGATGAGGAAATGAGAACATTACTGTAACAGTCCAGAGGAAACCTGCAGACAAATTGCTTTTCTTACCCACAACCGAAGGCTCCAGATCAATGAAGATGGCCCTGGGAACATACTTCCCAGTACCAGTCTCATTGAAGAAAGTACCAAAGCTTGAGTCATTGGGAGAAATGCCACTGGATGCAGAGACTGTCCCATCAGGCAGGATGCCATGCTCCAGACAGTAGAGCTCCCAGCATGAGTTGCCCATCTGGACACCTGCTTGACCGATGTGTACTGAGATGCATTCCCTCTACCAAGGAAGACATGGTCGTTTTAGTTTGACAAGGATAGAGATACTCCTATCGGAGAAACACCTACAAGTGGTTGTGTGTAACTAATACAAGACTTGCAGCATTACAAATTAATTAAAACCCCATTTAATTCTTTAAAGAAGGCAGTACTCCTGATAAATCAGTGAGACACAAAAAGCTCACACTTCCCAAACTATAATGAAGTATAATAATGAACTTACCACCATTTTGCTACAGAAATGTTACCCTTACAAACTGACTCTCAATAGCCATAGACTGTAAAACGATTTAACCGTTGGCCCCAAACAGCTTAATCAATCCATGAAGCACATGCCACAATCCGGCTCACCTTTAAACACTAATAACCAGTTTGATTGTTTTCACCTGCTTTTCTGGCCACAGCAATCAGGTGTGATGGGTGTGGTTTCCAATGACAGGCTTGTTTGTGAGGATCAGAACTGAGCAGTCGGTTATCAGCACAGATCCCTTCCCATATCCCATTGCATTGTCCGACAATTGTGTCCAACTTGCGCCGACCGTTGGCTGTGTGAATTCTAAATTCATGTCTATCAGCTGTGGCTGATTTCTTCCTCTCTGTGCCAGGAGCTGCTGCCAGGGCCCAGGCTGTGCCACTGCATACACGGCAAACTGGAACTCACCTGCTGCTGTACCATCTAATGACCACAAGGTGTCGCCATTCACTGCAGAATGAGGGGGTTCCCATGATTGAGTCTGTCCCCCCTTTAGGACAAATCAAATCAAACTTGCATTTCAAACACAGAGGGGGGGGGGGCATAGGTCTCACCCCTACATACTCCAAGGAAGCATAAAAACAGTTTCACGCGGGGGCCAGAAAGGTGAGCTGTAAAAAAGTATTCCCTGAACTCTCTCAACTAGACGAACGAGCAAGCTCCTGGAATATGTTTGTCTTGACTAAGAACATTTACAGAGCGATTAACATGGGCTGAATACTTAATAGAAGAGATATGACTATCAGTAGAGAATACAAATAGTTACAGAGATGTTGCCTACATGGTAGGCCATTATGTGTTAGCTATCTCTGTAGTGTCTGATATGATATTTAAGTGAATCATATAACAAAGCACAGTAAGCACTTAGCAGAACAGGCTCATAGCGAATGCCGCAAAGCAGAGGTGGGGAGATAGAAAGCAGCGAGTCAAGAGTAAAAAAGGGGTAAGATTGGCTGGATGCAAATATATTTCTACTGTTCAACAGTTCAAAACATTCAAACAGGAGAAGAATTAATCAAACTCAAGGGGAATAAAATATAAAAATAAAATAAATGTAGCTTTAATATGTTTTTTCATTTGTAAAATAATTTTAAATTATCCCGGTGTCATAATACATTTTCATATTGAAAGTATCTCCGTGTCCACTACAGTGGACGTGGTGTAAAATAAAATAAAATAAATAATTATATAATTCTAAATGTTTGTGCGTGGCTGGCCAGCCGCGCAGCTAGTATAGCATTTGTCGGGTTATCACTCCCTCCCTCCCTCCCTCTTTCCCTCCCTCACTCCCTCCCTCCCTTACTCCCGACAATGTTGGCCTGCATCTCTCTGTTGGCACCACAAGAGGCAGTAGTCCCAGCATACCAAAATCAAGAAGGACACCAAAATTAACCCGCCGATCTCCACTGCACAAGTAGAGTAGTGGTGAGAGCATTGGACTCCCACCCAGGAGACCGGGAGTTCACGACCCGGTGGGAAAGACTTCATGGGACTATACCCCAAACCTCCACATGTTCATCCTTTCACTCCAACCTTTACCCCCTGCCTTATAGGTCAGGGCCGCGTTTCCCAGAGGCATCGTAAGGCATCGTAGCGCTACGTGCTTCTTAAGAACATCGTTAGGTCCACCTCTAGGTGGCGATTCGTTTCCCAGAACCTTCTTAAGCCAAGGTATACCTTGGCTACGAAGGCTCTGGGAAACAGCTCCACCCAAGGTACATCGTAAATCGCCCTTACGATGTACCTTCCGAAGATACATCGTTAGCCCTCCTTGGAGCCGAAGCGTTGTTTCCCAGAGCCTTCTTAGCCAAGGTATACCACAGCCAAGGGATACTTTACGTAGGGCAGTCGGACCCCATCATAAGCTGTCCCTTGGCGATGCGCTCCGTTCATCCCGTTATAGTTTTAGCTCGATTAGAGCAAAATTACACTTTTAAAAAGGAGAGTTGCAATACAGCAATACAAATCTATCCTACCTGCGCGATTCACATCATTAGTGTACACAAAATACAATTAACTTGAATGATGAAAATAATGTCATGGAGCCTACAGAACACATCATGGGAATGTTGTTTGACTTTTCTGGCTGTCTTTATATATTGTCAGACAGATATCCTGGCGAATTGATTAATCCAATGAGGCCATCTAGATGAAGAGTCAAATATCCTCACACACGCTCCAGAATATTGTAGAAAGCCTTCCCAGAACAGTGGAGGCTGTTATAGCTGCACAGGGGGGACCAACTCCATATGATGCCTATTCATTTAGAATGGGATGTCATGAAAGTTGTAATGTGTAGGTGGCCCAATACTGTTGCCCTTGTAGTGTACTTTGCTAACAGATTCACAGTATTTAGTGATCTTACAAATGCTGTTTGTTATATTGTGTGCCTTCTTCAAAACCTCTACTGTTGTAATGTGGCAAGAAACGACAAATATACAGGATAAAGGGAACTTGTTTAATATTGGTTGGGAAAAAACATGGGCAGGTTTGTTCTTCAGACTTTTGTCCTGTAACAGGCTGTCTTTTTCCGGGGTGGGGTTGTTAGACCCATGCCCAACCCCCAACCTGGAGGGCCAGTTGTTGCTTTTCGTCTGGCCTCTACCCTGAACCTGCCCGGCATGGTTGAACCTGCTGGGGGGTGACCCCCCAACAATATAGCCTTCATGGTCATGGAGGCACACAAGCCTTCCCATCACGACAAGGTAGCAACACCTAGGAAGGATGAGTGGTGTGGTGAGTGTATGTAGTGTGTGTGAGCAGTGTACTGTAGTGGGTGGGCAGTGTGTGGTAAGTGTATGTAGTGTGTGTGGTGAGTGTGTGCAGTGTGTCTCAGGCATCTGCATCATCTGCAAGGGAGGAAAATTCAATTAGCGACATTGAATGGAATGCATGCAGTGTGGGAATAGACAGAGTATATAAAATACACACTTAGCCTACCTGGAGTTGGCAGAATGATGGGCACTGATATGGAGGGCCACACAAACTGTGCCTCCGCTAGGGCCTGCTGCCTGTTCTGCAGGTCCAGCCTCTCACGCTGCACACCCAGCCTCTGCCTCCCCACCTCCAGGAGCTCCTCGCTGCAGTCGCACCTCGCATCCGTTGTGTTCAGCTGCCTCTCACGGGGGGCGGGGGGGGGACGTCATGGGGTGCGTGGGGGGTGGGGGGAGAGCGTGTCGACGGGGTGGAGCAGTCTGACTGCGCTGGGGTCTCCTCTCCAGAGGACTGGGAGGCTTGGGGTGATTCAGCTGAGGACTGGGAGGCTTGGGGTGATTCAGCTGAGGACTGGGAGGCTTGGGGTGATTCAGCTGAGGACTGGGAGGCTTGGGGTGATTCAGCTGAGGGCTGGGAGGCTTGGGGTGATTCAGCTGAGGGCTGGATGTTGGAGGGGCCCTCTCCAGACTCCAAATCAAGACCAACAGTGATGCCTTGGAAGGCTGTGAGGCCGATGATCGATAGGGCCTTCTCCTCCTCCGGGGTGAGGGGAAGCACGGTGCTCTGCCTCTCGGCGCACTGCCGCCCCCCGGCTTTTGGCCTGACTGCGGAAGTCCTGCCATTTCTTGCTGACTGTCCACTCCCTGGGTGACCCAGGAGTCTTCTTCAATGGGCTATATGCACAACTCTAGTAGGCTACTTCCTGAAATTAGACATGCTTCTTTATTTCCTGTCTTACACTATTGGATGAAATGATTATTCAGGAATTCCTGAATAATCATTTCATCCAAAGTGTAGGACAGGAAATAGAGAAGCATGTCTAGTTTCAGGAAGTAGCCTACTGGAGTTGTGCATAGGCCCTACTGGTAGCCGCCAAACAGGACGGCCTTCGGTTGCTCCACCTCGTCCAGCATGATCACTAGTTATTCTTTGGTGAACGCTATCACACGCTTCCTCTTCATATCTGCCATGTCGCTCAATATGTGCAGTTACCCTTGTTTTTTTTATAGGCCACATGCGTCCACACCGGTGCCTGATAGATTCAATTAGTCATCGTATCCGCGCAAATTCTAACGTGGGAATGCTACTGCCACAGGGGCAATTTATATGGGCATTATACCTTTGTTTGTATGATAACTAAATCAGTGGTCATTTTGCTATCATCATTGCCTATCATCATAAAAGTATTTTTTCCTGGCCTTTCAAGACATCCTCGACGGGGCTTATATGTCCCGAGCCGATCCATGCTCTTTCTTGGATATTTTATTTGATGTAATGTAATTTGATGTATGAATTGTGACTATCACGAGGTCTCGCTTTGACTCTTAAATACATTAGCAGATGAGCTTTCGGAGGCATAGCTTCCTTTTTGGTAATATGAAGTTCCCGTTATAGTAGTTGTTATAGTAGTTTTTTTTCCCTTTACTCATTCTACTCTCCACTCCTCCAGATTCCGGTTTTGTTTGCTGCTCTTTTCCTGGACTGACACACGGCTTCCCCGACCCATTCTCACCGGACCTCGACCACGGCTTGGATTACGTTTTCTGGACTTTGTTTGTTGATCGATTGACCCCTGCCTGAACTTGACAACCCTTTTGCCTTGCCCTCTGTACTGCCCCTTTTATATTAAACCGCCCTCTGGGCTTGGAACTGTCCGTCTGTGTCCGTGGTCCTGCGTTTGGGTCAGCTAGCCAACCAGCCCCCTTACAGAAATGTTCTTAGCCGGTAGACAAACATACTCCAGGAGCTTGCTCGATCGCCTTGAGGGGTCAGGGAAGAATTTGTTACAGCTCACTTATCTGGCCCCGGGTGATACCGTTTTTTTGCTTCCCTCTGGAATATGTAGGGGTCGTATGCCCACCTCCCCTGTTCATTGTAAAGCGCAGTGTGTTGCCTCTGGGTATGAAATGCGGTATAGAAATAAAGCTTTGATTGATTGACTAAGGTCTATTGGACGTGTTCAAGCATTCCGAGAGGCAATGGTGATTAAAGTAGATATACTCTGACTAAAGTGGGTATACTGTATCAGAAATCTTAGTTTAAATTAGTGATGTTTATGTAACCCACTTCTGGATAAACATACGCTAGCTAGGTTCGAAAGGAGCAAGGTATAAAGTCAGTGCAATAACCACAACCACAAGTAAATCCAAATAGTTTGCAACTTAGTTTGCACTTTATATTCAAAAGGTAAGCAAACACAACATATATACAATTACAATATAAGAAAAATAATAAACTGGGCCCAAATAAAATATGAATGGTATTGTGTGGATGTATGTGTGTGTGTAAATCGTCCTTGTTCAGGTGTCCTTGGTAGACGTCCAAGACTGTAGTTCAGTCAAACTAGTCTGGATCTGAGCTGACCCAATGTCTGATTTCTGTCTCTCACTCAAGACGTGCTGCTGTGTTGGGCTGGTGCCATGCCAGCCTGACTAGCACAATCCTACCACAAGGCTGATGGTCAAACTGCTGTTGCAGTACTGTAGCTATGTAGATCCTGAATCCTGGAATTGGGTGGCTCGCCATCAATTGGTTCTCTGGATCATCCTCATGGGGTTTTCTCAATAAGAGAAAAAAGACCTGACCTGCACACAAACAGGCTCACAGTCTTTCTATTGGTTGTACAACATCATTTCTAAATCTAAATCTAAATCTTTGGAATCAACTGAGTACGGCTGAACACAATAGCCTACACTTGTATGAAAATAATATTATTCATCATTCTGTAGTCCAAATTTCACCTTCTCAATTATTAATTGTAATCCAAATTCCTCATTCTCATTAGGGCTGCCACAAACGATTATTTTGATAATCGATTAGTCAACAATTATTTTAACGATTAGTCGACTAATCAGATCATAAATTACATGTGCTGCTAACCAAAAATAAAGACAAGGAAGATGATAATTCACTCAAACATTCATCTTTATTGAACGTTGCATGTAACAGCATTTTTCAATAGTGCAAAATAACAAAAAATAAACACTTGTAGCCTATGCAAGTTCTGTTTCACTCAGGCATCAAACATTTTTAAATGTAGAGAGTGCAAACTGCTGAGTAAAAAGAGGTAGGCTAGGGACTAGGCAACCCAAAGAAAACAAAAATAAATAGCCTAAGTTTTGCTTTGTTTCATTCATCTCTGGTATCAAACATACATTTTAAATGTATTGAACAGTGCTGTGAAATCAAATGAGGTAGGCACAATACACAATTAAAAAAGAGCAACTATCCACAAAAAGAAATACTTGTAGAGAAAAGGTTTGGTCTCACTCTTCGCAAATATAACAAAAAACTGCATTTTCTGACCAAAACATTTACCTGACTGAGCAATTAGATTTCTCTCCTGTGTGGATTAAGATGTACTTCAAGTGTCCTTTTCGACCATAACCTTTACCACACTAACAATTATTTATTCATAGCAAGGAAAGTCAGCATTTCCACATGTTCTGGAGTGAGGCTTGCTCTCTTTCGAGAGCAGATGTTCCCTGCTGCAGAGAAGATCCTCTCGGATGGGGTGGAGGTTGCAGGGATGCACAGGTACGATTTTGCCAGCTTTGATAGTGTGGGGAAACGCCCCTCATTTGCACGCCACCATTTGAGAGGGTCATCCTTTTTGGATACTGAGGACTCTGCGAAGTACAGATGCACTTCATTTCTCACCATTAGGATCTTTTGGTCCTCCTGGGACGCTTCTTCCTCATCCTCACTCTGACTGTCTGTGTCAGACTGAAGGAGGCTGTCCAGAGCTGACTTTTCCCCTCTGCCTCGAACGTTGGCCGCCTCCTGCTGTCGTGTACCCCCATGTGTCCCAGGCTCCTTTGTTGCTTCTTTGAGAGCAAGCACTTGAACAGCCCCCTGCACCCTGGCGCCATCTTCAGGAGCCACAAACTTCAGCTTTCTGTATCTGGGGTCCAAGGCAGCTGAAAGAACAATTTTGTTCTCTTTCTCTGCTGAGATGGTGGTCAGACTTCCCCATTTATCTGTTATCCCATCTCCTGCACTGACCAAGAATGCTTTTCCTGACCTTGTCTCAAATTGGCTCTGCTGTATGGATCGCTTCAGTCCTTTGACCACCTGTGGAAGACCTGAAACGGTTGTGTACTGCTGTCCACTAAGGTAAACGGTAGCAGTCTCAAAAGGCTCCAGCCCTTGCTTCAGCTCTTCAAGCAGCGCCCATTGCTCTGGTTTCAAGTCGAAGTAGTGCTTGCCCCTTGGAGTTACCTCAGGATCTGAGAGAGTGGCAGTGACAGGCCAGCGCTGTTCCAGGAGTCTCTCTACCATGTGGAACGTACTATTCCATCTTGTACTGACGTCCTGGATCAGTGTGTGTTTCGCTACCTGCATGTGGTCCTGTTTCATCTTCAGCTTTGTGCTGGCCAGCTCGCTTCTCTTGAAGTGCTCAACTAGCGCCCTCGCAGCACCTAGCGCTCTGCTGATGGTGGTTTCTTTGAGGGCAGCATTAACTATGAGCTGGAGTTGGTGCCCTGCACAACGGATAGAGGCCCATCCATATTTTTCTTCCAGCTTTCCCATTGCTGCCACCATGTTGGACCCACTGTCATGGACTACTGCTATGATTTTGGCAGGCGAGATGTCAAACTTTGCTATCACCTCCTCCATCCATTTCATTATGTTTGGACCAGTATGTCTCTCCTCAAGAGGCATGGTGGCAAGGTTGAAGCTCTCCATTTGCCAATCGTCACTGAGGAAATGGCAGGACACGCCAAGGTACGCCTCTGTTGCACAACTTGTCCACACATCAGCAGTTAGGGCGAGGGAGCCTTTAACAGCTTTGAGGGTCTCCTTTACCTTAGACATCAGATATGATTTTAGTTACATTTTGAAGTGAAATGTGTTCAATCATAAATACAAATTGCTATTGTGTGTGTGTGTGGATAGGTGTGGGTGTGTGTGGATGGGTGGGTGTGTGGATGTGTGTGTGTGTGTGGAGAGAGAGAGAGGAAGAGACTTACATTCTGAAAGGTTGTGTCATATTTCTTTTCCATCAATTTAGTGAAATGGGATCGGCCTGGAAGGTATTCGTTGTGATATTCAGGGTTGAACTGCTTGATCATTTCTTTAAACCCTTCATCATCAACCATGGATAAGGGCCTCATATCCTTAACCAGCATGTTAAGGATGGATCCGGTCAGGGCTTTGGCTTGCAGGGGTGTGCACGTTGGCGTCTTGGAAAGATAGCTGTCCATAGAAGAACGGTTCTTCTTAGCACTGTAACGTATAAGACAAAAATTTTCGCTATTTGCAAAGTATCATATTATCACTGCATTGCATTCCCGTCAGCAACACATTCTCCAAACGTCGCTATGATAACGTTACACAACGTAATGGAGGAAGACTTTTAACTTTCAGACTGTTTTTGACTGAAATATGCGTCTTGTATTCTGCCATAATGCTTCATTTTCATCCGTGTTTTGGTAGTGCTCCGTCACCCCCTACAGGCCTCGTGAAAATACAGTCCACATTACGGTGGCTGGCTTATGGAAATCAAGACCAAGTGAAAAATCAACCAATCAAATTAGTCCACACATACAAAACCGCAAAAATGTCAGTCGATATGTAATCTAATCTAGCCAATAACTAAAGTTATGTTAGCAGCTAACAAGCTAGCTAGTTAGCTGACTGACTGACTAACGCCAATGTTAACGTTATGGTTAGCAGCTAACAAACTATTTAAGCTTACCAAGACGAGCCTTCCTCTTCGAGATCATCCGCCGCCACAACGTGCTTCCTTTTCAGATGCTCGTGCATCATAGTCGTGCTGCCATGATAAGCAAGTTCGGATTTGCAGATTTTGCATTTCACGTTGTTCTTTTCAACATTGTGGGTGAAATGTTCCCACACTTTGGACTTACGAGGACGGCTCATGGGAAAGCTAGACATTTATTCCTGCTGTGGAGCAAGCTTCTTGTTATTCCTGTGGTGTCACGTTTTGGCAGGATGACCAATACTGCGCATGTGCATCAATGACAGGAATCAAGCTAATGCTGTGTTCACACCGGCAGCTTCGGGGGGAAAAGCGAAGCGGCAGCTCCCCAAAAAACATGCGATTACGGCGATTACTGAAAGGACGTGCGATTACGGCGATTACTAAATATGTCGGCGACAATTTTCATAATCGACGTCATCACGACTAGTCGACAAATCGTGGCAGCCCTAATTCTCATATACAAAGTAGAATGGTTTTGTTCTACACAATGTAGTCTCACATATTAATAAACTGCATCATCCGTAATATTTCAAAAAGAATAGTACACAGTTCAATATGGAATCTGGAATATGATTAGCCTATCTCGTGAAGTGGTGAGGCTAGCTGACTTCACATCAAATGAATTTCTGCCTTTTCTTTCCTCAAAGTAATATGCTCCAAAATAATACTAAATTGTCTCTATAAATTCCCAAAGCATTCACTTTCAACATACAAACATTCCAAACACACCTAACATTTGTTACACATAACTTAGTGTTCATTCTCCTTAGTTATCGATCTCATTGCTACAACATCGCGGCTACAACAATCTCAGCACTAGCAATGGAGGGAAGCTAGATTAGCCTAGCTCTTACCGAGTCGATGCAGCAAGGCAACAACCGATGACAAGAAAAGGGATATAAAGGTTGTTGGTGTCCTTGCAACTTGTAGTAAACACTAATTCACTCTATCTTAACTCTGATCTTACTTCTGATTAATTCTACCCGTTTTCTCTGTAAAATAGTTATGCTTTTTCTCTCGACGTTTCTCTTCACGAGCTGACTTCACATCAAATGAATTTCTGCCTTTTCTTTCCTCAAAGTAATATGCTCCAAAATAATACTAAATTGTCTCTATAAATTCCCAAAGCATTCACTTTCAACATACAAACATTCCAAACACACCTAACATTTGTTACACATAACTTAGTGTTCATTCTCCTTAGTTATCGATCTCATTGCTACAACATCGCGGCTACAACAATCTCAGCACTAGCAATGGAGGGAAGCTAGATTAGCCTAGCTCTTACCGAGTCGATGCAGCAAGGCAACAACCGATGACAAGAAAAGGGATATAAAGGTTGTTGGTGTCCTTGCAACTTGTAGTAAACACTAATTCACTCTATCTTAACTCTGATCTTACTTCTGATTAATTCTACCCGTTTTCTCTGTAAAATAGTTATGCTTTTTCTCTCGACGTTTCTCTTCACGAGGCAACATGAGCTCCGCTCAGAACTTGTCCAGACAAATCTGGCTGAATATCGCGAGCTCCCGGTTTTTCAAAATAAAGGTCCCTAATTATTTAAGGAAGTGGATACATTTATACCAATGAGTTTACCGGTTACCATATAACTGGAGCATCAAAAAACATAAAGTTACACATGACTAATTAACTCATGGCTCAAGTTAATAGTTTACTTGTTATAATAAACTATAAGCAATTCTATTTAACCCATAATTTCAGCTGGGTTACACCCTCCCCCTCTGAATTGAAATGAGTCCCTTCATGCTCTTACTTCATAAGAACGGTTGCCTTCAAATGTTTCAACTAAAACTCTATTAAAACCATCCAGAAGAGTCTGGGCAAATGAAATGAAAGGTTTTCCTAACTCAGGGTAGGTTAATTTCCTAAGTGGCCTCCTCACACGTTCTGACCTGCGAGTGTTGTCTTCAGGTTCACTAACAACACTATCTATTCTTTCTACAGGGACGTGATCACTAAGTGCTGCAGCTCGCTGAGTTTGTTCCTGAGAGACATCTATTAGGTCCAACTCTGATGAACATGGCAAGGGGGTATGAACTTCCCTTTCAGTTTGAATCTTTTGTAGCTCCTCATCAGGTAAAGATGCAGGCTCAGGATCAGGTAAGTTTCTTTCAGTTTCTGTCTGCTGGAGTTCATCGATTTGGTCTACCTGATTGATGTTTTTATTTTTATTTTCACAGGAATTGTTTCCAGATTTCTTTTCCACAGAGTGTCCTTTCACATATCCAGAACTGTTTGAATCAGGTGAGTATCCAGGTAAGTTTGTAATTTCATTTTCCACAGGTAAGTCTCCTTCCACTTCAGGTAAGTTTTCTTCCAGTTTAGGTAAGTGTTCTTCCATTTCAGGTAAGTTTTCCGGTTCATAAAGTTGTTCTCTCGGAGCATTTGTTCTACTCTCAATTATTATGACAGGTGGGTCCACGTTGAAAGACTCAAAGACTCCTTCCATGGAATAGGATGATAGACTTTCATCATCATCCTCATCTGAGTACAGAAGTCTTTCATCTGGCTTAGTTGAGTTTCGCCTTGTTTGTCTTGTTCTTGGCTTAGTTGGTTTCACAGACTCTTCTTGAACTTCAGAAAGGAATCCACAAGGGAGTAGTAGATCCCTGTGCAACGTACGTGTAGGCCCATCCTGGTTTTCAGGGCATACTGTATAGACCGGTAGCTCCCCTGCCCTCTTTTGTACTACATAAACAGTGGCCTCCCATCGGTCAGCTAGTTTATGCTTTCCACGGGGTCGGAGATTGCGTACCAGGACTCTATCTCCAATCTCCAAAGTAGACTCTCTTATCCGTAGGTTGAATCTTCGTTGGTTCTTGTCAGCCACTTTCTTTGCATATGCTATAGCTATCTGGTAGCTTGCTGACAGGTAAGACTTCAAGTTTCTCACGTATTGCGTGTGTGACGTGGTCGACTTTTCTTTTATTGGCAGCCCAAAAGCTATGTCGATGGGTAGCCTTGGCTGTCGCCCAAACATGAGCTCGTAAGGCGAGAACCCGGTGACTTCGTTCCTCGTGCAATTGTATGCATGAGTGAGGGGTTTCACATACTCACGCCACTTGGACTTCTCTTTTTCCTTGAGCGTTCCCAGCATGCTCAACAGGGTGCGATTATAACGCTCCACTGGGTTTCCTCTAGGATGGTAAGGACTTGTTCGAGTTTTCTTTATTCCAACCAGGACACAAAGCTCTCTGATTATTAGAGACTCAAAGTCTCGTCCCTGGTCACTGTGGAGACGCTCGGGAAAGCCATAGTGGACAAAGAACTGCTCCCAGAGGCATCGGGCTACTGTGGTGGCCTTTTGGTCTCTTGTCGGTATTGCCACAGCATATTTTGTGAAGTGGTCTGTAATAACCAGGATGTCCTTGGTGTTGTGACTATCCGGTTCCAGGGATAGGAAATCCATACAGACCAGCTCCATTGGTCGGCTGGTTTGGATACTGACTAGGGGTGCGGCTTTGTCTGGCTGTCTTTTCCTTTTGACACACCTTGCACAGGTTTTAACCTTTGATTCCACTTCCGATGCCATTCTGGGCCAATAAAACCTGGATCTGGCTAAGTCAAGGGTACGTTCCATCCCCAGATGGCCCATTTCGTCATGAAGACTAGTGAGTACAGATGGCCTTAACTCAGAAGGGAGGACAAGTTGATACACCAGTAGGTTGTCACACTTCCGCTTCCTATATAACAGGCCATCTTTCATCTCTAGCCTGGTTATTTCTCTGAGCATCAGGTGGAGTTCTGGCAACTCTAGCTTTAGACGGTCAGACACAGGCTCCTCTGATTCAAGTAACTTGATGACTCTACTAATCACAGGATCTGTACGCTGTAGTCTGGCTAACTCACAGTCACTGTACTTGGGAACCGTAGGAAGAACTTCAGAAGATCCATCCTCCTCAAACGCAGCTGGAATAGCATCTGGATGTATTGCAAGTGACTCAATGAGTACTGGTTCGTTTTTTCCAACAATGTGGTACTGGCAGGTTGCTTTGACAACATCCTCAGGAGCTAAGTGGTGTGAAGTGAACTTGTGGATTCTTAAACTTTCTTCTTGAGAACAGAGATCATTGATCAATTCTCCATGTGGCCTTCTTGATAAACCGTCCGCATCCTGGTTCTGCTTGCCGGCACGGTACTTGATGTCAAAAGAGTAGGTGGACAGATTGGCTAACCAGCGGTAGCTGGCGGCGGCCGGCTTGGCAGTGGTAAGTATGTACCGGAGAGGGTTATTGTCTGTCACTACCGTGAAGGTATTCCCGTACAGTTAGTCATGGAACTTTACAGTGATAGCCCATTTCAAGGCCAGGAATTCCAGCTTGTGGGCTGGATATCTGGCTTCACTCTGGGATAGTCCTCTGCTTGCGTAAGCAATAACCCGACTATGTCCATCCTGGTACAATGCCGCTCCAAGTCCAGTTGTACTAGCATCCGTGTGGAGCATGTATGGCAACTTGGGGTCTGCATAACCTAGGACAGGGGATGACGTAAGCTTATGGATGATTTCCTCGAAGGCCCCTTGACAAGCCGACGTCCATCTTTCCCCGAAGGGCTCTCTGGGATTGTGGTATTCTGTACCTGCCTTGGTTTCTTTGACCACTTTTCGTGCTGGCGGGTAGCCGGCTGTGAGTTTCGTTAAGGGCTTCACGATCTTTGAATAGTCTCGGACAAATCTCCGGTAGTAACCAGAGAAGCCGAGAAAAGATTTCAGCTCCTTCAAGGTCTGAGGTCTCGGCCAGGTCTTGAGTGCTTCAATCTTTTTAGGATCTGTTTCCACTCCATCTCGAGACACAACATGTCCCAGATAGCGCACTGATGTTTTGAAAAAACTGCACTTTTCTGGTGATAATTTCAGACCATTTTCTCTCAGACGATTCAGGACATTGGTAAGTCGTTCTTCATGCTCCTCTAAGGTTTTGGAAAAAACTATAATGTCATCAAGGAAAACCAGCACCTCGCGTAAGTTTAGATCCCCCATACACTTCTCCATTAAGCGCTGGAACGTGCTTGGCGCGTTGGTTATTCCCTGCGGCATCCGATTCCACTCCCAAAAACCTAAGGGACACACGAAAGCTGTTTTTTCCTTATCTCTCTCTTCCATCTCGATCTGATAGTATCCCGATTTTAGGTCCATCACGGAGAACCATTGAGATCCACTGAGTGCAGAGAAGGATTCCTCAAGGTTAGGTAAGGCGTACGCATCTTTAATTGTTTGCATGTTCAATTTCCGGTAGTCAACACAGAGTCTGATATCTCCATTCTTCTTTTTAACAACCACTATAGGTGACGAAAATGGGGATTCTGATTCACGAATGATTCCAGCATCCAGAAGAGTTTGCAGGTGACGTCTTACAGCATCGTAATCCCGTGGATGGATGGGACGTGGCCGATATTTGAAAGGCGCTTCGTCCTTGAGTTTGATGCTATGTTTGACCTTTGTGGCATGACCGAAGTCAAGATCATGCTGAGAGAATACATCAGAGTAGGAATCCAGTCTTTGAGTTATTCGAGCCTTCCAGTCTTTGCTGAGTACAGAACCTAAGTCAAACTTGAGGCTCCCATTCAAGTCACATGGCTGTTGACTTGCTTCTTGTGGGTGTAGGATTTCTGGAGGAACACTGATCTCAGCAATAACACAGTGTGTCCGTAGGACGACATCATGGTTGGTCTCATTTCTTAACACTACCGGAATCTTGTGTGGTGAGCACATTGGAAGGGTGATGAGACAGTTGTCAATGAAGATTCCACCAGGTAAGGATGAAACGGCAGGTTGCTCGATCAATGCCCACTTCTCATTAGTAATGCCACTAACATTGACAAAACCTTCCAGCACCACTGACTGACGAGCAGGGATGACTTCTGGCTCACTGCTTCGAAGTTTGACAAAGCCAAGTTGTTGTTTACTCCTGAGCTTTAGGGTTTTGAAGACTTGTTGGTAGCCACAGTATGGCTTCGCCGGAAGAGGACTTTCATCACAGACCTGCTCATAGAGTGAGTCAAGAGTGTTAGTTCCAATCAGTATTGGCATGTCACTATTGGAACGGATATCTGGCACTATCAAGGCAAGGGTTTGAACTTCAGGTTCAGAAGCAATGAACTCTTTGGGGAACTGCACCGTTAGAGTTATGTAGCCTGCATATGGAACGGTTTGACCATTCGCTCCCTCAACTTCCAGTAAGTCGTTTATTGAGTGGATAGTTTGGTCTGATAGATGCAGGTTATAGAAGGATTGTGACACAGTAGTAACCTGTGACCCTGTATCGAGAAGTGCGATGCAGTTAACTCCGTCCACTTTAACATTTGCAGTGCTCTTGCTTCCAACAAGACCTTTTGGCATTTTCATTGCTTGTCTAGTGCTGTGTTCCTTTAGTGATGTTCTTGTCTTTCTTTTAAATTCTTCTTTGGGACTTTCATCTGTTCCTATTTGTCCCTTAATAGGAAAAGTTCCTAGTTTAAAGTGGAACCTTCGTGGGCAGCATTGTCTTTGTCCCATGCTTCTTGTCTTTAGCTCTCGTCTCTTGGCGTTGACCAATGTGGAATCAGGAGGATTGCTGCAGCTGGTCACGATATGTCCATCTTCGCCGCAGCGAAAGCAATACCATGGTTTGGGTCTTTTGGTCTCATAAGCAGGCTTAGCCGTTGGCTGCTTCTCCCTGGATGATTCCTCTTTTGGTCTAGCTTTTTTCTTTGCTGCTTTGTTGTTCTGTGTTTTCCCTTCTTTGTGTTGCAGGAGGCTTGCAATCTGGGCTTGTAGATTAGCTATCTGCTTCTGGAGCTGTCCCATTTCAGAAGGTGGACTGCTGGCTGGAGCAGGTAAGTCATACTCATCACCAGAGAAGCAAACATCATGAGCTTGAGACTGAGCTTTGGTTTTGGTAAGGCCAAGGTGTTGTTTCATTCTGTTGGCTTTAGCAACCTGTTTATCTTCTTCGGTGCGCAAGAGCAATAGTAGCTCTGAGAAGGTAGGTGGTTTGACTTTCTTCTGTTCTAGCTGAAGTGTGGCTATCAAGCTGTTATTCCAGCATCCCCTACAGAACTGTTTCAGAAGCTGCTTATCTGCATCACTAGCTGGGATGGTTTTCATCTTCACAACATTGTTCAAGACAATCTGTAGCCTATGAAGATAGCTGGATGGCTTCTCACCTGAGTCCTGGTTGAGGCTGAGAAACTTTGCAAATAACTCATCCCCATCTTCGACTGTGGCGTAGGCTGAATCAAGTAGGTCTAAATAAGCTCTTGGAGTCGAGCAAGGACCTAAGGACTTGACTACACTGGTGGCTGGAGACGATAAACTGTCCACAATCTTCCTCACCAACTGTGCTTTGGAAACGGTTGGGTCGGCAAGAAGAAACTCTACTTTACTTCTCCAGGTATCGTAATCAACTTCGAAGTTTGGGCAAGGCAATTTTCCCGAAAAGGGTCGCAACTTCGCCAGTGAGTGGTTCGGTGGAGGGAGATCTGTGCTCTTGACTATATGCTCCACTACTACGCGCTGTACCTCGGGTGGAACTAGGTTACCAGGTGACAGCTTCACCTGGGGTCCTGACTCCCATAAACCAGATGTGGTGGTTGCAGCTGCCATAGAGATGTAACGAGTCTTGGCTGAAAGGTCTGACTCGCCTTTCTCAGTTTCAGCTATGGGAGGCGACGCTACAACCGTGTCACTAAGCTGCACCACTGGAGTCGGGTCTGGAGTTATTTCAACAACTCCCTCTTCACTTTGTTCTCCCACATAGGTGGTTATTCTGGCCAACTCTTCTTGCAAGACTTGCTCGAATGACTTGCCACTAATTTTTGCCATATCTTTTAGCTCAGACAAAAATGTCTGTGTTATACCTGTACCCTTTTCGCATGAATACAGTCGAGCAAGGGCTTCAACATGGTGGACAATGTCAGTGTCTGCATCACTAGGTCTGTCTAAAGGTAACACTTCATCAAGTGTATCAAGCGCTGCTCCAGATACAAATTCTACAATGACCTTGAGCTCAACTAAGGGCTCAGAAAACTTAACTACTCTTTCAATAGCTCCATATTGCTTCAAATAATCAAATATTTCCTGATCTACCGCTGTATTGGACAGACCTGAAATGATGACAGAGTTTGGAACTTTGATATTCTCTGACTGTATGATTTCCATGTCGGTTTTTCTTTTGTTTACTCAAAATAACCGCAATTAACCGTAATTAACCGATAGTGACCGTGAATAAATTGTGGTATGATAATTGCACTACTGAACCTTACTCCTGGCTGGCTCGCCACTTGTTGTCACCATGTAACCCACTTCTGGATAAACATACGCTAGCTAGGTTCGAAAGGAGCAAGGTATAAAGTCAGTGCAATAACCACAACCACAAGTAAATCCAAATAGTTTGCAACTTAGTTTGCACTTTATATTCAAAAGGTAAGCAAACACAACATATATACAATTACAATATAAGAAAAATAATAAACTGGGCCCAAATAAAATATGAATGGTATTGTGTGGATGTATGTGTGTGTGTAAATCGTCCTTGTTCAGGTGTCCTTGGTAGACGTCCAAGACTGTAGTTCAGTCAAACTAGTCTGGATCTGAGCTGACCCAATGTCTGATTTCTGTCTCTCACTCAAGACGTGCTGCTGTGTTGGGCTGGTGCCATGCCAGCCTGACTAGCACAATCCCACCACAAGGCTGATGGTCAAACTGCTGTTGCAGTACTGTAGCTATGTAGATCCTGAATCCTGGAATCAAGTTGGGTGGCTCGCCATCAATTGGTTCTCTGGATCATCCTCATGGGGTTTTCTCAATAAGAGAAAAAAGACCTGACCTGCACACAAACAGGCTCACAGTCTTTCTATTGGTTGTACAACATCATTTCTAAATCTAAATCTTTGGAATCAACTGAGTACGGCTGAACACAATAGCCTACACTTGTATGAAAATAATATTATTCATCATTCTGTAGTCCAAATTTCACCTTCTCAATTATTAATTGTAATCCAAATTCCTCATTCTCATATACAAAGTAGAATGGTTTTGTTCTACACAATGTAGTCTCACATATTAATAAACTGCATCATCCGTAATATTTCAAAAAGAATAGTACACAGTTCAATATGGAATCTGGAATATGATTAGCCTTTCTCGTGAAGTGGTGAGGCTAGCTGACTTCACATCAAATGAATTTCTGCCTTTTCTTTCCTCAAAGTAATATGCTCCAAAATAATACTAAATTGTCTCTATAAATTCCCAAAGCATTCACTTTCAACATACAAACATTCCAAACACACCTAACATTTGTTACACATAACTTAGTGTTCATTCTCCTTAGTTATCGATCTCATTGCTACAACATCGCGGCTACAACAATCTCAGCACTAGCAATGGAGGGAAGCTAGATTAGCCTAGCTCTTACCGAGTCGATGCAGCAAGGCAACAACCGATGACAAGAAAAGGGATATAAAGGTTGTTGGTGTCCTTGCAACTTGTAGTAAACACTAATTCACTCTATCTTAACTCTGATCTTACTTCTGATTAATTCTACCCGTTTTCTCTGTAAAATAGTTATGCTTTTTCTCTCGACGTTTCTCTTCACGAGGCAACATGAGCTCCGCTCAGAACTTGTCCAGACAAATCTGGCTGAATATCGCGAGCTCCCGGTTTTTCAAAATAAAGGTCCCTAATTATTTAAGGAAGTGGATACATTTATACCAATGAGTTTACCGGTTACCATATAACTGGAGAATCAAAAAACATAAAGTTACACATGACTAATTAACTCATGGCTCAAGTTAATAGTTTACTTGTTATAATAAACTATAAGCAATTCTATTTAACCCATAATTTCAGCTGGGTTACATTTAAAAAAGTGGATATACTTTGGGTCCATGGATAAATGTGTACTCCATATACCCTCCACTGCACCACTGATGAGAGGTACACATCAATGATTTAATGGGGTGTACCCATCAGTGTTATGCACCAGGTGACCAGAACAAATCCTACTTCCAAGTATGTGTAAAAAATACCTGGTAATAATCTGATTCATTCATAGATGGTCTAAAATTAATGATTCACACACAATGAAGGTATATGCATTTTATTTTCACTACACCACAGAACAGGTAACAGTGGTCAATGTGGAAGCAGGGAATGTATCCGTCTTCCTGAATTCATCTGGAATGTTAGATGGCATTGACCCTTCAGTACTCCTCTTCCTCTCCCACGCTGTCTGTGCCCACCTCTTCGTAATCCTTCTCCAGGGCGGCCATGTCTTCTCTGGCCTCAGAGAACTCTCCCTCCTCCATGCCCTCTCCCACGTACCAGTGCACGAAGGCCCTCTTGGCGTACATCAGGTCAAACTTGTGGTCCAGCCTGGCCCAGGCCTCAGCGATGGCGGTGGTGTTGCTCAGCATGCACACAGCCCTCTGGACCTTGGCCAGGTCTCCTCCAGGGACCACTGTGGGGGGCTGGTAGTTGATGCCCACCTTGAAGCCAGTGGGACACCAGTCCACAAACTGTATGGAGCGTTTGGTCTTGATGGTGGCGATGGCGGCGTTGACGTCTTTGGGCACCACATCACCGCGGTAGAGCAGGCAGCAGGCCATGTACTTGCCACGCCTGGGGTCACACTTCACCATCTGGTTGGCTGGCTCGAAGCAGGCGTTGGTGATCTCCGGGACAGAGAGCTGCTCGTGGTAGGCCTTCTCTGCAGAGATGATGGGCGCGTAGGTGACCAGGGGGAAGTGGATACGGGGGTAGGGCACCAAGTTAGTCTGGAACTCAGTCAGGTCCACGTTGAGGGCTCCGTCGAAGCGCAGGGACGCAGTGATGGAGGAGACGACCTGGGCAATGAGGCGGTTGAGGTTGGTGTAGGTCGGATGTTCCACTTCCAGGTTACGCTGAGAGATGTCGAAGATGGCCTCATTGTCCACCATGAAGGAGCAGTCCGAGTGCTCCAGGTTGGTGTGGGTGGTCAGGATGGAGTTGTAGGGCTCCACCACGGCTGTGGACATCTGTGGAGCCGGGTAGATGGAGAACTCCAGCTTGGACTTCTTTCCGTAGTCAACAGACAGACGCTCCATCAGCAGGGAAGTAAAGCCGGAGCCGGTCCCTCCTCCAAAGCTGTGGAAGATGAGGAAGCCCTGCAGTCCAGTACATTGATCCGACTGGGGAACAAGACAATGATCATTAGTCTATTTAATTATTATTAGTCTATTAAATGAACAACAAAAGGTGCAAGTCAAGATTTCAATGTAGACTAATCAATACTACAACCACAGAGCTTTTAGAAAGGTGCCAAAAAAATATAACACTCGCCCCCCCCCCCCCCCCAAAAAAAAAAACCTACCCCAAACATCACCCCTCAAAATATATGTTTGGTTGTTTGGTTCTCGGGGGGAAGGTAGGTAACATTTTACAGTAGTAGTGAATTCAAATGGGGCCTGACAGCAGTTGGGCACGATCTTAAACGCACCATTTTACGCAGCCTTTCCAACACAGAGTCCACGATCTCCTTGCCGATGGTGTAGTGCCCACGAGCGTAGTTGTTGGCAGCGTCCTCCTTGCCACTGATGAGCTGCTCAGGGTGGTACAGCTGACGGTAGGACCCATTTCTTACCTCATCTAAAAATATCAAATACAAGTTAACCCAAGGACATGTTTGCAGAATTGAGTATTGTGTGATGAGGAAATGAGAACATTACTGTAACAGTCCAGAGGAAACCTGCAGACAAATTGCTTTTCTTACCCACAACCGAAGGCTCCAGATCAATGAAGATGGCCCTGGGAACATACTTCCCAGTACCAGTCTCATTGAAGAAAGTACCAAAGCTTGAGTCATTGGGAGAAATGCCACTGGATGCAGAGACTGTCCCATCAGGCAGGATGCCATGCTCCAGACAGTAGAGCTCCCAGCATGAGTTGCCCATCTGGACACCTGCTTGACCGATGTGTACTGAGATGCATTCCCTCTACCAAGGAAGACATGGTCGTTTTAGTTTGACAAGGATAGAGATACTCCTATCGAAGAAACACCTACAAGTGGTTGTGTGTAACTAATACAAGACTTGCAGCATTACAAATTAATTAAAACCCCATTTAATTCTTTAAAGAAGGCAGTACTCCTGATAAATCAGTGAGACACAAAAAGCTCACACTTCCCAAACTATAATGAAGTATAATAATGAACTTACCACCATTTTGCTACAGAAATGTTACCCTTACAAACTGACTCTCAATAGCCATAGACTGTAAAAAGATTTAACCGTTGGCCCCAAACAGCTTAATCAATCCATGAAGCACATGCCACAATCCGGCTCACCTTTAAACACTAATAACCAGTTTGATTGTTTTCACCTGCTTTTCTGGCCACAGCAATCAGGTGTGATGGGTGTGGTTTCCAATGACAGGCTTGTTTGTGAGGATCAGAACTGAGCAGTCGGTTATCAGCACAGATCCCTTCCCATATCCCATTGCATTGTCAGACAATTGTGTCCAACTTGCGCCGACCGTTGGCTGTGTGAATTCTAAATTCATGTCTATCAGCTGTGGCTGATTTCTTCCTCTCTGTGCCAGGAGCTGCTGCCAGGGCCCAGGCTGTGCCACTGCATACACGGCAAACTGGAACTCACCTGCTGCTGTACCATCTAATGACCACAAGGTGTCGCCATTCACTGCAGAATGAGGGGGTTCCCATGATTGAGTCTGTCCCCCCTTTAGGACAAATCAAATCAAACTTGCATTTCATACACAGAGGGGGGGGGGGCATAGGTCTCACCCCTACATACTCCAAGGAAGCATAAAAACAGTTTCACGCGGGGGCCAGAAAGGTGAGCTGTAAAAAAGTATTCCCTGAACTCTCTCAACTAGACGAACGAGCAAGCTCCTGGAATATGTTTGTCTTGACTAAGAACATTTACAGAGCGATTAACATGGGCTGAATACTTAATAGAAGAGATATGACTATCAGTAGAGAATACAAATAGTTACAGAGATGTTGCCTACATGGTAGGCCATTATGTGTTAGCTATCTCTGTAGTGTCTGATATGATATTTAAGTGAATCATATAACAAAGCACAGTAAGCACTTAGCAGAACAGGCTCATAGCGAATGCCGCAAAGCAGAGGTGGGGAGATAGAAAGCAGCGAGTCAAGAGTAAAAAAGGGGTAAGATTGGCTGGATGCAAATATATTTCTACTGTTCAACAGTTCAAAACATTCAAACAGGAGAAGAATTAATCAAACTCAAGGGGAATAAAATATAAAAATAAAATAAATGTAGCTTTAATATGTTTTTTCATTTGTAAAATAATTTTAAATTATCCCGGTGTCATAATACATTTTCATATTGAAAGTATCTCCGTGTCCACTACAGTGGACGTGGTGTAAAATAAAATAAAATAAATAATTATATAATTCTAAATGTTTGTGCGTGGCTGGCCAGCCGCGCAGCTAGTATAGCATTTGTCGGGTTATCACTCCCTCCCTCCCTCCCTCTTTCCCTCCCTCACTCCCTCCCTCCCTTACTCCCGACAATGTTGGCCTGCATCTCTCTGTTGGCACCACAAGAGGCAGTAGTCCCAGCATACCAAAATCAAGAAGGACACCAAAATTAACCCGCCGATCTCCACTGCACAAGTAGAGTAGTGGTGAGAGCATTGGACTCCCACCCAGGAGACCGGGAGTTCACGACCCGGTGGGAAAGACTTCATGGGACTATACCCCAAACCTCCACATGTTCATCCTTTCACTCCAACCTTTACCCCCTACCTTATAGGTCAGGGCCGCGTTTCCCAGAGGCATCGTTAAGGCATCGTAGCGCTACGTGCTTCTTAAGAACATCGTTAGGTCCACCTCTAGGTGGCGATTCGTTTCCCAGAACCTTCTTAAGCCAAGGTATACCTTGGCTACGAAGGCTCTGGGAAACAGCTCCACCCAAGGTACATCGTAAATCGCCCTTACGATGTACCTTCCGAAGATACATCGTTAGCCCTCCTTGGAGCCGAAGCGCTGTTTCCCAGAGCCTTCTTAGCCAAGGTATACCACAGCCAAGGGATACTTTAC
The DNA here is from genome assembly GCF_949987555.1 of Borostomias antarcticus. Classification (NCBI taxonomy): domain Eukaryota; kingdom Metazoa; phylum Chordata; class Actinopteri; order Stomiiformes; family Stomiidae; genus Borostomias; species Borostomias antarcticus. Next base: position 19,003,769 of record NC_140242.1, read on the forward strand.
GTAGGGCAGTCGGACCCCATCGTAAGCTGTCCCTTGGCGATGCGCTCCGTTCATCCCGTTATAGTTTTAGCTCGATTAGAGCAAAATTACACTTTTAAAAAGGAGAGTTGCAATACAGCAATACAAATCTATCCTACCTGCGCGATTCACATCATTAGTGTACACAAAATACAATTAACTTGAATGATGAAAATAATGTCATGGAGCCTACAGAACACATCATGGGAATGTTGTTTTTAAAACTTTTATTGAGCCAAGCAAAATATACGGACTATCCATAGCCTAATATAATCCACTTTGTGAACAACAACAACATTTTCTTATGTAAAGGGATAATTTGATGACATGACTTTTCTGGCTGTCTTTATATATTGTCAGACAGATATCCTGGCGAATTGATTAATCCAATGAGGCCATCTAGATGAATAGTCAAATATCCTCACACACGCTCCAGAATATTGTAGAAAGCCTTCCCAGAACAGTGGAGGCTGTTATAGCTGCACAGGGGGGACCAACTCCATATGATGCCTATTCATTTAGAATGGGATGTCATGAAAGTTGTAATGTGTAGGTGGCCCAATACTGTTGCCCTTGTAGTGTACTTTGCTAACAGATTCACAGTATTTAGTGATCTTACAAATGCTGTTTGTTATATTGTGTGCCTTCTTCAAAACCTCTACTGTTGTAATGTGGCAAGAAACGACAAATATACAGGATAAAGGGAACTTGTTTAATATTGGTTGGGAAAAAACATGGGCAGGTTTGTTCTTCAGACTTTTGTCCTGTAACAGGCTGTCTTTTTCCGGGGTGGGGTTGTTAGACCCATGCCCAACCCCCAACCTGGAGGGCCAGTTGTTGCTTTTCGTCTGGCCTCTACCCTGAACCTGCCCGGCATGGTTGAACCTGCTGGGGGGTGACCCCCCACCAATATAGCCTTCATGGTCATTGAGGCACACAAGCCTTCCCATCACGACAAGGTAGCAACACCTAGGAAGGATGAGTGGTGTGGTGAGTGTATGTAGTGTGTGTGCGCAGTGTACTGTAGTGGGTGGGCAGTGTGTGGTAAGTGTATGTAGTGTGTGTGGTGAGTGTGTGCAGTGTGTCTCAGGCATCTGCATCATCTGCAAGGGAGGAAAATTCAATTAGCGACATTGAATGGAATGCATGCAGTGTGGGAATAGACAGAGTATACAAAATACACACTTAGCCTACCTGGAGTTGGCAGAATGATGGGCACTGATATGGAGGGCCACACAAACTGTGCCTCCGCTAGGGCCTGCTGCCTGTTCTGCAGGTCCAGCCTCTCACGCTGCACAACCAGCCTCTGCCTTCCCACCTCCAGGAGCTCCTCGCTGCAGTCGCACCTCGCATCCGTTGTGTTCAGCTGCCTCTCACGGGGGGCGGGGGGGGGACGTCATGGGGTGCGTGGGGGGTGGGGGGAGAGCGTGTCGACGGGGTGGAGCAGTCTGACTGCGCTGGGGTCTCCTCTCCAGAGGACTGGGAGGCTTGGGGTGATTCAGCTGAGGACTGGGAGGCTTGGGGTGATTCAGCTGAGGACTGGGAGGCTTGGGGTGATTCAGCTGAGGACTGGGAGGCTTGGGGTGATTCAGCTGAGGGCTGGGAGGCTTGGGGTGATTCAGCTGAGGGCTGGATGTTGGAGGGGCCCTCTCCAGACTCCAAATCAAGGCCACCAGTGATGCCTTGGAAGGCTGTGAGGCCGATGATCGATAGGGCCTTCTCCTCCTCCGGGGTGAGGGGAGGCACGGTGCTCTGCCTCTCGGCGCACTGCCGCCCCCCGGCTTTTGGCCTGACTGGGGAAGTCCTGCCATTTCTTGCTGACGACTGTCCACTCCCTGGGTGGCCCAGGAGTCTTCTTCAATGGGCTATATGCACAACTCTAGTAGGCTACTTCCTGAAATTAGACATGCTTCTTTATTTCCTGTCTTACACTATTGGATGAAATGATTATTCAGGAATTCCTGAATAATCATTTCATCCAAAGTGTAGGACAGGAAATAGAGAAGCATGTCTAATTTCAGGAAGTAGCCTACTGGAGTTGTGCATAGGCCCTACTGGTAGCCGCCAAACAGGACGGCCTTCGGTTGCTCCACCTCGTCCAGCATGATCACTAGTTATTCTTTGGTGAACGCTATCACACGCTTCCTCTTCATATCTGCCATGTCGCTCAATATGTGCAGTTAACCTTGTTTTTTTTATAGGCCACATGCGTCCACACCGGTGCCTGATAGATTCAATTAGTCATCGTATCCGCGCGAATTCTAACGTGGGAATGCTACTGCCACAGGGGCAATTTATATGGGCATTATACCTTTGTTTGTATGATAACTAAATCAGTGGTCATTTTGCTATCATCATTGCCTATCATCATAAAAGTATTTTTTCCTGGCCTTTCAAGACATCCTCGACGGGGCTTATATGTCCCGAGCCGATCCATGCTCTTTCTTGGATATTTTATTTGATGTAATGTAATTTGATGTATGAATTGTGACTATCACGAGGTCTCGCTTTGACTCTTAAATACATTAGCAGATGAGCTTTCGGAGGCATAGCTTCCTTTTTGGTAATATGAAGTTCCCGTTATAGTAGTTGTTATAGTTGTTTTTTTTCCTTTTACTCATTCTACTCTCCACCCCTCCAGATTCCGGTTTTGTTTGCTGCTCTTTTCCTGGACTGACACACGGCTTCCCCGACCCATTCTCACCGGACCTCGACCACGGCTTGGATTACGTTTTCTGGACTTTGTTTGTTGATCGATTGACCCCTGCCTGAACTTGACTATCCTTTTGCCTTGCCCTCTGTACTGCCGCTTTTATATTAAACCGCCCTCTGGGCTTGGAACTGTCCGTCTGTGTCCGTGGTCCTGCGTTTGGGTCAGCTAGCCAACCAGCCCCCTTACAGAAATGTTCTTAGCCGGTAGACAAACATACTCCAGGAGCTTGCTCGATCGCCTTGAGGGGTCAGGGAAGAATTTGTTACAGCTCACTTATCTGGCCCCGGGTGATACCGTTTTTTTGCTTCCCTCTGGAATATGTAGGGGTCGTATGCCCACCTCCCCTGCAGGGGCGATTCTAGGGGGTGGCCAAGGGTGGCACTTGCCACCCTTGGAATCTGACCGGCCACCCCAGGAGCCACCCCTGTGATTTTGTCTGTATTTTTGTCAATTCTAATGAATGAGTCAGTGTCATAACTAAATGAAAATGAGTTGAAAATATAGTTTGAGAGACTGATCTTTAATCCACCAAATAGTTGAGCCTCCTATACACCCCTTAACAAAATGGTTTAGTCCACCCCAGACGCTCGCGGACACAGCATTCTGCACTCTGCAGCAAGCAGTTAGCTAACTTTACTAGAGTATTTGAACTTGGTCTTCTCACATATTCTTTAACTCCCCCCCTCAGAAAGATGTATTTTTTAGTGTGTCAGTAGTTAAAACGTTTTAACATAGTTATTTTAACATAGTTATCTTTGTAACACGATTTAATGAAAGCTAGCTAGTGTCATCATCGTCTCTCCACTTGTTTGTAAATCTAAAGTCAGCTAGCTAGCTATGATAGCTAGCTAGCTGAAATGCACATTAGCCTTCATGAAAAACAAGTTACAAAAAACGACAGTTTTTCTGATTGCTAGGCTAAATTTAAGGTGATCTGCTTTCCTGTCATGGGAGTGGGACTAGAATTGAACTCATTGAGAATGATAGTGAGTGTGTGAGTGAGTGTTATAAAGTGATGTGTGTCATGCTATTTACAGTAAAATAAAATAAATCAGAGCTTTCAAATATAAGACAGCAGCCAGAAACATTTAAATCACAAAACATGACAAATGTGGAGCATTCCTGTGATGTGTGTGCTGAGGAGGCTGGGGAACCAGGGTGAGTAAAACATTATGGTAGGCGCTTATCCAGTCAAGTTTATTGAAACCATTTTAATTATTGTGATTCCTGTAGTGGGTGGAAATATGCAGTTTACAAAAAAGTTTAATTCTTAACAATATTGCTTGTAGGTATAACTTGTGCTTTGGGAACGTGTGTTTTGCTTCTTAAAAGCATGCAGAAAAAAAAAAAAAAACGTAACTGCCACCCTGGCATATCTCTGTCCCCCCCTTGTGCCACCCCAGTCAAAAAGGTCTAGAATCGCCACTGCTCCCCTGTTCACTGTAAAGCGCAGTGTGTTGCCTCTGGGTATGAAATGCGGTATAGAAATAAAGCTTTGATTGATTAAGGTCTATTGGACGTGTTCAAGCATTCCGAGAGGCAATGGTGATTAAAGTAGGTATACTCTGACTAAAGTGGGTATACTGTAGCAGAAATCTTAGTTTAAATTAGTGATGTTTAAAAAAGTGGATATACTTTGGGTCCATGGATAAAGGTGTACTCCATATACCCTCCACTGCACCACTGATGAGGTACACATCAATGATTTAATGGGGGTGGTTTCATTGTTCATTTGCACTGTCATTTTATTTGCACTGTCCCGTCTTGTCCTTGCACCCTGTCTAATGTTGTGTACCCATCAGTGTTATGCACCAGGTGACCAGAACAAATCCTACTTCAGAGTATGTGTAAAAACTACCTGGTAATAATCTGATTCATTCATAGACGGTGGTCTAAAATTAACGATTCACACACAATGAAGGTATATGCATTTTATTTTCACTACACCACAGAACAGGTAACAGTGGTCAATGTGGAAGCAGGGAATGTATCCGTCTTCCTGAATTCATCTGGAATGTTAGATGGCATTGACCCTTCAGTACTCCTCTTCCTCCTCTTCCTCTCCCACGCTGTCTGTGCCCACCTCTTCGTAATCCTTCTCCAGGGCGGCCATGTCTTCTCTGGCCTCAGAGAACTCTCCCTCCTCCATGCCCTCTCCCACGTACCAGTGCACGAAGGCCCTCTTGGCGTACATCAGGTCAAACTTGTGGTCCAGCCTGGCCCAGGCCTCAGCGATGGCGGTGGTGTTGCTCAGCATGCACACAGCCCTCTGGACCTTGGCCAGGTCTCCTCCAGGGACCACTGTGGGGGGCTGGTAGTTGATGCCCACCTTGAAGCCAGTGGGACACCAGTCCACAAACTGGATGGAGCGTTTGGTCTTGATGGTGGCGATGGCGGCGTTGACGTCTTTGGGCACCACATCACCGCGGTAGAGCAGGCAGCAGGCCATGTACTTGCCACGCCTGGGGTCGCACTTCACCATCTGGTTGGCTGGCTCGAAGCAGGCGTTGGTGATCTCCGGGACAGAGAGCTGCTCGTGGTAGGCCTTCTCTGCAGAGATGATGGGCGCGTAGGTGACCAGGGGGAAGTGGATACGGGGGTAGGGCACCAAGTTAGTCTGGAACTCAGTCAGGTCCACGTTGAGGGCTCCGTCGAAGCGCAGGGACGCAGTGATGGAGGAGACGATCTGGGCGATGAGGCGGTTGAGGTTGGTGTAGGTCGGATGTTCCACTTCCAGGTTACGCTGGGAGATGTCGAAGATGGCCTCATTGTCCACCATGAAGGAGCAGTCCGAGTGCTCCAGGGTGGTGTGGGTGGTCAGGATGGAGTTGTAGGGCTCCACCACGGCTGTGGACATCTGTGGAGCCGGGTAGATGGAGAACTCCAGCTTGGACTTCTTTCCGTAGTCAACAGACAGACGCTCCATCAGCAGGGAAGTAAAGCCGGAGCCGGTCCCTCCTCCAAAGCTGTGGAAGATGAGGAAGCCCTGCAGTCCAGTACATTGATCCGACTGGGGAACAGGACAATGATCATTAGTCTATTTAATTATTATTAGTCTATTAAATGAACAACAAAAGGTGCAAGTCAAGATTTCAATGTAGACTAATCAATACTACAACCACAGAGCTTTTAGAAAGGGGCCAAAAAAATATAACACTCGCCCCCCCCCCCCCCCCAAAAAAACCTACCCCAAAAATCACCCCTCAAAATATATGTTTGGTTGTTTGGTTCTCAGGGGGGGAAGGAAGGTAACTTTTTACAGTAGTAGTGAATTCAAATGGGGCCTGACAGCAGTTGGGCACGATCTTAAACGCACCATTTTACGCAGCCTTTCCAACACAGAGTCCACGATCTCCTTGCCGATGGTGTAGTGCCCACGAGCGTAGTTGTTGGCAACGTCCTCCTTGCCACTGATGAGCTGCTCAGGGTGGTACAGCTGATGGTAGGACCCATTTCTTACCTCATCTAAAAATATCAAATACAAGTTAACCCAAGGACATGTTTGCAGAATTGAGTATTGTGTGATGAGGAAATGAGAACATTACTGTAACAGTCCAGAGGAAACCTGCAGACAAATTGCTTTTCTTACCCACAACCGAAGGCTCCAGATCAATGAAGATAGCCCTGGGAACATACTTCCCAGTACCAGTCTCATTGAAGAAAGTACCAAAGCTTGAGTCATTGGGAGAAATGCCACTGGATGCAGAGACTGTCCCATCAGGCAGGATGCCATGCTCCAGACAGTAGAGCTCCCAGCATGAGTTGCCCATCTGGACACCTGCTTGACCGATGTGTACTGAGATGCATTCCCTCTACCAAGGAAGACATGGTCGTTTTAGTTTGACAAGGATAGAGATACTCCTATCGGAGAAACACCTACAAGTGGTTGTGTGTAACTAATACAAGACTTGCAGCATTACAAATTAATTAAAACCCCATTTAATTCTTTAAAGAAGGCAGTACTCCTGATAAATCAGTGAGACACAAAAAGCTCACACTTCCCAAACTATAATGAAGTATAATAATGAACTTACCACCATTTTGCTACAGAAATGTTACCCTTACAAACTGACTCTCAATAGCCATAGACTGTAAAAAGATTTAACCGTTGGCCCCAAACAGCTTAATCAATCCATGAAGCACATGCCACAATCCGGCTCACCTTTAAACACTAATAACCAGTTTGATTGTTTTCACCTGCTTTTCTGGCCACAGCAATCAGGTGTGATGGGTGTGGTTTCCAATGACAGGCTTGTTTGTGAGGATCAGAACTGAGCAGTCGGTTATCAGCACAGATCCCTTCCCATATCCCATTGCATTGTCAGACAATTGTGTCCAACTTGCGCCGACCGTTGGCTGTGTGAATTCTAAATTCATGTCTATCAGCTGTGGCTGATTTCTTCCTCTCTGTGCCAGGAGCTGCTGCCAGGGCCCAGGCTGTGCCACTGCATACACGGCAAACTGGAACTCACCTGCTGCTGTACCATCTAATGACCACAAGGTGTCGCCATTCACTGCAGAATGAGGGGGTTCCCATGATTGAGTCTGTCCCCCCTTTAGGACAAATCAAATCAAACTTGCATTTCATACACAGAGGGGGGGGGGGGCATAGGTCTCACCCCTACATACTCCAAGGAAGCATAAAAACAGTTTCACGCGGGGGCCAGAAAGGTGAGCTGTAAAAAAGCATTCCCTGAACTCTCTCAACTAGACGAACGAGCAAGCTCCTGGAATATGTTTGTCTTGACTAAGAACATTTACAGAGCGATTAACATGGGCTAAATACTTAATAGAAGAGATATGACTATCAGTAGAGAATACAAATAGTTACAGAGATGTTGCCTACATGGTAGGCCATTATGTGTTAGCTATCTCTGTAGTGTCTGATATGATATTTAAGTGAATCATATAACAAAGCACAGTAAGCACTTAGCAGAACAGGCTCATAGCGAATGCCGCAAAGCAGAGGTGGGGAGATAGAAAGCAGCGAGTCAAGAGTAAAAAAGGGGTAAGATTGGCTGGATGCAAATATATTTCTACTGTTCAACAGTTCAAAACATTCAAACAGGAGAAGAATTAATCAAACTCAAGGGGAATAAAATATAAAAATAAAATAAATGTAGCTTTAATATGTTTTATCATTTGTAAAATAATTTTTAATTATCCCGGTGTCATAATACATTTTCATATTAAAAGTATCTCCGTGTCCACTACAGTGGACGTGGTGTAAAATAAAATAAAATAAATAATTATATAATTCTAAATGTTTGTGCGTGGCTGGCCAGCCGCGCAGCTAGTATAGCATTTGTCGGGTTATCACTCCCTCCCTCCCTCCCTCTTTCCCTCCCTCACTCCCTCCCTCCCTTACTCCCGACAATGTTGGCCTGCATCTCTCTGTTGGCACCACAAGAGGCAGTAGTCCCAGCATACCAAAATCAAGAAGGACACCAAAATTAACCCGCCGATCTCCACTGCACAAGTAGAGTAGTGGTGAGAGCATTGGACTCCCACCCAGGAGACCGGGAGTTCACGACCCGGTGGGAAAGACTTCATGGGACTATACCCCAAACCTCCACATGTTCATCCTTTCACTCCAACCTTTACCCCCTGCCTTATAGGTCAGGGCCGCGTTTCCCAGAGGCATCGTTAAGGCATCGTAGCGCTACGTGCTTCTTAAGAACATCGTTAGGTCCACCTCTAGGTGGCGATTCGTTTCCCAGAACCTTCTTAAGCCAAGGTATACCTTGGCTACGAAGGCTCTGGGAAACAGCTCCACCCAAGGTACATCGTAAATCGCCCTTACGATGTACCTTCCGAAGATACATCGTTAGCCCTCCTTGGAGCCGAAGCGCTGTTTCCCAGAGCCTTCTTAGCCAAGGTATACCACAGCCAAGGGATACTTTACGTAGGGCAGTCGGACCCCATCGTAAGCTGTCCCTTGGCGATGCGCTCCGTTCATCCCGTTATAGTTTTAGCTCGATTAGAGCAAAATTACACTTTTAAAAAGGAGAGTTGCAATACAGCAATACAAATCTATCCTACCTGCGCGATTCACATCATTAGTGTACACAAAATACAATTAACTTGAATGATGAAAATAATGTCATGGAGCCTACAGAACACATCATGGGAATGTTGTTTTTCAAACTTTTATTGAGCCAAGCAAAATATACGGACTATCCATAGCCTATTATAATCCACTTTGTGAATAACAACAACATTTTCTTATGTAAAGGGATAATTTGATGACATGACTTTTCTGGCTGTCTTTATATATTGTCAGACAGATATCCTGGCGAATTGATTAATCCAATGAGGCCATCTAGATGAATAGTCAAATATCCTCACACACGCTCCAGAATATTGTAGAAAGCCTTCCCAGAACAGTGGAGGCTGTTATAGCTGCACAGGGGGGATCAACTCCACATGATGCCTATTCATTTAGAATGGGATGTCATGAAAGTTGTAATGTGTAGGTGGCCCAATACTGTTGCCCTTGTAGTGTACTTTGCTAACAGATTCACAGTATTTAGTGATCTTACAAATGCTGTTTGTTATATTGTGTGCCTTCTTCAAAACCTCTACTGTTGTAATGTGGCAAGAAACGACAAATATACAGGATAAAGGGAACTTGTTTAATATTGGTTGGGAAAAAACATGGGCAGGTTTGTTCTTCAGACTTTTGTCCTGTAACAGGCTGTCTTTTTCCGGGGTGGGGTTGTTAGACCCATGCCCAACCCTCAACCTGGAGGGCCAGTTGTTGCTTTTCGTCTGGCCTCTACCCTGAACCTGCCCGGCATGGTTGAACCTGCTGGGGGGTGACCCCCCACCAATATAGCCTTCATGGTCATGGAGGCACACAAGCCTTCCCATCACGACAAGGTAGCAACACCTAGGAAGGATGAGTGGTGTGGTGAGTGTATGTAGTGTGTGTGCGCAGTGTACTGTAGTGGGTGGGCAGTGTGTGGTAAGTGTATGTAGTGTGTGTGGTGAGTGTGTGCAGTGTGTCTCAGGCATCTGCATCATCTGCAAGGGAGGAAAATTCAATTAGCGACATTGAATGGAATGCATGCAGTGTGGGAATAGACAAAGTATACAAAATACACACTTAGCCTACCTGGAGTTGGCAGAATGATGGGCACTGATATGGAGGGCCACACAAACTGTGCCTCCGCTAGGGCCTGCTGCCTGTTCTGCAGGTCCAGCCTCTCACGCTGCACACCCAGCCTCTGCCTCCCCACCTCCAGGAGCTCCTCGCTGCAGTCGCACCTCGCATCCGTTGTGTTCAGCTGCCTCTCACGGGGGGCGGGGGGGGGGGGACGTCATGGGGTGCGTGGGGGGAGAGCGTGTCGACGGGGTGGAGCAGTCTGACTGCGCTGGGGTCTCCTCTCCAGAGGACTGGGAGGCTTGGGGTGATTCAGCTGAGGACTGGGAGGCTTGGGGTGATTCAGCTGAGGACTGGGAGGCTTGGGGTGATTCAGCTGAGGGCTGGGAGGCTTGGGGTGATTCAGCTGAGGGCTGGATGTTGGAGGGGCCCTCTCCAGACTCCAAATCAAGGCCACCAGTGATGCCTTGGAAGGCTGTGAGGCCGATGATTGATAGGGCCTTCTCCTCCTCCGGGGTGAGGGGAGGCACGGTGCTCTGCCTCTCGGCGCACTGCCGCCCCCCGGCTTTTGGCCTGACTGGGGAAGTCCTGCCATTTCTTGCTGACGACTGTCCACTCCCTGGGTGGCCCAGGAGTCTTCTTCAATGGGCTATATGCACAACTCTAGTAGGCTACTTCCTGAAATAAGACATGCTTCTTTATTTCCTGTCTTACACTATTGGATGAAATGATTATTCAGGAATTCCTGAATAATCATTTCATCCAAAGTGTAGGACAGGAAATAGAGAAGCATGTCTAATTTCAGGAAGTAGCCTACTGGAGTTTTGCATAGGCCCTACTGGTAGCCGCCAAACAGGACGGCCTTCGGTTGCTCCACCTCGTCCAGCATGATCACTAGTTATTCTTTGGTGAACGCTATCACACGCTTCCTCTTCATATCTGCCATGTCGCTCAATATGTGCAGTTAACCTTGTTTTTTTTATAGGCCACATGCGTCCACACCGGTGCCTGATAGATTCAATTAGTCATCGTATCCGCGCGAATTCTAACGTGGGAATGCTACTGCCACAGGGGCAATTTATATGGGCATTATACCTTTGTTTGTATGATAACTAAATCCGTGGTCATTTTGCTATCATCATTGCCTATCATCATAAAATTATTTTTTCCTGGCCTTTCAAGACATCCTCGACGGGGCTTATATGTCCCGAGCCGATCCATGCTCTTTCTTGGATATTTTATTTGATGTAATGTAATTTGATGTATGAATTGTGACTATCACGAGGTCTCGCTTTGACTCTTAAATACATTAGCAGATGAGCTTTCGGAGGCATAGCTTCCTTTTTGGTAATATTTAGACTGAAATAAAATAATTAAGACAGCACGTATTATATTGGGACGTCATTTCTGTGACTTTACGAATGGCCATCGATGTGTGCGGCATCGATTCATTCTTTTTTCAGCAACGCGCCCAGGGACAGCTCCTCTAACGATGTATCTTGGGATGGACCTAACGATGTATCTTCAGGCACCCACTAAGGGATAGTCTGGGAAACACTGTCCCTTCGCCAAGGTATACCTTGAGAAGCGTCGTAGCGAGGAGAAGTTCGGCGAATCTGGGAAACGCGGCCCAGATCCTGTCCCAACCCCAACCCTTATTCTAACCCCAACCCACACTAGGGACTGGAAGAAGGACACCAAAACCAACCCGCCGATCTCCACTGCACAAGTAGAGTAGTTGTCAGAGCATTGGACTCCCATGCAGGACATTCTCAGAGATTACCGTCTATGCTGAGCGAAACTCCTCTAGTCTATATGTAGCTAAACAAACGCTGTTGTTTACGTTTTGGAACTGATGTGTCCAGGCGATAAGACCTATCTTAATTTATTTATCGTATTATTTCATGTTATTTCAATTCACAGCTATTTCAGTGGCATGACTGGCTTCCATCCTACCAGTCCTGAACAGAAACAAGCCAGCCACACACATAAGCCAAGCTGGACCTGGCCTGGTTTTTAACACTAAAGAGGTAGGAAATCACACACACAAAAAAAATGTCCTTGGTTCTCCAGAGGATATAGAACCAAATCCTCTTTCACCCAGCAGGGTAGGAGTAGCCGCACACTCAGACCACCTATATTATAATTAAATGGTTGCCTGCACCTGTTACTTAGAGGGTGATGTATCCTATTTAAAGACTGGATGTGCATGACAAATTACGGCCAAAACATTGGTCTAATAAATACTTTTGCATTGGAGCTGAGTGTGCAGCTACTGCTCATTACCTCCGCCCCAGCGACAGCGCAGGGTGATTGGTAATGTTTTCGGTGGCATGTATGTGTGTGTTTGTGACTTTTCTATTAGCAGGATTACGCAAAAAATACTGGACAGATATTCACGACACCATCTCAGTTACCAAAACACACATGAAGTGCATCTACTAAAGTTAATTGGTACAGAAGACAAACCATTTAAATGCTGCATCTCATTTTATTACATTCAAGTTAACAGGTACAGTGCTCCTCGTCTTCCTCCTCATCACCACCGTCACCAGAGTCTGCCACTATCTCCTCATAGTCCTTCTCCAGGGTGGACATGTCTTCTCTGGCCTCAGAGAACTCTCCCTCCTCCATGCCCTCTCCCACGTACCAGTGCACGAAGGCCTTTCTATCAGGTTTACCCCCTAGGACACAGGGACGAACATCAGCACATGATAGAGCGTAGAGTGGATTAGAGTGAGACAGTGCAGAGTAGAGATACTAGAGAAATAGAATGATAGGGGTGAGGTGTAGGACCATATGGATAACTGAACTGGCGCCATGTAATCAGTACTGAGGTGGTTTCTTATAGCCCAACTGGACGATACCCCTAAAGTATGATTGTTAGAGCCTAATTTGCATATCTTTACCTTACTATATTGTATTTGCAAAATTGCATATTTGTATGGACATATAGGCTTCCATAGTGTTATTTCTTAGTTGTGTCTTCATACCAGAGAAAGAGTTAGAACATGGATGTATTAGAAGCCTACAGAGAAAATACAGTTTTTTTGAGCCTTTGATTTCATGCCTGCATTTACCTGTATCGTTCCTTTTTAAGCGGCGCAGCCACTTCTATGCGAGACACGTGTCTGTGAGTGTGTCTGTCTGTTCATAGCCTGAGATTTAGACCAATCAGGAGTTACCAATACCGTTGCACACCAACACTAGAGGGCAGGCATGAGGAAAGCAAGGCCGGCTTCAGACAGCTGTATTTCAAGAAGTATAAATATCACATCTTAGATGTTTACACCGTAGGGATCCGGGGAACCAGATTAAGATTTTGAGATATAATATGTCAGATTAGCTTAAACTGTAGGAGTAGTTACATTCCACCATATGAGTGAATAGGAAGCATGGTTTTCAGATAGCACTCGTAGCAGATTATCAGGACATGACAAATATTATAGAGATCATACTGTGTGACTGACACAGGAATGTTTGTGATCTCAAGCGATGCCTGATAAAGATCTGCAGGCCTTCCAGGCTGGAGCCAGGGACATCATGCTCTCCCCTACCCAGGGACTAATCAATGGGAGGTCACACAGGGGGAAAACGTCATTCGTTTGGAATGTTTCCAGTCAAACTCACAGTAAACCTGACAGAACCCTTTATAGCCCAAGGACTGGCCCCTGGAAATGGGATTTTGGGAGTCATTAACTCGTTCTCTCCTCACAATGGTCCTTCTCCCTTCCTCCCTGGGGTAATAAACTACAGTAGTTGCACTAACATTCCAATGAAAAGATCTCTCCGAGCAGACTCACACAGTGAAACAAAGAGGATGAACATTCTCTCTCATTTTTGTCATTAATAAAGTTCAGGGCTAGACTGGCAATCTGGCATACCAGGCAAATGCCAGGTGGGCCGGACCTAGTTTTGGGCCGATCTAAAAAATATATATTCTTTTTTTTTTGGCCAATGAAAATTATTATCATTTTCAACAAATGGCCCATAAAGCAGAGACCATGGAGGTATAATATAAACTGGAGACTTGAAAATGGCTGCCTATTCATTTCAATGAAAGTTGCTCACTGGCGCATGAAGCCATTTGACGTAGTGGCCAAAGCTCGGTATTGCAAGTCACGTGACGGCATGCGGCCCAAGACCCTTATTTCCCATGGTTTGTGGATTATGATAGATAGGGCTAGAAAAGGAAAACAATTTTTTTCTGGGTATCATTCAGCATCAGAGACCAATCTAATCAATATAAACGTTTAATTCAATTTGTTTTTTTTGTTTTTGAGGCAACCAATACCTGTATCGAGCAGTTCGTGGACACACGTAGGCCAGAAAAGCACAACTGCGCAAGTACAAAAGTCATCGGAAGGCCAGAAAAGCACAACTGCGCAAGTACAATAGTCACCGGAAATAGTCAAATGACTACAAATTTGCCAAGATGGCGCGGTTCAATAGGGCTTAATTTTTGATAGCGGTCAGTGAATGGAGTGGCTGTATCCAGTTCTATAATACATCCATGGCAGCAACAACAGGTGCAGGAGGACATTGAACACGAACTTGAAGGACAGGTGGCTTGTGGCCATGGTGGCCAGGAGCAGGACAGGGAAGCTGAGGAGGGACAGAGACATGACAGGGCCGAGGAGGGACAGAGTGAGCAGGAGGAGTGTATAGTTGAAACGGTAAGGAAAATATAGCTAAAAGCGTTAAATATGAATATGGGTGATGGCTGTCTGCTGGGTGCTGGCTACCACCAGCTAGCATTAGCTAGGTACAGCCAGCTAGCATTATCTAGCTACCCACCTCCCCGCCAAGCAAATCAGGTCATGCTGCTTATCTACATTTGTGAGCTAGCTAGCGTTAACACTGTTTGTCTAGGCCAGCCAGATAACGTCAGTACTAATAGTGCTAGTGTTAGCTTGGCAATTAGCACTAGCACTACTATTAACTTTATCTATTCTGGTCTAGCTTTACAGTGTTGCTGCTGTGTGGCCATGGCCCACAATTAACTCTAGCTATTTACTAGCCAATGGCTGGCTGCTAAAAAATCTGATTGTCTAGTAATTTACCAGCCAGTTGACTGATAAGACTAGCTCCTTTCGGGACTGTCTAGGGAAGCCAAAAAGTTAGTTTTGGACCCTGCTAGTACATTACAACTATTATGCACACACTACAATAATATTGATTGAGAATCGCATGTGAGACCAAGATAACATGCAAAATAATAATAAGAACAAATTGCAATAATAAAAAGCTATATTATTTCTGGCTGGTAAAAAATCTAGGCTTTGGACCATGTGTGTTATTTATCAATGTTCATAGCAATGCTTTTGGGAGAAACAAAGGCTAACTGCAATAACTAGGCTACAGTTATTAGTACCTGCAGCCTGACAGTTTTTAACTGGCTAGCCAAATGGGTTATAGGTATATGTGATATTGCACTAATTGTATATGTAGCCTATTTATTGGGTAATTTATATGCCAAAAACCATGATGGCTGATTTGACCAGAGTTAATTTTAAGTTGGAACTAAATTCTCACCAAAAGTATAGTCAATGCGGTTAGCCTTTAGATAATAATAATGTAATAAATAATTTGAAATTATACTTTGACTTCTATCAGAGCTTTTTCTTTGACAATTTCTTGTACTTCAACTGTAACTGTTACTTGAGTATGGAGATTGTGTACTCCACGGCCACGTCTGACCACCAGGGAGTCAAGAGTGAGAGAGTACACTTGTCCATTTGCACTGGTACACTTGTCCACGGAACTTAATCATCTTTATAGTAGTTTGGGGAAATAGTACGGTGGTATTGCATATTTAAAGGGACCGCAAGGATTTTGTACTGGTGGGTGGTGTCCGACCGATTGTGGTGGGTTGGTCTGAGCCAAAAATGCCAGGGCCGAATTTTTGTCCCAGTCCAGTCCTGATGAAGTTCAATTACTTTCTCCCAACTATGTGATGCAACCACCATGAGAATAAGCCCTCAACTGAATCAGTTGATTATGCATGTTGGGGAAATGTAATATCATGTGGAAACCATAACAGGGATATTTGATGATTCCAGACTCTTAAAGGACACAGCAAATGCAAAACGCCCTTTTTCAGTGTTTTTGCATATACATTCAGTCTCTGATGGCCCTACTAATACACAAACAATCAGGTAAGACAACCCATTCATTTTGTTGTGGTTGGCGAAATGCAGAAAACCCAGCTCCCAGCGGGCGACTCAATTCGACGTCAGAATCTTAAGACTCATTATAATAATCCTGCCCTTGTTTGAATATCTCCACCTACCTGCCTCACCTGGCTATAAAGGTTCGCAGTGTTGCTGGCCTCGCAAGCTAGCATAATGTCTGCATACCTTAAATGCTCTGTTCTTGGGTGTAATAACCAGCATAAATTGCTACATCGTCTCTCAACCTCAGTGGACAGAAGAGCTGAGTGGATTAAGTTTATTTTTGATGGAAACGTACCCGCTCAAGTTCCTAAAAGGCTGTTGGTTGTGCTTTTTGCCAGATTGCTTTGTCAACCTGGGTCAGTACAACACAGCATTTTCAAGTCATCTCAACCTGTATGATAAAGCTGTAACTACTGTCCATGGAAATCATGCAGGAAGTGTAAGTAATTGTTCTGTTTCTCTTTGTCTAGGCTATAGCCTAGTACTAATGCTAGCTAGCTAACAACTACACATTAGCATCACCCCAGATGCATGTGACGTTAGTGAAGGACATGGGTAGGCTTATCGTTGATCTAGCGGTTAGTCAAATTGATCAAATGTTTAGATGTGGCCATCATCGGATTCCCCTCGGCCAACAGAATCTAGCTTTCATTGTTTGGAGTCAAATGATGTAACGTTAGCCTGGTATTGAGCTAGCTAGGCTAACTGTGTGTAGATCATGAAAGCACACGATCGTGTCAAGTCGGGGAGAGAGGACAATGGAATTTGAGTGGAGATTGTCAAGGCTAGCCAGCTAACGTTATGTTTTTGTTAGACATTTCTCATTTTAGTATCATAGCGTCATCAACAGTCCTCATTCTTTAGCCTGTCGGCTGCAGTTGCCTGAGGTCCGATGGCTAGCTGCAGTCGTTGGACTACTGTTAGACAGCAAATGTGAAAGTAAATGTAAAGATTCGATGTTGTATGATGTTGTGTTTGTGTAACCCTAGTGTAACATTCACCTTGCAAAACTGTTTCAGTATCGTAGCTACACTCTGTCACGCTTTCGGTCTAAATGGAATGACATCACGGAGTGGACGTGGAGGAGGGGCAGCTCATTTGCATAGGGAAAAAAAACCTCAATCCTGGCGGTTTGGAGCGCAGCTCAAAATAGGCATATTGGGCTTGGTATAACACTCAATCCGAGAGGTATTTTCTGGTAAAATACTCAAAGACATGTATTGGGGACCCCAAAGACTTATTTTAAATTGTTGAAATTTTGCATTTGCTGTGTTCTTTAAGAGAATCTTGGCTCCCCTTTTATGATCTCAAGTGAGTGGCGGTCAAAGCTCGCCCATGGAGCCCCTCACCCTGTGAGTGACCAATTGGTGCTGTCCATGCAAACAGGACACACCTCAGTCTCCTGCCCTTTTTAAGTGGGGGACGAGATCAGTGCTCTCAAGTTCTAACCAAGGATCCAAGCTTGTGCCTGATTCATGAAAATCAATCTGTATCCGTAGATTGGCTGAACTGCTACTAGTCTAGCAGGAGGGGCCCTCAGATTTTGAGGTACCCCTACCCGAGTTAGAACAAAACACAACCATGCTTTTTCATATCCCCTATGTGTCCCATTAATGAGATGGATGGTTGTGGAACTTTAGTTTTGTGGGAAATAAGTTTTTTGGGCTATTCTTTAGACCTACCCTAATATCTGAAAAAGAGCCAAATAAGGCCTGTCCGATTAGGGGTGAGGTGACAAAAAAGCCCATAATTTCATAATGCTCACTCAAATTTGCATCAACTTTGCTGTGGTTTGACCCAAGTAACTGTCCAACAACATCAAAGAGTTAAAATGTAATTTTCTCAAAGAAATACTAGAATATAGTCCTGCGAACATGACTTTAGTGTAGGCGGAAATTGTTAGTATAGCAGGAGGGGCCCTCAGATTTTGAGGTACTGTACCCCTACCCAAGTTAGAACAAAACACAACAATGTTTTTTTTTATCTTCAGGGTTTCCCATTCAAGAAATGCATTGTTGTGGAACTTTATTTTTGTGGGATATTAGTGAAATCAACTGATGAAGTGATGCACCCCCCAGATCTTTCTGGGGGGTGCAAGGGTTACATTGCGCAGTCTAGTTTTCCAAAGGAAGCTCTGATCCACTTAAAGTTTTGTGTGAGAGTAGTCAGGTACCTTGTGCACATGGATTACCTGAATTTATGTTGATAATTTGTTTTAATTATGTACTGTCGACCTTTAAACACAGTGATGAATAGTCGGAAAGCATATACAGTAAATTATTTTTCATGGTGAAATAACACAAAACTTTTTTATTTGAACAAAATCAAAAGGTTTTGGAAGTCAATATCCTTTTCATTTAGCCTACCATAAGCTAGCCCTTCCTGAAAAAGGTATATTCATTGTTTAGTGTTTTATTTTGGGATATGCAATCCATATCACCCTCTGAAGTCAATATAGCACCACATTCCATTCAGGCATTACATTCCATCCAGGAGTGTGCCTCCTTGTTTTTTTTTCCATTTTTAAACTGCCACATCCAGAGGATTGTCATAATGGTATGTGGCAGAAAAAAAAGAAAAAGAAAGAAGAAGCTACCAGTCTAATGACAGAACAGACAGGTAACACAAATGTCTAAATATGATTCATTCATTTTTATATATTCTTAAATTGAGTATTGAAATTGAAATGTTTTGTGTTGAAATAATAATAATAATTTTAGCTAGCTTAGCCAGCTTACTATACCTTTAGCTAGATAGCATACCATTGTACAATGCTAATTGCAGATACAAAGCTAACTCTTGACAGTGTGTGTGTGTGTGTGTGTGTGTGTGTGTGTGTGTGTGTGTGTGTGTGTGTGTGTGTGTGTGTGTGTGTGTGAGAGTCTGTGGCAAATATATTAACTGTGTTTTCCGTATTCACCAGCTGACCAGAGTCCAGCTGTGCACTTATGGCACCAACAGAGCCAGCACAGTCAACAAGCCAGACACTGGCACTTAATGAAAAGCTATGCCTGATATGTGGTAAAGCTCTGCAAGATGATACAAAAAAATCCATATATCAAGAATCCCAAATTGGAAGGACTAAAAACAATATTGAAAGTTGCCCAGGAACGAAATGACGAGGTTCACAAGAGACTCTCTCCCCACTCAAGTGACCTACTCTCCTTCAAAGTGAAAGTGTCATACAACAAGTCATGCAGAGCAAATTACTCCAGCACAACCAACCTGGCCTATTGCACTAGGCTACTTCCACCGTGACTGTGCAAGACCCAGACAAGGATCAGTCCCTAATCAAAAAACCAAGACTGAGCAGAGGCACCGAATTTGACATCCGCAATCAGTGTTTCATTTGTGACAAGAAAGCCCACTATAACCAGGCCAGGTCCAGTCTGGCTTATGTGCGTGGCTGGCTTGTTTGTGTTCAGGACTGGTAGGACGGAAGCTAGTCATGCCACTGAAATAGCTGTGAATTGAAATGACATGAAATAATGTCTGATAAATTAAGATAGGTCTTGTCGCCTGGACACATCAGTTCCAATGCTTCCAATGCTAATCCTGCACAATAAGAGCAAGATAGCCAGTTAGCTCATGAGCTCACAACAACTAGCAGCAGCTAACATAACATTAAAGGTAGCAGTCAGTGGCTAAAGCAGTTATACTGATGGTTCCTGTAACGTTAGCTATTTTGCTGCAATTAGTTCAACTTCTGTTTCTGGACAAAGGTAAGGGATAAACCCAGATAACACAAGGCTAGCGGACCTACAGCGGGTCCCCGATGGACGAGTTGGCGGACCTCCGAAGGAATATAACACAAGGCTAGTGGACCTACAGCGGGTCCCCGATGGATGCTCCACCACCATTCCACCAGTAGTTAATTCACTATATGCACAACTCCAGTACTTCCTGAAATTAGACATGCTTCTCTATTTAGACAACGAAAGTCACACCTGTCTCACACTATTGGATGAAATGATTATTCAGGTGTGCCTGATCATTGTAATGCAGTCAGACACACCTGAATAATCACTTCCAATAGTGTAGGACAGGAAATAGAGAAGCATGTCTAATTTCAGGAAGTACTGGCGTTGTGCAATTGGCTAATTGTCTATATCCTAGGCCCATTGGCTGTGGGGTCCGTGGCGTGGTGGCGAGACTCCGCCCCCTTGCATCAGAGCAGTTCGGATGTAGTACAGTTACTTCCGGGCAATCTCCATACACCCACTGGTGAAAACCGTGTGTCACTAGCCCGCTCAGGGGCTGAGTTGTGAAGTTCATGGCATGGATAGTGGCGTGGTGCTGAGACTCTGCCTGCTTGGGTCAGAGCTGATTGAGTGCAGTACAGTGACCTCTGGTCAATCTCCTTGCACCCATTGGCGAAGACCGTGGGTCTCTAGCCCACTCAGGGGCTGAGTTGTGGGATCCTTGGCGTGGATAGTGGCGTGATGGCGAGACTCCCGCCCCTCGCGTCATATTGGGTCGGGGGCAGTGGACCCCTCTCTGGGCTACTCACCTGCCCCCACCAGTTGCCAAAATGCGCCCGCACACTTAATTGTTTATCAACAGTAAAAGGATCTATATATAATGGGTAATTACTGAGACACATATTGTAGGTATAATTTCAAAACAGGAGTATTTCATATGTTCAATTACTGCACATAAATTCAATAACTGACATAGAACCAACAGGTAACTGCATTTTACATAGCTTCTATAACATCCAGTGACAAAAAACTATCCACACCACAAGTTTTGAACCCACAAGTTTTGTGGGATTTGAACTCACAAGTTCAGCATGGCAGACGAGCTCCTTAAAGGATATGTACACTGAATTTCATGTTTAGCCCTATTCCTGGCATCCCTGGCATGTATCTGACTAGTACAGGTTAAAATATTTCTGTTTTGTGCAGTACAGAGTTCTGCGCACCCTGGCTCGTTGCTAGCTATGGGCACACTCGAAAAACTCGAAAATGTATGATATACGTGAATTTCAAGTTCAGGAATTACATGGTTTATGCTTACCAAGCTCTGAAGTCGTCCTGTAAACACCATAGGTCCTTTCGCCTCTGCATTTCGAAATAACAGCTAACTTGTAAACAGTACTACGTTCACTGAACATACAACAACCATCTCTTCACACTGTAAACCTCCACGACAAGGGATGGCTGTTGTATGTTCGGTGATACTGTTTACAAGTTACTGTTGTTTGCAGAGGCGAAAGGACCTATGGGGTTCCTGTAATGTAATTCCTGAACTTGAAATCCACGTATATCATACTTTTTAGAGTTTTTCGAGTGTGCCCATAGCTAGCACACTCGAAAACAGACAGCAGACAGAACATGCGCGTATCGCTCGCTCATACAGTATTTAACTGTTCTACCCCCTCCCGAATATTTATATATATATATATATATATATTAGACGTGGGTGCCCCGTGCACAGCTCGCTCAGTCCTTGGTGCAGGTGAAATCAGGATAGAATTCCACAGAAACCATGGTTCTGCAGCCTCTCTGAAATTCATTGGGTTAGAGAGGATCACTCCTAACCCAAGGGGAGGGAATTTGGTTCAGAAATTATTAAAAAGAGAAGCATTTTGGATCTTTACATTGAATTCTATGGAACCACATGGCCTCAATGAAACATTAGATTTGAGTTCATTTTTGTTATAATGACACTAATGTTTGTTTTTCTTTCTCTGCAGATATCCCTTTGTTAGAAGAGAGACAGGGACACTTCTTCCCTGCTCACCACCCACCCTCCAGACATAGGTTATTGGCAGAGGTTATTGGTATAGACTATGCTGTCACTCCAGTCACTTTTTGGTCCTTATGATGATGATGTCCGGTATAGGAAATCAAGGAAAATTACTGTGATTGTGAATAAGGGTGGCTGTTTCTAGTATACTGTATGAATGTTAATCACTTATGGCGTGATTAACATGGTGATGTATTATGAATTTTGTGTGTAGTATTACTTGTTTGTTAATTAATTGGCTGATTGCTGTGGCCATCCAGATGGTGTTCGGCTGATTGGACCGACCACACCCAGATCATCTTTTTTAAAAGCACCTGTGTTCTTCTCTCAGCACGAACCTGATGAAGCCATAGGCGAAACGCGTTGTTCGTTTCTTTTAATTAATAAAAGTACGGAATTACCAGCCTTGTGTCGCGGTGACTCCTTCCTACTTGAATTATCGGATTATCCTGATTTCACCTGCACCAAGGACTGAGCGAGCTGTGCACGGGGCACCCACGTCTAATTAGTTTACCTGTACGGGGAATCTACCAGGAGGCTCCCTTGCCCTTCGTTGTACGCCCGACTACCAAGATTAACATGAGTAAGCCCACTCCAGAGACTGGTGCGGGGAAACATTATCAAACACAATGTCTTTCGATAAGCGATGCGGAAGCGGAGAATATAATTGACCAACAATCACTGTTTGAAGGCCGAACGAGTAGTGACATTAACATCACAACGAGAGAGTTGAAAATGACGCTCAATGACCTGATGAAAAAAGAAACGCGTTTGAAATGGCACAGTATAGCACTATCTGAATACTGGCGCACCAAACAAATCCCCCGCGGACTGAGAATGAATAAAAGACCTTCGCTGGGAAATAAAGATCCCATGTTCCTGCAGAAATGGGAACAGGTATTAAATAAGTGCTCATTGGATTTAACGCTACTCATTGTTGAGCAAACTAAACAAGAAGCAACACAGGTACATATTGAAATTGAGAACACAAGAGAACTTTTACAAAAAGAGCTTGAGATCGGTGAGTGGACAGGTCTTGAAAACTCAATAAAAGAAGAACTGATAAAGTTTGAAAAAGAACTGAAGGCATACAAAATTAAAAAGTTTGAAAGAGACGCGGAAGATTATAAAAATGATGCCGTCTACAACTGGAAAGATACCGCCCACGACCGACCTGAGAGCAGGAGAGCCAATTGGAGGAGAGACGGATGGAGACGAAATGAGCGTCAACCCGATCAACTGAGGAGCCAAGATGAGCGGAGTGATCCAGGACACACCAGCGAGTCTTCTATGGATGACCATTTTTTAGGAGGACATCGAAGACCACCACCACATCCCCCCAACAGAGGAGGAAGAAAAAGACGAGGCGGGGCAAGAGATCGCAGCGACCGCAGTCTCCAGAGGATAACCCGCAGCATGATGAACCAGTGGTAATCAACATATCTGACCACACATTGACTTTAGACCAAGAAAGAGCTCTTAGCAAAGGACTAAGTTATGTGCCTACCAGTAAGGTCAATGCATTTAATTTGAAAGTTGATTGCTATAGGTTTTTTAGACAATTACATCTTAAGCATTTTTTTCGAAACTCGACCCAGACAGTTACGGGTATTGATAAATTCAAAAAGAAATCTACATTTATTCCTCCTGGTGTTCCCAATCCTACATTGGCGACGTTCAGTAAAGTTGTTGAAAGGGATATTGATGCACTGGTAAAAGCTAAACATACCCCTAGGAAATATAACATCAGCATGGTAGAAAGGAAAGCTCTTAAGGAGATACAGTCCAATCCCAAAATTATAATCAAATCAGCTGATAAAGGAGGTTCAATAGTAGTTCAGAACACTGTAGATTATGTCAATGAGGCTAAGAGACAACTGAGTAATACTTCTTTTTATAAGCAGTTGAGTAGCAATCCTACTGATGGATATGCAGAGATAAGGGACAGCATCTTAGAGGATGCTCTGAAAAAGAACTGGATCACCCAAAATCAATTTGATTTCCTCAAAAAGGAGTTTCCCACTATCCCAGTATTGTATCTTCTACCTAAGATCCATAAGACTCTGAATAACCCTCCGGGCAGACCCATTATTTCCAGCAATGGCTCCCTACTGGAACCTCTAAGTCAGTTCGTTGATTTTTATATAAAAGACATAGCTAAAACTCTCCCCTCGTATGTGGCAGATACCAGGGATGTATTGAGAGAACTGACAGAGATAACCTTACCCAAAGAGGCTCTTCTGGTATCATTTGATGTTGAAAGTTTATATACTAATATACCACATGAGGGCGGCATTGAGGCCATACAGTACTTCCTTAGACCTATGGAACAAGCTCCAGTTGACTTCTTGATGACCCTTACGAAATTCATATTGGAATCCAATTATTTTATGTTTGACAAGAAGTTTTATCTACAGATTGAAGGGACCTCCATGGGTTCTCCTTTTGCGCCCAACTATGCCAACCTATTTATGGGGTTATGGGAAGAAAATTTCATTTTCAACCCTAGAAACCCGTTTAAAGACAGTATTCTGTTTTATAAGAGATATATTGATGATATCCTGTTAGTGTTCACTGGTCCGGAAGAAGCACTGTTTGGTTTTAAAGATTTCATTAACAGCTCACATCCCTCCCTAAGATTCACCATGGAATATGACAAAAAGAAAATACATTTTTTAGATTTGCTAATTTCTGTCAATGAGAAGGGGACGTTGGACACTTCCATCTTCCGAAAAGATACTGACAGAAACACCCTTTTACATGCTAATAGTCACCACCCTAAGTCGATGGTAGAGAATATTCCTTATGGACAATTCCTTAGATTAAAGCGCATATGCAATAAGGAATCAGATTTTGAAACTAGTGCCATAGAAATGAAGGACAGATTTGCTAGTAGAGGGTACAGAAAAGAAACCATTGATAAAGCATACGATAGAGCTAAGGAAAAGGATAGACAACTCCTACTGACACCGGGACCCCAGGAACAGAAAGAAAATTCCATGAAACCGATATTTGTTTCTGAATATAGTAATGTCTCCAACGAAGTAAAAACTATTATCAAAAAACACTGGAATATTTTGAATTGTGATCCCAATTTGACAGAAATAGCCAAATCCACCCCTAGTTTCTGTTTCAAGAGAGGTAGAAATATTAAAGACAGTGTTGTTACTTCTATGTACAGGGAGCCCACCCCTCCCACCAATTGGTTGTCCCAGGAAGTATATGGGAACTACAGATGTGGGAGATGTACTCATTGTTCTCACACACACAACACCAAGAGTTTTTTTCACCCACAGACAGGAGAGAAATACAGAATTAAAGAATTCATAAACTGTATGTCGACACATGTGATATACATGTTAAAGTGTCCATGTGGGTTGGTGTATGTAGGACAGACTAAACGGAACTTGAAGCTCAGAATAGCAGAACACAAAGCTGCTATCAGGAATGGGAACATGGATTATGCCATTGCTAGACATTACAGGGACAGAAACCATGGTTCTGCAGCCTCTCTGAAATTCATTGGGTTAGAGAGGATCACTCCTAACCCAAGGGGAGGGAATTTGGTTCAGAAATTATTAAAAAGAGAAGCATTTTGGATCTTTACATTGAATTCTATGGAACCACATGGCCTCAATGAAACATTAGATTTGAGTTCATTTTTGTTATAATGACACTAATGTTTGTTTTTCTTTCTCTGCAGATATCCCTTTGTTAGAAGAGAGACAGGGACACTTCTTCCCTGCTCACCACCCACACTCCAGACATAGGTTATTGGCAGAGGTTATTGGTATAGACTATGCTGTCACTCCAGTCACTTTTTGGTCCTTATGATGATGATGTCCGGTATAGGAAATCAAGGAAAATTACTGTGATTGTGAATAAGGGTGGCTGTTTCTAGTATACTGTATGAATGTTAATCACTTATGGCGTGATTAACATGGTGATGTATTATGAATTTTGTGTGTAGTATTACTTGTTTGTTAATTAATTGGCTGATTGCTGTGGCCATCCAGATGGTGTTCGGCTGATTGGACCGACCACACCCAGATCATCTTTTTTAAAAGCACCTGTGTTCTTCTCTCAGCACGAACCTGATGAAGCCATAGGCGAAACGCGTTGTTCGTTTCTTTTAATTAATAAAAGTACGGAATTACCAGCCTTGTGTCGCGGTGACTCCTTCCTACTTGATATATATATATATATTCGTACTAATTTACTATTCGGGAAAAAGCTACTATTTGTGCTCGTCCGAATACCGTATTCGTATTCGGGCACACCCCTAATGCTAAGTACCACAGAAGCTGCCTCGCACACTACATTTCAGCAAATAATATTTCAGCAACCAGAAACAAGCATCTGTCAGAAAAGAAGTTCACCGAACATCAAAGAGCTTTCATTGAGCTATCTGAAGAGTTAAATAAGACAGTCTTTTCAGATAATATGACTGTCAATAATATGACTGTCAACACTGAGTGCTATAACTGAGAGCTATGGGAGAAAACTTAGTAAAGTGGAAGAATCAGCTACAGTATACAAGCCATGGAAACTCAAAGAAAAGTTGGTCTAAAATGATGGAGACAGGCTCATTTTCATTGAACATCCTGGAAAGTCAATGGGGAACACTGAACTAGGGGAGAGGACAAATGGACAACCAACAAACAAAGGGAAACAAACAAAGACGTGTCAATAAGACAAACCAGACTTGCACACAGGAAGACTGGAGCATGGCGGAACAAGGAACAGAAGAACAGAGGTACCACAGGGACTGGACAAACACAGGGACTACAATACTGGAGAAAGCTGGGGATCACAAAAAGCATGGAGCAAAAAAGGACCGGGCAAAAGACCCAGGGAAACATGGAAGCTTCAAAAGGAGAACAATCAAGGAGTGAGGGGGAGAAGGCCACCTGGGCACGAGGGGAGTGGACGTCAGCGCAGGACACGGATAATATGAGCTAGGGACCGCTGGACTGAGGCACTGGGGAGATACTTTAGCATCAGGCTGGAGTAGTAGCATTTGCTCCACACTCACACAAACACACACACACTTTATTTTATGCATCTGTTCTATTTTTGTATGGTATGTTCTTGGTTCTGAATTAAATGGATTATTTCAATAAAAATTATTCTACCTATACCTTGGATCTTTATGTTTGTAATTTTAGTTAAGCTTTATTGGGTTATACACTCACACTGACTGTTTTGTGTAGCCTACAGCACCTGGCCTTTCCCTCTCCAAATATGAGCATTTTGTAATCATCTAATTTGTTTGGTTCCAGAGAAGTAGTAGGTCTTAAGGTCGCCTTGTTTGCAAGAAAAAACAAAATATATATCCGCACAACAATTTGGTTTTAGTTCAATAGCACACTAGGCCAACCAGTAACAGTATATCCAATGGGAATCTATGTTTTCCCGATGAATAAGAGAAAAGTTCAGGAGTGCTCTTGTCCTATCCACAAAAATACAATTTCCGCCTAAGTTAAAGCTATGTTTACATGAGCTTATATCAGTATTTATTTATATATAAATACAAATTTGACTCTCTGGTTATATTGGGCAGGTACCTACTTCATACCACAGCAAATTTGATGAAAATCTGAGTGAGCATTATCAAATTATGGGCTTTTTTGTCACCTCACCCCTAATCGGACAGGCTTAATTTGGCTCTTTTTCAGATATTAGGGTAGGTCTAAAGAATAGCCAAAAAAACTTATTTCCCACAAAACTAAAGTTCCACAACCATCAATTTCATTAATGGGACACATAGGGGATATGAAAAAACATGGTTGTGTTTTGTTCTAACTCGGGTAGGGGTATCTCGAAAACTAAAGCCTTTTTTGAGGACTTGCTGCTAGCCTATACCTGCCATCTAAGATATCTGTGTAGTCCACGCCAGGGTCTTAGGAATTTCCACAAACTCTTCAAACGATCCACCTCTGGCGAGAGCAGAGGGTTTGAACAAGACATTTGCAACTTTTAAACTCTGAACCATTTCAGTTGCTGTACATTGAGCAGCGCTGAAATTGAACTCTGAATCTCCGCGAATATCAATGTTCGCCAGCAGTCCACCATCTGTTTTAACGGGAGTGCAGGCGCGCTACACCCTGCATCAAACTGAGCGACCATCAGTTACGTGCCTCTTCACTTCTTCGAGCTAAACAATGCCTCCGGACATTAAGCTTTGATCATGTCATAGCGTCATCACACGATCTTTAGGTCACTTGATTGAGTCAAGACCTCCTCCTTCAGACTGAGATTGATAAATTAGACTATTGATAAAGGTTATCTGTTTCCCTGTACCGAACAGGGTGGTGCCATATACGAGTTGATTTAATGTATTAAATACATATTCCTTCACATTTGTGATAACCGCAATATAATCATAAATAATACCTAGTCATATAGTCATATTTCCATAATTCTAACTCTAAGAATGCTACACACTGAATATTTCAAAAACTATGGCATCACTTAGATATTTAGATGTGAGTGAGAGGGTAAAATGCTGAACAATTTGATATAAAATGTGTGCATGAACTGTTAAAACTGAGTGGCAGCAGTGTACAAAATGTGTTCAAATCACCAACTGCCACCCCTCTAACTGAACATTCCATCATTAATTTCAATGGGACAAAACTATGAATAAAACTTTCACTGCACCCTCAGTTTTTAAGCTACACAGGCATATTCCACACCAATTCTATACCAAATGTCCATCTGGTTCCCAGGATTCCTACAGTGTAAATCTCTCTCTGAGCTGTGACATTTATACTTTTTTGGGATAGAGCTGTCTGAAGCTGACGATGGTTTCCTCATGCCTACCTTTAGTGCTGAGAGGAGAGTGAGGAAAGCCATGCTCCACATTCACACAAATAGTGGAATGTTCAGAACACTACAGGCAGTTGATAATTTAAAATTCATACTACTGTATGAATAAAACTTTAGTACAGCCACTTCTATACGTGACGTGTTCGTTCATAGCATGACACCAATCAGGAATCGCCAATACCGTTGCAACACTACAGTGATTTTAGTAGGAAGTAGATCAATGTGATCTGGCATAGTCAGTTTCTTACTGTCTGAGAGGACTTCATAGGCCTCAGCCACCTCTTTGAATTTAGGGCGGATTCATAGTCGACGCAAACTACATAAGCGCAAGCAACGCAAGCTTCGCAAGGCCACGCAAGATCTCGTTGCCTCCTTGCGTGTCATGCCGAAACTTGTCACTTGACGCAAGCAATAGTACAATTCCTTGTGTTTCCACAAAACAAAACACAGAACTTTGAGTCATGTTGGAGCTTGCGTTCACAACGTAGCTTGCGTTGTTTACATCGACTATGAATCAGGCCTTACTCTCAGTCTCCTCCTTGTTGTCTGGGTTCATGTTTGTGTGCCTCCGCAGGGCCTTCTTCCTGTAGCTACACATACACACACACACAGACACACATGCATGCAAACAGGCACACACACACACAGACACACACACAAACAGAGAGAAACAAATAAACACTCAAACATTTTGGACGACAAGGACAAGACCTATAAACAGTGCTATAAATCCCTGGGACAGAATGGCATGAATCAGCCATGCTGACTCAGCACTGTGTAACGGACTGTCCAGTAACTGAATGAGACTGGTGGCCTCTGGCCAGGTGATGTCAGGGCAGCTGTGGTCGGAGAAGCATCTACAAACCGCATCCCTCTGCTCTAGCGACTCGGATGTCACAGTACTGTGTGTGCCAGAGACGGAGCTATTTAGACCACATAAATAATGTAGTGAATCAAAAAGTCTAGAATGTTGCACGTGTGTTCTCTGTTCTGGTTCTGTGGTTCTACTCACGCCTTCTTGATGTCCTCAGGAGAGGCGTTCCGTGGCACTCCCAGGATGGCATAGTAGTCCACCATGTCTCCCCGCTACACACCGCTCACACAGACAACCTGGAGGAAAGAAAGCCCTGAGCCCACAGACAAGCTGCAGTCAATAACACACACACACAGCCTGTTGACAATACACACAGCATGTCAATATCAAAACTATAAACAAACACACACACACAAACATAACCTCACACACACAGTCAACACTAGCCTATTGGAGATTATTGTGAGCATTTCACCTGGGCCACTGAAGGATTTGGCAATGATACTGACTATATTATCAAACCTGCATTGCAGGCTTCTTTTCAACCGACAGCTTTTTGCATTAAAATATTAATATAAAATATAAATGGCCCTAAAATTAAATAAAATGAACTGTGTCCTGTTTGTCCAGTGTAGTTCAATATTCTGTGTTGTTTTGTAGTGACGGGGTAACGTGACATGGGAACTATTGATAGCCTAGATATTTTGACATTTGTAATCTGTAATTTGTTGACGGTCCCTAACCATGTGCATTGACTAGCCTACTAAGCTGGGAAGACTGTTGCATTGCGGATATAACCCCCAGAATGAGCAGCTCTTACGGCAATCGTTTGCGTTATTCCCCGGCGGCGTGCCCCGGACCTTGACTTGTTAGCCTAGCCTTTGCCCGGCCTTCTCTCTCCAAGCTCGCCGCGCTACGCGCTAGGCTACGTTACAATCAGTTTAGGCCGAGTGGAAAAAATAGCGAGTCTAGAACCATGGCGCGATCTAGAACATTTGTTTGTAAGCGACGCTGCGCGCTTCCGCTGCCCCCGCCCCTGTCTGCCTGTTGCTTTGTAATGATGGCATTGACAAAAACCCTGCAAATTCACACTGACTTGGCCACGTGCATACACAGTAGCCTAAATGCTGCTTGATCTCCGACATGACATGATTGAGTAAACAAGTAACCATTCCATTATTTAGGTGTCTACAGAATGACTATGGGGCAAAAGCCTAGCATCAGAACCAGTTTAAACTCCCCTAACTTAACACATACCCAAAGTCTGCCTGAAATACTGCTATAAACAAAATAGTTCTAAAATTATGCTGCACAGTGAGCTCTGTCTTAAGGGTTGGTCTCTACTGCCATCTTGTGACTGAATTTAGTGTGTCAGCCATTTAGGTCTACGACCTACTCAAAATGTGTAAGAGAATGACGTCTTGGGATCTACTCAAAATGTCTAAGACAAGGACCTCTTTAACTACTTCAATTACTTTTAAGACTAACATCTATTGGACGTATACAAGCATATGTGTATGAGAGGCAGTGGTGATTAAACAAGTATAAGTATACTCTGACTAAAGAAGTGGGTATACTGTAGCAGAAATGTTAGTTTTTACATTAGTGTTGTTTAAAGAAGTGGGCATACTTTGGTTCCATGGATAAATAAGTAGGTGTACTCCTTATACCCCCGTATACCCTCCACTAGACCACTGATGAGAGGGACACGTCAATGATTTAATGGGGGTGGTTTCATTGTTCATTTGCACTGTCATTTTATTTGCACTGTCCCGTCTTGTCCTTGCACCCTGTCTAATGTGTACCCATCAGTGTTATGCACCAGGTGACCAGAACAAATTTCTACTTCCTTGTTGTATGTGTAAAAACTACCTGTTAATAATCTGATTCATTCATAGATGGTGGTCTAAAATTAATGATTCACACGATGAACGTTTATGTATTTTATTGACACTATTTTGTCGCAGAATGACAACCGGTAACACAGGTGGTCAATGTGGAAGCAGGGAATGTGTCTGTCTTCCTGTAATCATCTGGAATGTTAGATGGCGTTGACCCTTCAGTACTCCTCTCCCTCCTCATCTTCCTCTCCCACGCTGTCTGTTCCAACCTCTTCGTAATCCTTCTCCAGGGCAGCCATGTCTTCTCTGGCCTCAGAGAACTCTCCC
Organism: Borostomias antarcticus; assembly: GCF_949987555.1. Taxonomy (NCBI): domain Eukaryota; kingdom Metazoa; phylum Chordata; class Actinopteri; order Stomiiformes; family Stomiidae; genus Borostomias; species Borostomias antarcticus. Next base: position 19,035,345 of record NC_140242.1, read on the forward strand.
TCCTCCATGCCCTCTCCCACGTACCAGTGCACGAAGGCCCTCTTGGCGTACATCAGGTCAAACTTGTGGTCCAGCCTGGCCCAGGCCTCAGCGATGGCAGTGGTGTTGCTCAGCATGCACACAGCCCTCTGGACCTTGGCCAGGTCTCCTCCAGGGACCACTGTGGGGGGCTGGTAGTTGATGCCCACCTTGAAGCCAGTGGGACACCAGTCCACAAACTGGATGGAGCGTTTGGTCTTGATGGCGGCGATGGCAGAGTTGACATCTTTGGGCACAACGTCACCACGGTACAGTAGACAGCAGGCCATGTATTTACCGTGACGAGGGTCACACTTCACCATCTGATTGGCTGGCTCAAAACAGGCGTTGGTGATGTCAGCCACAGACAGCTGCTCGTGATAGGCCTTTTCAGCAGAGATGACTGGAGCATAAGTGGCCAGGGGGAAGTGGATACGGGGGTAGGGCACCAGGTTGGTCTGGAACTCTGTCAGGTCAACATTCAGGGCTCCGTCGAAGCGCAGAGAGGCGGTGATGGAGGAGACGATCTGACCAATCAGCCTGTTGAGGTTGGTGTAGGAGGGACGTTCGATATCGAGGTTCCTGCGGCAGATGTCATAGATGGCCTCGTTGTCCACCATGAAGGCACAGTCCGAGTGCTCCAGGGTGGTGTGGGTGGTCAGGATGGAGTTGTAGGGCTCCACCACAGCTGTGGACACTTGGGGGGCGGGGTAGACGGCAAACTCAAGCTTGGACTTCTTGCCGTAGTCGACAGAGAGACGTTCCATGAGCAGAGAGGTGAAGCCAGAGCCGGTTCCTCCTCCAAAGCTGTGGAAGATCAGGAATCCTTGGAGACCGGTGCACTGGTCCGCCTGGTGAAAAGACGGAACAAAAACAGCTTTTATTTTCCTCATGATCCACTCTTCACTTAAAAAACGGCACCTTTGGTAGGTACGGTCTGGAAAACCATATTTGGTTCCAGGTTCCACCAGTTCACAGGTCTAGAACAATCTCACCAATAAAATGTACTACCAGGAACTCCAAAATGTTTTTATTAAGTAGGTTGACCTACAGGAACAACCAAAGAACCCATTGGGAGCCCTGTTTTCTAAGATTACACTTTAATGAACATCTACTTTATGGCAAATATTTGCTAGCTCACCAGTTTGCGTGTCCTGTCCAGCACCAGGTCGATGATCTCCTTGCCGATGGTGTAGTGTCCGCGGGCGTAGTTATTGGCGGCGTCCTCCTTGCCTGTGATCAGCTGCTCAGGGTGGAACAGCTGGCGGTAGGTTCCTGTACGCACCTCATCTGGAGAAAAGAGAGAGTGACAGGGTCATCAACCTGGAGATAAAACATCAGATCAACTTGCCCAACACTGCTATTCTCAACCAACCAGGTGTGTATCATTCTCCCCTCTGTAGCCACACCCTAGAGGGATTTATACACTCTTTGGAAAATGGTGCTACCAAAAACCATAAGGGGTACTAAGGGTTAAGCTAGAACCATTAGTTCTATGAGGAACCGGATTCTCCTTCCGGGATCACTGATGAATTCCTCATAATTTCTAAGTAATGCTTGTTTACACTCACAGAGACAGCATACAAACATTTTGTGAACCATTTTCTTGTAAACGTGTATTGAATACATAGTATCTGCACGAACTGAACCTAAAACTCTGGTGTTGAGATGGGATGGCGTCATGCTCCACATACCGATGACGGTGGGTTCCAGGTCTACGAAGATGGCTCGGGGTACGTGCTTCCCTGCTCCCGTCTCGCTGAAGAAGGTGTTGAAGGAGTCGTCTCCTCCCCCAATGGTCTTGTCACTGGGCATCTGGCCGTCCGGCTGGATCCCATGCTCCAGGCAATACAACTCCCAGCATGCATTGCCCATCTGGGTTCCGGCCTGGCCGACATGCATAGAAATACACTCACGCTGGAGAGAGAGAGAGAAAAAAGAGACGGAGAATTATCATGGGGTATCAGGCCATACATACGGCTTAAATCAAACAAGTCAGTAAGTGTATGTTAATACGTCATGGTCTGAATTAATGAGGATGAATATATGGAAGTTGTTTCATACAGAATGAGTCAGCATAGTTTTGACTATCCTTCAGATTTTGTTTTTGCCTGACACTGTCTATTATCATTACCACTCTGCAGATCCATAATGTGACGAGTTGCGAAAGCTGACCAAAAATGCTATTGGAAGACATGTAAAAGGCTGCTAAAATGTTATTTATGTTATTAATGTTTTTAGGCTGCATAGCATAGCTCAAAACAATTTGAGCCTCCATAGCACATTGTGAATTAGCCCTCAGGGTTGCATCGACTTTGAACATATATCTGCCATTTGGTTTTTACGGAAAGTCCCTCGCCACTTCGCTGTGGCATGATGATGTCACATGGGAGGGGTGCTGCTTCCTGCTTAGCTAAAGGCACATTAGCAAGGTCTGCTCCCGGCTTTCCTCTCTCTCTCTCTCTCTCTCTCTCTCTCATTCCACCCAATATCTATATCACAAGCTGTATTCCCTGTTTTTTCTCTGCTGTAGGTAGAGCAGAGGAGCAGCATGACCGGCCTCTCTCTCTCTCTCTCTCTCTCTCTCTCTCTCTCTCTCTCTGCCACGCAGTTTAAAATGAGTGAGTGGAGGAACAAAGCTGATAGAACTGTCGGAGAGAAGAGGCCCAGCCTCACTGTTGGACGGCCTCTCCCCTAACCCCCCTCCTCTACTCTTCTATCTCCCATTTCTTCATCCTCCCCCATCCTCTCTCTCCTCCCCCATCCTCTCTCCTCTCCTCCCCTCCCCCGCTCCCGCCCAAACCGTACAGCTGCATAGTGCGGCGTAACGGGGAGCGATATCTCACACACTACAACAGCTGCAGCTAAAATGGCCACCAGGCCAGAGCCCTCCTCTCTTGTCTGCTCCTCCAGCCCCATCCAGCTCAATCCTCCTCCCTGGAAGTCCACATCCCTTCAGTCTACACAGGATATTATGCTGAATGATTTGGTCATGGTTCTGGCTGAGAACTAGGTAGAGCTTTCCTAACCAAACAGTCCTTAGAAGATCAACAAGTTACAACAATGACTGAGTGACTAGTTAGGAAGTCACATCTGACACACATTGTCCACAGGGGCGGCAAAATCACAGTTAGAAAAACAGAAAATCCTTCGGTCTAAAATTGGCATCCCATAAGCTGCTCCCTGTATTTCTAATTAGTACAACTGATCACTCCCTTATATCTATAGAAAAGTCCAAAGATCATCCTGTTTTTCATGTAATAAAAGAACGACGCATGTAAGACCGGCTCTCCTGGAGATGATGTCACTGTTGGAGTATGAAAAAGCTTATCCGCTCCTTTCATTCCGTAGACAAATGCAGAGTATGAGAGAGACATACTAAATTTAATAATATCTCTATCTACAGTACATCAGTGGCAGTACTCACCATTTTGTCTGCTTTTCCTTCAGGGGCTGACGTCGAGGAATCAGAGAGAAGGCAGAAGTGTTGCGCAAAGGAAGAGGTGGAGTTTATATAGCTGGGGGAAGAGGAAAAAGAGAAGGCGGGTTCTGGCGGGGGAGGGAGACGGAGGAGGGAGGCAGGAAGCTGCAGCTGGGGCACTTTTAGGCGGGAGAGAGGGGTGTTATGAAAAAAGGGGAAGTCCCTTCTCTCAACGGCTCTCTGGGCGCACGGATACAGAGCTAATCTGACTGGTTCAGCTGCATACAGAGACCAGGGGTGAGAGTCCGATTACAGAGACAGGGGGAGAGAGAGTGGGTTTGCATACAGGTTGTGTGATATTCACACCTCTCGTGTGCCCCTTACAGAACTGTGTGTGTAGTCAGTGTAGGAGGGACACAGGTTGTCACACCAAACATGTTTTTGAGACAGCTCCTGAGAAGGTGGTTTGTAGTTTAGAGGACTCTCACAATGCAAATGTAAAATGTTTAGGTCTCCACAGAGAAGCAGACGAGACCACCTCTCAGTTTGGAACACGAAGGAGTGATTTCACATTCATATTGTAGTGAAATATACAAGAAATGTGCAAATGTTTTGTCAATTTCTTTAACTCAAATTCAATTGATTTCAGTACAACTCCATATGAAATCCTTAAGAGACAGGGAGAAGAGAATGGGCAAGCACACTGGGCTTATTGTTGCAACAGACCAGCGGCTGACGGGGAGAAGAAAGATACAAACAGTCACTCTCTCTCTCTCTCTCTCTCTCTCTCTCTCTCTCTGTGTCTCCTTTGCTCTCTCCCTCTATGGAGTCATAAACAGCTGAATTGTATGGAGGGGCTGAGACAGAAGGCCATTCATACATAGCACACATTCCTGAGGAGAGGGGGAGGGGAGACAGACAGCACGCAACAGAGGGGTCTTGGTGTTGGGTGTCCAAAGGCCTCTCACAATATCTAGACAGTGAACTATAGAAACTATGATAATGCATGTGTTTTATCTTTGAATAAAAATTAATTATTAATTCAGTCTGCGGATACAGAAGATACACACACATTTCTGCAGTTTATTACAGTTTATTGTGTGTTTTTTTTCAATAAAACTACATCTGAAACCCTGATAAAATATCTGAGGTTGAAAAAATAAACAATTCTTGATTTAGCATTTGGTCACAAGATGAATTCATAGAAAGGTGTTCCATAAGGTTTTGATTGTGATCTGTGGGAGAACCCATTGAAAACATATTTGAGAACCTATTCTGGCTCCTGCAGAAAATTATTGATGAAATGGTCCTGGCTAGAACCTTTGTTTAACTGGAACTTCAATGTCAACGTGTTTTATATATCAAACACACAGTAGCCTATAACACAAGGTCAATCTGAAAAATAAAGTTCTTAGTACATGACAAGCCACAACTGCAGTACTGTAGACATAAAAATGATTGAATGTTTAATTGTCACAAATAAGGGCAAGCATTTTAAAAAGGTTCTCAAAGGGCTTGTTAGGGTTCTCCCTCAGGTGCAACCAAAGGGTTCTCTATGACTCTAGATAGCACTTATTTTGAGTATATGGTGCATGGCTTTCTTCACAGCTTTGACCAAAAAATTAATTATGCTACAATGACTCCTACTGTACCAAAATATATTCAGGAAAAAGCTTTGGTTGAAGAGATACAGGTCTTTCTGGACTTCATTGCTCTTCTTCCTCGTCTCCCACGCTGTCTGTGCCCACCTCTTCGTAATCCTTCTCCAGGGCAGCCATGTCTTCTCTGGCCTCAGAGAACTCTCCCTCCTCCATGCCCTCTCCCACGTACCAGTGCACGAAGGCCCTCTTGGCGTACATCAGGTCAAACTTGTGGTCCAGCCTGGCCCAGGCCTCAGCGATGGCGGTGGTGTTGCTCAGCATGCACACAGCCCTCTGGACCTTGGCCAGGTCTCCTCCAGGGACCACTGTGGGGGGCTGGTAGTTGATGCCCACCTTGAAGCCAGTGGGACACCAGTCCACAAACTGGATGGAGCGTTTGGTCTTGATGGCGGCGATGGCAGAGTTGACGTCTTTGGGCACAACGTCACCACGGTACAGTAGACAGCAGGCCATGTATTTACCGTGACGAGGGTCACACTTCACCATCTGATTGGCTGGTTCAAAACAGGCGTTGGTGATGTCAGACACAGACAGCTGCTCGTGGTAGGCCTTTTCAGCAGAGATGACTGGAGCATAAGTGGCCAGGGGGAAGTGGATACGGGGGTAGGGCACCAGGTTGGTCTGGAACTCTGTCAGGTCAACATTCAGGGCTCCGTCGAAGCGCAGAGAGGCGGTGATGGAGGAGACGATCTGACCAATCAGCCTGTTGAGGTTGGTGTAGGAGGGACGTTCGATATCGAGGTTCCTGCGGCAGATGTCATAGATGGCCTCGTTGTCCACCATGAAGGCACAGTCCGAGTGCTCCAGGGTGGTGTGGGTGGTCAGGATGGAGTTGTAGGGCTCCACCACAGCTGTGGACACTTGGGGGGCAGGGTAGATAGCAAACTCCAGCTTGGACTTCTTGCCGTAGTCGACAGAGAGACGTTCCATGAGCAGAGAGGTGAAGCCAGAGCCGGTTCCTCCTCCAAAGCTGTGGAAGATCAGGAATCCTTGGAGACCGGTGCACTGGTCCGCCTGAGAAGAGAAGAAATCAGGATATCATGGGTGATGTCTTGGTGACATCATGGTCAGAGGTGATGTCAGAAGGCGATGTCCGATTTATCATACTCAAATGAAAATGGTTGGAAAATAGTATTTATTTTGAATGTACAGCTTATGAATTAATCAAAATGTAGACATTTTATTTGGTGTAGCAAGGATGTAGCAGCAGCAATAATTTATGGCTAATATTGAAATTGGGAGATGTTAGTGATGAAGCTATAACGATTAACCATTGTATGAGCGTGATAGCATTTGATAGAGTAGTCTATGCAGTTTAGACATTCTGTGGTGCAACCCAGTTTACTAACCTACTTATAAACTATCTAGTAATTACTAAGGCTCTAGTAGGCCTTCCCAGTGCATTAATCACCACACTCCTGGTGCAACCGGCCCCAGGGTACAGTAACCCCACCCAGTACACACAACAAAACATTCCCCTGCTCAATGTCATAAAAGATAATATTTTTGTTCAAGTGTCTGCTATATCTGTTGTTCTCTTTAGCTTTGTGAATGGGCACCACAGCATCTTGATAGACAATACTGGCAGTGGGCCTTACCTTTACATCTCATTGTGTGATGATCTTACACCACCACTTGACTGATCAAAGTTAAAAGCCTTTACAGTGTAAATCAGGTCATTGGGTCAACCGTGTTGAAACTAATGTTTATTCTAAGCTCAATGTAGGTTATACAGCTGAGTCACACCTTGCACCTCACACAGGAGCATGGATGCCGTAGAGGGGAGAAAAGGGGGAATGATTCAGCAAAATGTCTGGATGAATAGGGATTTCACTGCCCAAGTCACTACCAGCCATGTTAGAATATATATGATGAGAAATATAATTTACATACATTTCACTGCAAAAATATGCTACCCGTCGCCTATTAGAAATGGATTAGTTGTCATAAGCCTACATTACATTCAAAAGACAACTATCGACCAATCAGACAGTTAAGGGCACGGCGTATTTTGATAGAACAAAACATAGTCAGTAGGCCTTTGTCATCATCATCATCATCATCATCTTCATCCGCTTATCCAGGGTCGGGTCGCGGAGGCAGCAGCTCCAGCAGGGGGCCCCAGACATCCCTTTCCCTAGCAGCATCAACCAGCTCTGCCTGGGTAATCTTTAGCCGCTCACAGGCCAGTGCGGAGATGTAGTCCCGCCACCTAGTCCTGGGTCTACCCCGCGGCCTCCTCCCAGCCGGACACGCCTGGAACACCTCCCTAGGGAGGCGCCCAGGAGGCATCCTCACTAGATGCCCGAACCACCTCAACTGGCTCCTTTCGACGCAAAGGAGCAGCGGCTCTACTCCGAGTCTCTCCCCGATGACTGAACTTCTCACCCGATCTCTCAGCGAGACCCCAGCCACCCTCCGGAGAAAACTCATTTCGGCCGCTTGTATCCGTGATCTCGTTCTTTCGGTCATGACCCATCCTTCATGACCATAGGTGAGGGTGGGGACGAAGATAGACCGGTAGATCGAGAGCTTTGCCTTTTGGCTCAGCTCTCTTTTTGTCACAACAGTGCGGTAAAGCGACTGCAGAACCGCACCAGCTGCTCCGATTCTCCGGCCAAACTCCCTCTCCATGGTTCCCTCACTCGTGAACAAGACCCCCAGATACTTGAACTCCTTCACTTGGGGTAAGGACTCATTTCCTACTCGGAGCGGACAGGCCACCGGTTTCCTGCTGAGAACCATGGCCTCAGATTTAGAAGTGCTTATTCTCATCCCAGTAGGCCTTTGTGTCCCCCAAAAATACAAGTAGGCCTTTGGTTTCTAGAAATCAACAAAATAAATGATAGAGAGGAAGCAAAATGTTTAAAGACACTAGATCTGAGAAGGAATATTTGAGAGGTCAGCTAGGAGCATACAAATGTTTAACATTTTTATAATGCAGTAATTATTTTATAATAGCAGTTAAGCAACAAAGTTAATGTGACTGCCTTCTCCTTCTCATCTTGTGCGAACTGAGAGCAAGGGTGATGTGGGAATGTGTTAAAGTTGGGCATCAGAAGTCGTGATGTTGGGCCACTGAGTTCACATCCCTGCTTAAACGGTCAAAACAAGCATAACCAGATATACTGTACTCCCCCAACACAACACAAACCTAAATAGCGTTCATGACACCAGCTGAACCTGTACATCCATGCATTTTTTACATTGCTTTTAATGGGCCCAGTAGAATATATTTTCATGTGGCCTGACATTCCTGGCCCCTGCACAGGAGTAACAACAGACCCATACACAACAAGGTAAATGGAGCACCGTTAGCCTACCTGTGAATGAAAACCATACAGTAACATCAATTACGATACATCAATTTTCTCTTTGGTCTAGTGGTTTGATGTTTGGTTTTCTTTTGACATGGTTCTTTAATCTAGGTGACAGACATTCAGATCTTTAGGTCTTTACCAGTTTGCGTGTCCTGTCCAGCACCACGTCGATGATCTCCTTGCCGATGGTGTAGTGTCCGCGGGCGTAGTTGTTGGCGGCGTCCTCCTTGCCTGTGATCAGCTGCTCAGGGTGGAACAGCTGGCGGTAGGTTCCTGTACGCACCTCATCTGAAGAAGAAAGAGAGTGTAACTAGACTAGTCCTGCTCTGTTCCTCTTTAATGACACTGTAATTACTATTTAATTACATTGTAATACCATTATAATGACATTATTTTCAAATGGACTCCTTAACAGTTGCAATATATGGCACTATTCATCTTGTGTTTAAACTGGTCATACCCCTCACCTACATTTATAATGCAATTTTTTTTGTCTGAAAACTATAGCTCCACCAGCCATTAGTATCCACATACCGATGACGGTGGGCTCCAGGTCTACGAAGATGGCTCGGGGTACGTGCTTCCCTGCTCCCGTCTCGCTGAAGAAGGTGTTGAAGGAGTCGTCTCCTCCCCTGGTGGTCTTGTCACTGGACATCTCGCCGTCCGGCTGAATCCCATGTTCCAGGCAATACAACTCCCAGCATGCATTGCCGATCTGGGTTCCCGCCTGGCCGACGTGGATGGAGATGCACTCACGCTGGGGGGGGGGGGGGGGGGGGGGGCAAAACTCTCAATACTCTCACTGTGATTCCTCACATGCTTGATCCTTTCTAAGCCAACTTTGCCAAGAGGGAGGAACTCAGATCTCCAATACATTTCGGGAGAGGAGAGGAGAGAGGGCCCGAGGAACCCACGAAAGATTCCATCACCGAGATTCATCTATTGAGAGATAAGGCCTCTCAGATTACAGCAGCCGGCAGCACGTCAAACCAGAGCCACGCTATAACCTCACACACGTACCAAAGACCTGACCTTTGCCAAATAGTTTTTCCCTTTTCACAAAACAAAATGTATGTGGTTGATAGTCAAACATACTTATACTGCACGCCATCTGAATACCTCCAACACACCACCGCCACACATACAATATCTGTTGATATAAAGGGTCTCCAGCCCAGACTTACCATGACTCAGTGTCTCTGATCTCCAGGCCGATGTTCAGGTTTCGGGTTGAAGCTGCAGTTTGTGGGAAGGAGAGCGGTGACTCAGCTATATAAACAGCAGGGGATCTGTGACCTGAGCTGGGCGTCAGCACGCGGAACAAAGGCACAGATCGCATCGACCTATCCATCCGCTCCAGAAACACCAGCCTCACAAAGACGAGAGGGTGGAGGCCATCCCTGCAGGACCCTCTAAGGGATACCGCTGCCATTGTCACAGCTCTGAGGGGATGGGAAACCTGACAGAGGAGGAGGAGAACTGAACGCTTCTGCTTCCTGCTGCAGGTTCACCGACAGGGTTCTGTGCAGAGAAAGACGGGCAAATATATATACATATATATAACACATGTATAACACATACATATACACACATGTAGAATCATGAGAGGACCAAAACTGAACTCCTATATTCACTACTTACGACCTTAGACCCTATTTGTGATCTGTCTACCATGAACCTGACACATGAAAACCATTATTTCACTGATTGTTCCAATTGTATCGCAATCCGGCAAGGCTGGGACATACCTAAGCATTCTCTTTGCGCTTGTTTTCGCTGCTCTCACAGAGGACTATGTGCAAGAAGCACGTAAATATATTCAGACTGTGATACATTTCATGGGAGAGCATACTGAGACTGGTACGATTACACCCTGTGCTTTCCGGCTGGGAAAACCACATTTATTGTAGTTTGTATTGTATTTATTTATGATTGCTTCATTGATTTTCATTGCAACTCAGCGAGACCCTGCAGAATAAGAAGCTTAACACTGGACCGATCAGTGAAATTATGGTCTCTGTGTCAGGTTCATGGTAGAAATAGGGTCTATGGTCCACAAGGGGGAACTTATCCTTTACGTAAGAAGGGAAGGGACATCTAAGATGGACAGACAGATAGATAGATAGATAGATAGATAGATAGATAGATAGATAGATAGATAGATAGATAGATAGATGGATGGATGGATGGATGGATGGATGGATGGATGGATGGATGGATGGATAGATAGATAGATAGAGATTACTCTTTTGTCATTGCACAATAGTACAACAAGTACAATGAAATCGAGTAGCCATGGTGACAGTGCATTCTCAGATAAACATCTTGTAAACCATATAGAGTGTCAGAGCTTCAGGGGACCTCCGTAGTTAGAGGAGCGGAGGCCCTCCTAGGCTCAGTGAGCAGCCTCTCCTCCGTCCCCAGAGAGCAGGAGAACTGGATACTGTGGCTCCCCAGGTACCTGACCTCAAAAGGTGTCCGCAGATTGAATAGCTTAAACAAGAGAGCAGCTCAGATTTACACTGCTGGGGGCTCAGGTAGAGAGAGATAGATATACAGTTACAAAAGCCTGCTGTCCGTCTACATACACTATTCTCTGCGAGAAAAACATGCTACCTAGTAAAACCTTTGAAAGAAACCTTTGAAAACACGTTTGGGCTCTACCTACAGTAGGACCATTTAATCAAGCAAAGATTCTTAGGAAGTTCTTAGAGATTTCTCAGAGAGTTTCATGGGAACTGTCTGATGCTGTACTACTGGAGTGATTGATCTCAGCTGCAGCCAAAATCAAGATCAATATGATTAACAAATTCAGAATCAGAATCCAATTATTGCCATGCAGTTTTTTAACGTGCTAGGAATTTGCTTTCGGTCGTGGTGCATAACATTGAGACAACATTGTAACATTTCAGGGTGCAGGGACAAGATAGGACAGTGCAAGACAGTGCACATAGCGAGTACTTAAAATGCAAGTGCAAAAAAGGATAAGCTAACAAAAAACATACAAAAAGTAATGCAGTGTGTACGTACACAGAGAGTATGCAGAGTGTAATGTGTGACTGTGTGTATGTGTGTGTGTGTGTGCGGTGTGATATGTGAGTGATTATTAAGGGTCAAATTAAAGGTCGCTTACATCTTCAAGGTGCGTGGGCAAGGGTATTAATAATAATAATAATAATAATAATCATCAATAACAATTACAGGACCTTGAGGGTCTTTATTTGCCACATAGCAAGTGACACACAAACGTGAGTGAGCAGCAACACAGCACACACAGCGCACACACACACACACACACATATACACACGTCTTCAGCGGCTGCCGGTGGAATTTGTCCTCTGCTTTTGTGCCATCCAAGCTGTCCACCTCCAGCGGCAGGCAGAAGCAGTGGGAAGTCTCGTCAGTGGCGCCCGGAGACCAAGTCCAAGTGCTCAGGGACAGGACTGAAGAGCAATCTTTTCTTCTGTATGTTTATATATTGGGCTACTTGGGAGGAAAATCATTTTGAACATGGTGAGAACATGCAAACTGCACAGAAAGGCCCAGGAGATAGATCACCTGAGTACCGGCCCACCTGAGTACCGGACAACCCTGGGGAGAACGTGTGTGTGTGTGTGTGTGTGTGTGTGTGTGTGTGTGTGTGTGTGTGTGTGTGTGTGTGTGTGTGCACGTGCTGTGTGTGTGCTTGTGGAGGATGGGGGTATCTGAACCATCTAAACCAGCCAATCAGACATCTGCAGCTGGATGAAGCACAGAATGAGCAGGGAGGGGAGTAGAGAGAGGGGCGCAGCTGGCAGGGTCTGTCCCCCAACTAAACCTGCCCTACTACACTAGGTTAGTCTGCCACCTTCTGGTCATACCTAGTCAGGCACTTACTTGTGTGAACAATTGCTGTGTGATGTCCAACGCTAGGGGGAGCGTTAGATAGCCTAGTAAGCATGGAGGTATAATATAACTGGAGACGGCATTGAAAATGGCTGCCTATTCATTTCAATGAAAGTTGCTCACCGGCGCATGAAGCCATTTGACGTAGTGGCCAAAGCCCGGTATTGCAAGTCATGTCACGGCATGCGGCCCAAGAACCCTTATTTCCCATGTTAGTGGATGATGATAGATAGGGCTAGAAAAGGAAAACAAATTTTTTCTGGGTATCATTCAGCATCAGAGACCAATCTTATCAATATAAACTTTTAATTCAAAAAGTTTTGGGGTTTTTGAAGCCACCAATACCTGTATCGAGCCATTTAAACATGTGCTGTGCACGAGCCTCGGGGACGCGCTGGTCGCGCGTTCGTGAGTCCTGCGAACTCGGGAAAGCACGTGACCATAGGAAGACCCGCCCTACTCTGCCTCTGATTGGATAGGAAGTCATGTAATGACGTCGCTAACATTTGCTATGCTTTAGCAATGAAGCTTATGATCATGCTAATCAGAACGTATGTCTATGATGCAAATGATCATGACATGTGGTTACTTTAGGACATCGTTGGAAAAGATCTAGAGGGTAAGTGGGTCAATGTTGAATAACTTAGCTAACATTATCTAATGTTACATTTCTTTATATTAACATCAACTATATTGATAGGCTAGGGAGCTATGCTAACGGTAGCTAATGCTAACGGCTTAGGGTTAACGTTAGTGAATGCTAACGTTACGTTCGGAGGTCTCAGATGTATTTCAATTTTAACAATGTTGAGCATGATCAATGTGACATTGTTCATACATTGATTACAGTCTGTAATCTTGTCTGGCATTATTTAGCTATAGTGGGCTGATGCTTGCTGCTGCTACTATAGCATTTGCCACATTATACATCAAATTAATCAAGCATAGTTAGTGTTATTACCTGAAGGCATTATTACCATTGCAAGTAAGCATGCCATGTATATGCCATGCCTGGAAATCAAATTAATAGTGTAATTATTCCCCATCATAGCTCATTGTACACTGATATAATCATTCTCCTTGCCTTTGCTAATACTCATCTCTTTTATCAAACTTTGTGCTAGGAAAGAAATCTGGCTGTGATTCGTCACTAGTGCTCATCCAGGCTGTTGTCATCTCCCGCCTGGACTCCTGCAACTCCCTACTTGCTGCCATCCTGCAGCGTTGGCCATCAGACTCCTGGAGAAAGCTGCTGCTAATCCCGTGTTCAACGGCCCCATGCTCTTCCACACAACTTCCCTACTCCTATATGTATAGTCTATATGTTTTTACGTGTTTCTTTACATGTCTTTACATGTGTATTTGTCAGGGTTTGTCTGTTAGTGATTGTCGTGTCCCCACTCTTGGCCTGCACCTTGACGTGGTGAGTGGGCTTTAAACCAAGCCAGGCCTTTTATAGTTGTGTTTTGTGTTTTTCTGTTTGCTTAAGTGTCTAATATTGAAGGTACAAAACCTTTAAAAAAAGAAAGAAAAAAGAAGCCCCTTCCTTCCCATAAAATTCCTGCGATTGTAACAGGTGTATTGATTCCACCACACTTGCCCACACTGGGTTCAAACCCGGGTCCTCTGACTTAGGAACGCACATGACCACCTTTCTAGAACACTGCCACCAGCTATCCCAATGAAAAGCTAGCGAATCAATTGTGCACATGGGCAGTACTAATACTGAGGACAGAGTTTAAACCAGTTCAACCAGATATTCACTGAGCCTGACGGGCACCTGCCAGCTAAAAAACCTAGTACTGTCACCCTCCACTTCTGCTGCGCCTGTATCCAGCCATAGGGGCTGATTATTTATAATGATGTTGATGAAGTTTAAAACCTTATTTACACATAGTGCTGTTTTAAAAGATAAATGCAGTGATATGAGGCGCCACCTATTGGTGAGGACAAAATCATTTTTTGACTGACTAGATGAGATAATGAATTCCTGATGTGCATAATGATGTCACTAAATCCCACTGTGATTGCTTTTTCAGTCAGTGAACAGGAAGCAGAGCAACCCCTCTCTGTTCGATCACCTGATAGAAGAACCTCCTAGGTGAGACCACACTACAGTACGTTGCTCCAGTAAACATATGAAGACCCAGCCGTATTTAAGCTGTCTTGTCTAATTTGAGCTGTCTTGTGAAGTCCCTGTTTTTCACATACTCCCCCCAACCCCCCCCCCCACCTACAGATGTGTAGTGCTCTGATCTACAGTCCCCCAAGTACAGGCAAGACCCCAGTGGCGCGGGTGCAGACTAACGAGTGTAGGCAGGGAAACACAAAGGTGTCTATAAGGAAAGGAGCTGACTGCCTTAGCAAGTGGGTTGGTGAATCAGAACACATAATCAGCTCTGCCTTCTCTTTGACCAGGTTAGCCAATGGGGCAACTGTGGCGGTGGGGGGAGGGGGGTATAATTATTGGACAGGACACCTGACCATCATCCTCAGTGTTGACTGAGAGCTTGTGATGGCTGTTTGTTGGTCTCTCCCAAGGTCAACCTAATGAGACCCTCCTTCATCTTCTTCCACAAGATAGACCGGCTGGCCCCAGTATGCTCCAGCAGACAGGACCAGATACACAGGTGAGGCCTGTCTGTCACGGAGCCACCGCCTCGCTCCGCCTCTGATGTAACTCGGTTCTTCAGCTTGGCTGCGTACTTGATTGATGTTGCACATGGGCGATTGGAACTAAACTAACCTTGCGTTGCATTTGTCTCTCTCTCTCTGGCTCTATCGTGTCCACTCTGCTGGCGCTGATGGATGGGTTGGACAGTCAAGGGGAGCCAGTGGTCCAGTTCCTGTTCATGCTTGGTTGTTGCCTACTCACCTTCCCATCTCCTGCATCACCTGCCACCTGTCTCCACTCTGCCCAGCTGCACCTCATCCCTCATTACTCTTAGCATTAATACCAGTCAATTTCCCTTGGTTCTCTGTAAGATCATCCAGTCATCTACCAAGTCTGCTCAGCTCTTCTGTCTGCCATATTTTGGAGTTGTTTATTGAAATTGAGTTAAAGTAGTTTGTATGGGTCAAGCATCCTCCAGTTTGTATGACTCAAGATCTGTTTACTGCCATGTATATGGTTCACACATACTAGAAATTTGACTAGGGTTAAGGCATACACTGGTGACATGTTTTTAATTGTTTTGTGATCACTGTCTTTGTGATATTTTCTGATGACCAAGCCTTTGATCTAAGCAGAGCCTTAGCACATTATGGAGGAACCATGTCCCTTTCTTTTACCGATCCCTGAGAGCAAGACCTGTGAATGTCCTGAACAGTGTGGTGGCCACATTTGTTGGGAATTTGGGTGGAAACAGTGTGGAACATCATTGCATAGTTTGACTGCCATTTCATACCAACATTAAGAGAAAGTGGAGAAGTAGGCTATACCTAGAAAATACTATAGTTGTGCAATTCGTTTGTACAGTCTAGTAGTTACATGGTTAAAAATGGGCAAGCAATAACATTGGAGGGAAATGTATACTGACACTGATGATTGTTTCAGAAATGGTCTGAGACAAAATAATGAAATGTTATACATCAGTATTGTGAAACACTGAACATATTTTAATGACTGACAAGGAGAGAGGAAACAGTCCAAGTTAATCAATAATAACTAGGCTCACTATGAACAGTGTGTATTATTGGCTCTGTTCTGACATCAGTGCACAGTTCATTCCACCACTGTGAGGCCAGGACAGAAAAAAGCCATGGCCGTTACAATCTGCCGTAGGGGGGCTTGGAGCAACTGGGGAACCAATCACCTCAAGGCAGCAGAGCTTGACCACAGCCTGGAGGTCGGAGGGAGCTGTTCATTTGCCCTGTAGGCTTGAACCACAGTCCAAAACTGGATGGGACAGCGCAGGGAGCCAGTGCAGAGAACAGAGTAGGGAAGTTTTGTGGAAGAGCATGGGGCTGTTGAACACCAGGTCAGCAGCAGCTTTCTCCAGGAGTCTGATGGCCAACGCTGCAGGATGGCAGCAAGTAGGGAGTTGCAGGAGTCCAGGCGGGAGATGACAACAGCCTGGATGAGCACTAGCGACGAATCACAGCCAGATTTCTTTCCTAGCACAAAGTTTGATAAAAGAGATGAGTATTAGCAAAGGCAAGGAGAATGATTATATCAGTGTACAATGAGCTATGATGGGGAATAATTACACTATTAATTTGATTTCCAGGCATGGCATATACATGGCATGCTTACTTGCAATGGTAATAATGCCTTCAGGTAATAACACTATGCTTGATTAATTTGATGTATAATGTGGCAAATGCTATAGTAGCAGCAGCAAGCATCAGCCCACTATAGCTAAATAATGCCAGACAAGATTACAGACTGTAATCAATGTATGAACAATGTCACATTGATCATGCTCAACATTGTTAAAATTGAAATACATCTGAGACCTCCGAACGTAACGTTAGCATTCACTAACGTTAACCCTAAGCCGTTAGCATTAGCTACCGTTAGCATAGCTCCCTAGCCTATCAATATAGTTGATGTTAATATAAAGAAATGTAACATTAGATAATGTTAGCTAAGTTATTCAACATTGACCCACTTACCCTCTAGATCTTTTCCAACGATGTCCTAAAGTAACCACATGTCATGATCATTTGCATCATAGACATACGTTCTGATTAGCATGATCATAAGCTTCATTGCTAAAGCATAGCAAATGTTAGCGATGTCATTACATGACTTCCTATCCAATCAGAGGCAGAGTAGGGCGGGTCTTCCTATGGTCACGTGCTTTCCCGAGTTCGCAGGACTCACGAACGCGCGACCAGCGCGTCCCCGAGGCTCGTGCACAGCACATGTTTAAATGGCTCGATACAGGTATTGGTGGCTTCAAAAACCCCAAAACTTTTTGAATTAAAAGTTTATATTGATAAGATTGGTCTCTGATGCTGAATGATACCCAGAAAAATTTTGTTTTCCTTTTCTAGCCCTATCTATCATCATCCACTAACATGGGAAATAAGGGTTCTTGGGCCGCATGCCGTGACATGACTTGCAATACCGGGCTTGGCCTGAAAGCCCATGGTGGCTTCAATGCGCCAAGCTGATCCTGGGGGCTTGCTAGTAAGCCTCATGGAGGTATAATATAACTGGAGACGGCATTGAAAATGGCTGCCTATTCATTTCAATGAAAGTTGCTCACCGGCGCATGAAGCCATTTGACGTAGTGGCCAAAGCCCGGTATTGCAAGTCAAATCAAGGCATGCGGCCCAAGAACCCTTATTTCCCATGTTAGTGGATGATGATAGATAGGGCTAGAAAAGGAAAACAAAATTTTTCTGGGTATCATTCAGCATCAGAGACCAATCTTATCAATATAAACTTTTAGTTTTAGGGGTTTTGGGGTTTTTGAAGCCACCAATACCTGTATTGAGCCATTTAAACATGTGCTGTGCACGAGCCTCGGGGACGCGCTGGTCGCGCGTTCGTGAGTCCTGCGAGCTCGGGAAAGCACGTGACCATAGGAAGACCCGCCCTACTCTGCCTCTGATTGGATAGGAAGTCATGTAATGACGTCGGTTAACATTTGCTATGCTTTAGCAATCATGCTAATCATAGATATGAACGTATGTCTATGATGCAAATGATCATGACATGTGGTTACTTTAGGACATCGTTGGAAAAGATCTAGAGGGTAAGTGGGTCAATGTTGAATAACTTAGCTAACATTACCTAATGTTACATTTCTTTATATTAACATCAACTATATTGATAGGCTAGGGAGCTATGCTAACGGTAGCTAATGCTAACGGCTTAGGGTTAACGTTAGTTAGTTAATGCTAACGTTACGTTCGGAGGTCTCAGATGTATTTCAATTTTAACAATGTTGAGCATGATCAATGTGACATTGTTCATACATTGATTACAGTCTGTAATCTTGTCTGGCATTATTTAGCTATAGTGGGCTGATGCTTGCTGCTGCTACTATAGCATTTGCCACATTATACATCAAATTAATCAAGCATAGTGTTATTACCTGAAGGCATTATTACCATTGCAAGTAAGCATGCCATGTATATGTTCGTGGTGAGTGGGCTTTAAACCAAGCCAGGCCTTTTATAGTTGTGTTTTGTGTTTTTCTGTTTGCTTAAGTGTCTAATATTGAAGGTACAAAACCTTTAAAAAAGAAAAGAAAAAAGAAGCCCCTTCCTTCCCATAAAATTCCTGCGATTGTAACAGGTGTATTGATTCCACCACACTTGCCCACACTGGGTTCAAACCCGGGTCCTCTGACTTAGGAACGCACCCACCTTTCTAGAACACTGCCACCAGCTATCCCAATGAAAAGCTAGCGAATCAATTGTGCACATGGGCAGTACTAATACTGAGGACAGAGTTTAAACCAGTTCAACCAGATATTCACTGAGCCTGATGGGCACCTGCCAGCTAAAAAACCTAGTACTGTCACCCTCGACTTCTGCTGCGCCTGTATCCAGCCATAGGGGCTGATTATTTATAATGATGTTGGTGAAGTTTAAAACCTTATTTACACATAGTGTTTGCTGTTTTAAAAGATAAATGCAGTGATATGAGGCGCCACCTATTGGTGAGGACAAAATCATTTTTTGACTGACTAGATGAGATAATGAATTCCTGTTGTGCATAATGATGTCACTAAATCCCACTGTGATTGCTTTTTCAGTCAGTGAACAGGAAGCAGAGCAACCCCTCTGTGTTCGATCACCTGATAGAAGAACCTCCTAGGTGAGACCACACTACAGTACGTTGCTCCAGTAAACATATGAAGACCCAGACGTATTTAAGCTGTCTTGTCTAATTTGAGCTGTCTTGTGAAGTCCCTGTTTTTCACATACTCCCCCCAACCCCCCCCCCACCTACAGATGTGTAGTGCTCTGATCTACAGTCCCCCAAGTACAGGCAAGACCCCAGTGGCGCGGGTGCAGACTAACGAGTGTAGGCAGGGAAACACAAAGGTGTCTATAAGGAAAGGAGCTGACTGCCTTAGCAAGTGGGTTGGTGAATCAGAACACATAATCAGCTCTGCCTTCTCTTTGACCAGGTTAGCCAATGGGGCAACTGTGGCGGTTGGGGGAGGGGGGTATAATTATTGGACAGGACACCTGACCATCATCCTCAGTGTTGACTGAGAGCTTGTGATGGCTGTTTGTTGGTCTCTCCCCAGGTCAACCTAATGAGACCCTCCATCTTCTTCAACAAGATAGACCGGCTGTCCCCAGTATGCTCCAGCAGACAGGACCAGATACACAGGTGAGGCCTGTCTGTCACGGAGCCACCGCCTCGCTCCGCCTCTGGTGTAACTCGGTTCTTTAGCTTGGCTGCGTACTTGATTGATGTTGCACATGGGCGATTGGAACTAAACTAACCTTGCGTTGCATTTGTCTCTCTCTCTCTGGCTCTATCGTGTCCACTCTGCTGGCGCTGATGGATGGGTTGGACAGTCAAGGGGAGCCAGTGGTCCAGTTCCTGTTCATGCTTGGTTGTTGCCTACTCACCTTCCCATCTCCTGCATCACCTGCCACCTGTCTCCACTCTGCCCAGCTGCACCTCATCCCTCATTACTCTTAGCATTAATACCAGTCAATTTCCCTTGGTTCTCTGTAAGATCATCCAGTCATCTACCAAGTCTGCTCAGCTCTTCTGTCTGCCATATTTTGAAGTTGTTTATTGAAATTGAGTTAAAGTAGTTTGTATGGGTCAAGCATCCTCCAGTTTGTATGACTCAAGATCTGTTTACTGCCATGTATATGGTTCACACATACTAGAAATTTGACTAGGGTTAAGGCATACACTGGTGACATGTTTTTAATTGTTTTGTGATCACTGTCTTTGTGATATTTTCTGATGACCAAGCCTTTGATCTAAGCAGAGCCTTAGCACATTATGGAGGAACCATGTCCCTTTCTTTTACCGATCCCTGAGAGCAAGACCTGTGAATGTCCTGAACAGTGTGGTGGCCACATTTGTTGGGAATTTGGGTGGAAACAGTGTGGAACATCATTGCATAGTTTGACTGCCATTTCATACCAACATTAAGAGAAAGTGGAGAAGTAGGCTATACCTAGAAAATACTATAGTTGTGCAATTCGTTTGTACAGTCTAGTAGTTAAATGGTTAAAAATGGGCAAGCAATAACATTGGAGGGAAATGTATACTGACACTGATGATTGTTTCAGAAATGGTCTGAGACAAAATAATGAAATGTTATACATCAGTATTGTGAAACACTGAACATATTTTAATGACTGACAAGGAGAGAGGAAACAGTCCAAGTTAATCAATAATAACTAGGCTCACTATGAACAGTGTGTATTATTGGCTCTGTTCTGACATCAGTGCACAGTTCATTCCACCACTGTGAGGCCAGGACAGAAAAAAGCCATGGCCACGCCAATCTGCCGTAGGGGGGCTTGGAGCAACTGGGGAACCAATCACCTCAAGGCAGCAGAGCTTGACCACAGCCTGGAGGTCGGAGGGAGCTGTTCATTTGCCCTGTAGGCTCGAACCACAGTCCTAAACTGGATGGGACAGCGCAGGGAGCCAGTGCAGAGAACGGAGTAGGGAAGTTTTGTGGAAGAGCATGGGGCTGTTGAACACCAGGTCAGCAGCAGCTTTCTCCAGGAGTCTGATGGCCAACGCTGCAGGATGGCAGCAAGTAGGGAGTTGCAGGAGTCCAGGCGGGAGATGACAACAGCCTGGATGAGCACTAGCGACGAATCACAGCCAGATTTCTTTCCTAGCACAAAGTTTGATAAAAGAGATGAGTATTAGCAAAGGCAAGGAGAATGATTATATCAGTGTACAATGAGCTATGATGGGGAATAATTACACTATTAATTTGATTTCCAGGCATGGCATATACATGGCATGCTTACTTGCAATGGTAATAATGCCTTCAGGTAATAACACTATGCTTGATTAATTTGATGTATAATGTGGCAAATGCTATAGTAGCAGCAGCAAGCATCAGCCCACTATAGCTAAATAATGCCAGACAAGATTACAGACTGTAATCAATGTATGAACAATGTCACATTGATCATGCTCAACATTGTTAAAATGAGACCTCCGAACGTAACGTTAGCATTAACTAACTAACGTTAACCCTAAGCCGTTAGCATTAGCTACCGTTAGCATAGCTCCCTAGCCTATCAATATAGTTGATGTTAATATAAAGAAATGTAACATTAGGTAATGTTAGCTAAGTTATTCAACATTGACCCACTTACCCTCTAGATCTTTTCCAACGATGTCCTAAAGTAACCACATGTCATGATCATTTGCATCATAGACATACGTTCATATCTATGATTAGCATGATTGCTAAAGCATAGCAAATGTTAACCGACGTCATTACATGACTTCCTATCCAATCAGAGGCAGAGTAGGGCGGGTCTTCCTATGGTCACGTGCTTTCCCGAGCTCGCAGGACTCACGAACGCGCGACCAGCGCGTCCCCGAGGCTCGTGCACAGCACATGTTTAAATGGCTCAATACAGGTATTGGTGGCTTCAAAAACCCCAAAACCCCTAAAACTAAAAGTTTATATTGATAAGATTGGTCTCTGATGCTGAATGATACCCAGAAAAATTTTGTTTTCCTTTTCTAGCCCTATCTATCATCATCCACTAACATGGGAAATAAGGGTTCTTGGGCCGCATGCCTTGATTTGACTTGCAATACCGGGCTTGGCCTGAAAGCCCATGGTGGCTTCAATGCGCCAAGCTGATCCTGGGGGCTTGGTAAGCCTACTAACTTCACCACTTCCCTGTTGGGGCTGCTGAGACGCATCACGTGATTTTGATGTGACGTTGTTGATTCTTCCTAGCCTCAACTCTTTCCTGTGGGGCAACTGAGACTAATGTTGATATGAATGTGTCGATAGGATTTTGATGTGACGTGTTGTTGATGTGTATTAGTCAGCCTGTTCAGGCGTTGGTTTGATTGTTGGTTTGTGTTTGAAGGTTCAATCAGTGAGTAGCACCTCCATATAGGTGAACTGTTTGTTGAGCTTGGTTGAACACCAGTAGACTAGCTCTGCATTGACTAAAATACCACCAACTGTTTTACACTGCTGCCTATAGTATAAAGCTAGGATGGGCGTTTCCATATTTCAACTTTTGCCGCAGGGATTGTCACCTGCCAAGACGCGCCCAGATTCTCCCAACCCTGCCGCGTCTGCCGCGCGAACACGCGTTTGTGGGCGGGGCGTCCCAGAAGCCACTCCCGTTCCGTGGTGAGTATAGCTGTCAGCCCGGTGCGCACCTGCTGCATATTAACTTCCTCACGGAGACCACGTTGACGGGAGCTGTGAGAAGTTCCACGCACGACCGGGAAAACTCTTTTCTTCTGTTCGATTCCTTTTCTTTAAAAGAAGATACCCCCAGTCCAAAAGCACAATGGTAAGTGTTTCATGCTTGAATCCTGAAATGATTTTTGTGTTCTGTATTGAGCATGCTTTGTGTTCAGTGCAGGCTACATATGCTGTCAGAACTGTTTTAAATATAGCCTATATATTTTGCAAAGCCCACCATGATGCTAGTGTGTCTTCTCACCGGCTCAAGATACTTAAACGGTAGGCGTTTTTTTTCTTTCTCGAGTCTGCTGCATCTCCCATGCACTGTAGCCTATGAGCTCCCCTAAAAATAGATTGTAGGTGCAATGCAGTTGTCTGACCGATGCTCGTTGGCTCGGTCAAGAGCTACGGTGACGCATCGAAAATAGACCACCGGCTGACGGTGACTGTGCTATATTGGGCATATGGCCTAAATTCCTACATTCAGAAGATTCTTCGGAGGGTTTAATTGAATCCACATTACAGAAGGATAGTTTCAATGCAGCTGGAACTCTGGAGTCTAGTATACACTTCTGAAAGATGAGTGACCAAGTAGCCTAGGCTATATGGGCTGGCCAGCCAGTGCCCCTCTTGGAAAACTCGACAGACCGAACATGAACTTGAGATAAGCCCTGAGGTGGTTTCCGTAGACTGTAGAGAGTAAAGTTGTAGGCTACCTCTCCCAGATTTAGTCATGAGTCAACTTGTTGCTTGCCGGGCAGGAATGATGGCTGGTTGGGGTTTGTATCTCTTGAGGGGCTGTGGAGTCAATTATGTAATTATCTTACAGACAATCAAGTAGATTAAAATTACTTCATTTAAATGTCCTCCCTTAAGAGGAATAACAGCTTAGAGTCTGCATTACAGTACAACTATCTTCCCAAGGAAGGTGTCTTGGAGTTCAAGTGACTTTCAATCCGACCCACATGGTTGATGTGTGGCCATATCATCACACAACTGTAATCAAGTCAGCCTTTGTAGCCTGCTGACTACTGAGACCCAAACACACACACACACACATCACTGATACACCCGTATAACCCTCATGCATACACGTATACACCAAACACAGCCAGAGGTGCACTGTACACACCCTTCCAGTCCCAATGTACACATCTTTCCAACTGTCAAGTAGAGATGGGCGTAGGAGTTAGTTCTATGTACAGGTTATGCGTCAGTGTCTTGCTGGATCCCCTGCGAGCATGTTCAAAGACATTGGCTCACGAGTCACCACTGCTGAACCATCCTAGCAGGAATAATGTCATAGGCCTGATATAATATGATGGTGTCAAGTATCATAGTTGGGAAATTATTAGCCAATTAACTCGCTGGCTGGTGACCAGGGCGGTGAGTTGGCCCATGGTTTAGCTGAGTTATACGTTAGCCCAGTTCGCTAGCGGGTTTGATTATCCAGAGGGGTGAGTTAGCCCAGTTAGCTAGCGGGTTTGATGACCAGGAGGGGTGAGTTAGCCCAGTTAGCTAGCGGGTTGATGACCAGGTGGGGTGATTTAGCTCAGTTAGCTAGTGGGTTGATGACCTGGAGGGGAGAGTTAGCCCGGTTAGCTAGCGGGTTGATGACCCGGAGGGGTGAGTTAGCCCAGTTAGCTAGCGGGTTGATGACCAGGAGGGGGGTGAGTCACCCAGTTAGCTAGCAAGTTGATTACTCGAGGGAGTGAGTTAACCGAGTTAGCTAGTTGGTTCTCAGCGGCCAGGTTAGGAGCCAAGTGAACAGATGCCTGAGGTTACCCAGAAATAGCAGTCTGACCAAACTAGGCGATGACCTCCCCCCCGGCCCCATTATCCATCCAACCTCTCACCCGTAAGTCTCTTGAAGGCAGCTGCAGGAGAGGACGGTAAAAATAGTGCCCAGTGTGGTGAGGAGATCAGCACCCTAGGCCTCAGTGGTGGCCAGTGGAGGGTAGTACTGAAATGCAACAAAGACAGAGAATCTGGACCAATGTACAGTACAGTAGCCAACTCATTTTAACAGATTAGTAGCTGTGTCAGTGCTCTTAGATCTCTTTGTAATTTGGAGCTGCAGCTGCGTTTGGGTTTAGTGGGGCTCTTAACTGGCCCACATATCTCCCTAGACATCCTAGTCCTGTCCTAAGTTATCTCCTTGAGAGTGAGAGAGAGTGAGAGAGAGTGAGAGAGAGAGCGAGAGTGAGCGAGCGAGAGCGCGAGAGAGAGCGAGCGAGAGAGAATGAAAGAGGGAGCGAGGGAGAGTCAATAGTTTCGGTCAGTCTCTGCTCTTATCACTACAGATAGCAGTAGAGTTAAGGTTCCTTTAATCTAAGGCCATGATTAAGGATTTCACAAGTGCACTTAAGCAAAATAAAATGCAAGGATGGCTGAGGCCCTTGAGGAGGACTTTAACCCAATGCTCTGTTCCAGAGGAAAAGGGTTGTTGAGTTTGCCTATACAAACATTGGAAAAACACTCGTGAACAACCCTGGATGCTTGACCACTGCAGAGTCAATCTCAATGGTGCTTTTCTTGTAAGATATGCAGAATATGGGGAGCAGCCTCTGACAGAGACATGCAGTTGCACTGAGCCGTCACCCGACAAACCTGTCAGACTGCCCATGTCTGATATTCCATGCGCCGTAATGAAGACAAACATTGCTTGTACTCTGTGTGTGTTTAAGGGGAAAGGCTAATGATGACAAAGCTAAGGATGTTGTCAGTCGATTCCTGGTACAGCCTAGTAAGATAATGGCTATCCTGGAGAATCAGGAGTAAATAGTTAAAACTAACAGGGCTAACTGCGTAACCTGGCTGTCTATAGGTAGGTACTGATGTAGGGTAAATAACTCGTACTGTAACTAGTACTTGGCTAGATCTATAATCTGGTTGAGTAAGATAAATGGCTAATGCTAACAAGCCTTATTTGGAAGTACAGTAGATGTAGGATGGAGTTGCTCTATCCTCCCCCACACTAGGCCCTCTCAGATACATTTACACCAACAGCTGTGGTGACGTGCACACACACACTCACACTCCATCTTTTTTATCATCTTAGCCTCCCTCCAACTCTTTGCCTCCCTCTAGTGCAGGGATGAAATTGCATCATGCCATCAAATACACACAATCATACCACAGGATGCACAGTCACTGGCTATCATCAATAATGGCGAGTCAGAGGTGTTCATTTTTTTTTTAAAATATATACATATATATATATATTTTTTTTTTTTTTACAATGATCGTGATCAATTGTTTTTCTCTTCCATCTACACTCTTCCCCTCTCCTCCCTCCTCCCCCTCTCTCCTATCTCTCTCTCTCCACTTCCTCCCCCTCTTTCTCCTATCTCTCTCTCTC
The DNA here is from genome assembly GCF_949987555.1 of Borostomias antarcticus. NCBI lineage: Eukaryota > Metazoa > Chordata > Actinopteri > Stomiiformes > Stomiidae > Borostomias > Borostomias antarcticus. The sequence goes on from NC_140242.1 coordinate 19,061,361, forward strand.
CACTTCTCTAGCGCGAGTGCATCTCCATCCATGTGGGTCAGGCTGGCGTCCAGATGGGCAACACCTGCTGGGAGCTGTACTGTCTGGAGCACGGCATCCAGCCGGACGGCCAGATGCCCAGCCAGAAGCCAATCGGAGGCCACGATGACTCCTTCACCACCTTCTTCAGCGATACGGGCGCAGGGAAATATGTTCCCAGGACCATCTTTGTAGACCTGGAGCCCACCGTCATCGGTACGTCTAGGAGGTTTGTTTTTTGAAGGAAAATTGGAGTAGAGGCTGCCATAGGCTAGTGAGTTTGGGCCAGCAGTGGACGTGGAACAACACTAGTGATCAAGCTTCATCCAGCTCCCCATCAAACCCAACTCACTAGCCTCTGATGTCTCGCTATCCAGATGAGGTGCGCACAGGAACCTACCGCCAGCTGTTCCACCCTGAGCAGATGATTTCGGGCAAGGAGGACGCCGCCAACAACTATGCCCGCGGACACTACACCATCGGCAAGGAGATCATCGACTCTGTGCTGGACAGGATCCGAAAGCTGGTGAGACCTTTAACCTTTACTACCTGACACCTTGGCAGCCAATCATCCTTTAACTCTCCTTTCCTGAGGTCCTCTCCCTCCTCTCCTCCTCCTGGCCATATGTGTTTTTTTATTTTTTTTTATTTTTATAACAGTTGTCCCAGTGGGACAGCCCTCTGAAAATCCCTTCTTGGTGATCTTGTTCTAGCCAGATCTTTTATTTGATGAAATGTTCTTTTTCAGAGAGTTCTCCCATGGGAACAACTGAAGAGCTCTGTATGTTTCTAGGTATCACCGCCCTCCTGACATGAAACCTAACCTGACTAACCTCTGGTTTGTCTCGGTAGGCAGACCAGTGCACCGGCCTTCAAGGCTTCCTGATCTTCCACAGCTTTGGAGGAGGAACCGGCTCTGGCTTCACCTCCCTGCTCATGGAACGTCTGTCGGTTGACTTCGGCAAGAAGTCCAAGCTAGAGTTTGCTATCTACCCCGCCCCCCAAGTGTCCACAGCTGTGGTGGAGCCCTACAACTCCATCCTGACCACCCACACCACCCTGGAGCACTCGGACTGTGCCTTCATGGTGGACAACGAGGCCATCTATGACATCTGCCGCAGGAACCTCGATATCGAACGTCCCTCCTACACCAACCTCAACAGGCTCATCAGCCAAATCGTCTCCTCCATCACCGCCTCTCTGCGCTTCGACGGAGCGCTGAATGTTGACCTGACAGAATTCCAGACCAACCTGGTGCCCTACCCCCGTATCCACTTCCCCCTGGCCACTTATGCTCCAGTTATCTCTGCTGAGAAGGCCTACCACGAGCAGCTGTCTGTTGCAGAGATCACCAACGCCTGCTTCGAGCCATCGAACCAGATGGTGAAGTGTGACCCTCGTCACGGTAAATACATGGCCTGCTGTCTACTATACCGTGGTGACGTTGTGCCCAAGGACGTCAATGTAGCCATTGCCGCCATCAAGACCAAACGCACCATCCAGTTTGTGGACTGGTGTCCCACTGGCTTCAAGGTGGGCATCAACTACCAGCCCCCCACAGTGGTCCCTGGAGGAGACCTGGCCAAGGTCCAGAGGGCTGTGTGCATGCTGAGCAACACCACCGCCATCGCTGAGGCCTGGGCCAGGCTGGACCACAAGTTTGACCTGATGTACGCCAAGAGGGCCTTCGTGCACTGGTACGTGGGAGAGGGCATGGAGGAGGGAGAGTTCTCTGAGGCCAGAGAAGACATGGCCGCCCTGGAGAAGGATTACGAAGAGGTGGGCATTGACTCATTCGAGGAAGATGAGGAGGGAGAGGAGTACTAAGCATCTTCATCCGCTGGTTGTTTCTTGGAACAAAATGTGTTCTTTATCATTTGCCAAACATGTTGTTGTATTTAGGAGCCAAGTGTTTGTAACCTTCATCTGATTTCTGTCTATCTTCTTTTGATTTGATTTCATCTTCATGATTTCATCTTCCCTATGATCATGTCCATGTCAGAGACAACCATACGGAATCGATTGTAACATTCATTGATCAAATCAAAGTTAACCATGATACAGAAACTCTATCGCCTTGCCTGTGTTTTGTATTCTGTTATTGTCTGGTCTGTGTTTTATTGAAGGCTGACGCACTGTACAGCAACAATGTATGTTTTGTATACAGAGCCCCTAATGTAATGCTCAATAAAGATATCTGAATATACCCCTTCTCAATCAATCAATCAATCAAAGCTTTATTTGTATAGCGCATTTCATACCCAGAGGCAACACAATGCGCTTTACAGAGAACAAGGGAGGTGGGCATACGACCCACTCTACATATTCCAGAGGGAAGCAAAAAAACAGTAATCACCCAGGGGCCAGATAAGTGAGCTGTAAAAATTCTTCCCTGACCCCTCTCAACAAGGCGATCGAGCAAGCTCCAGGAGTATGTTTGTCTACCGGCTAAGAACATTTATAAAGCAATACATTGCATTAAATTACATTTCAGAGTGAGAGAGGCTAAAAGCATCATAGGAGAGAATATTCTACGGACATGCTACATCATCCACAGCAGACACGGGTATCTATCGGACTTCGGGAGGTCTGCTGGTGACAGTGGGGCATCCACTGGACCTGGTTAGAAGATAGGAGGGAGAGAGAGAGGCACTAGGGAGAGGGAAGGCAGAAGGAAGGCAGAGCAGGGTTAGTAACACATGGAGCCATACAGACCACACAGATATTGAAACAGGCAACCTGGGGCAAGCTCCTGGAATATATTTGTCTAATGGCTAAGAACATTTAAAGAACAAATAACATTAAATTAAATTTTCGGAGCAAGAAAGGCTAAGAGCATCAGGTCCAGGCCTAAGCCGGATGTGGACTGATGTGTGTGTGTACTAAATACTACGATATCCACAGCTCCGCAGCTGACACTGGACCTGGTTAGAGTATAGGAGGGAGAGAGAGAGGCACTAGGGGAGACAGAAAACGGTTAGTAGCACACTGAGTCATTGAAGCAACACAGTAGTCAGAACAGAACAAGCCTGTTTCAGGATAACCAGCTTCTCTCACTGGTATCTCTTTTTTCATACTTAATTAGATCATTGGAAACACATTCTTTTCACATCTTCTGCAATAATGACCTGACATGAAGGCATACAAGCACTTCCTCTAAGACAGCAGCCTCTAGATGTTGTTCTGCAGTTAAGTCGTGAGTCCACAAGGGGGACCTAAACCCTGATTTTGGGTACTATTCAATACATCCATGATACTATTAGACTTCTCATATATTCTCATGTTTCTATGCATGTAGAACAAATATCTCATGATTAATGAGAAACAGATAAACACAGACTGAATTAGGAAAAAATACATTTTCTGACATGGCATCCTGTGGTAGGCTATTACATATAAACTGAGGCATGACTTTAACCATTTCAACTGAGTTACACCAACAAAATGCATTAATGCACGGAGGCCTGTGCTCTCTGAGCACCCTTTCTAGTTGTGATGTGACATGATGACCTGAAATGCATGTTGACAAATACCAAGTTGGGAGCATCCATGAGCCTTGATTGATAAGTGGCCGAGGGGTTAAAGGGCAATGCTCGTTTTTGACAACCTGGACCTTATTTACGACATATTATAAGAAGTTTGACTCACCGAGATCACTTTGGTGTAGTTCGGAGGTCTGTAGAAGAAATTTAAAATCCAGCGCGAGCCAGTATATCCATGTAATGACGGTGATCGGGGCACCGAGAATGCAGTTTCTCAAAATCTATTTTCGGCCGCTAAACGGTTGTTTTCATCAATCAGATTGGATGAATCGACAGTTGAGATTCCTCAACGCGAGGCATTGTTGTGGTTTTCAAATACGGGGTCTTTAGCCTCTGTAATATGATCTTTACACGCCTTTCCCCACTTGCTCCAGCACGCATGCGCACAGGCCAGCGCGCAGACTGGCTACACTCGCGGCTCACATTCTCTGCGCTACGATCGGCGTGATTTTTTTTACCAACCAACTTCTGCCATAACCACGCCCCCGCGAGTTTTCATTGGTTAGGGTTAGGTTTAGGGTTAGGGTTAGGGTTAGGGTTAGGGTTAGGGATAGGGATAGGGTTAGGGTTAGGATTAGGGTTAGGGTTGTCCAATGAAAACTCGCGGGGGCGTGGTTATGGCAGAAGTAAAAAAAAGCACGCCTACGATCGGATTGTTGGTGACGAATGACGACGACAATATTCTCGGCACCAACAATCCGATCGTAGCGCAGAGAATGTGAGCCGGAGAATAGCCAGTCTGCGCGCTGGCCTGTGCGCATGCGTGCTGGAGCAAGTGGGGAAAGGCGTGTAAAGATCATATTACAGAGGCTAAAGACCCCGTATTTGAAAACCACAACAATGCCTCGATTACTTAAACTAGGCTACCTTGTCCGTCGACCTCAACTATTTCCGGTTTGATCTGTTACCGCAAAAAAATGAGATCTGACTGTACTGCTCAGTGCTCAACAAGCTACAACTGCTCACAATGGCGAAAAGAGCTATAAAACTTCTTCTTTTTTTTTTTTTTTTTAAATCTGGCAATGCTAATGAAGAAGCTACCACTCGAAATGACACCGCAGCAGGTGCAATTGAATGCAGAAGTGCTTCAGAGGCTATCTGCTAGCACTAGCACTAACAACATCATCGGCGAGGAAGCTAGCACCAGCAGGCAGTTGCAGTTGCAGTTTGATGGCCTAGTGCTCGGTCATAAAGTCTTATTGACATGCTCGTGGTGTCTGGATGAAGTTTGATGCGTTGTGCATATTGAATTGTCATACGGATTTATTATTAGCATACTGTTCAGAACTGGCATTCTTTGTAAATAGATGGGACAGTTCTGCGCAGAACTGTTTTTTTTTCTCACGTCAAAATGTTGCCCCAGATATCAGATATCAACTTAGATATCAACTTTATTTACAGTACCTGACCCAGCAAAGACCATTCCTGTCCCGTGGCTGTTAGCTGATTGTATTGACGCAATTTATCCAGGTTATTGATCAGTGACAGGTCTTATCCTGATATCGATCTGTAACAGTTCCTGCGCTAATGTCATCAGGGAAGGTGAGGCCGTAGCTCTAAAGAAACACGCTGGTCAGGTGATTTATTCTGCCTTATAAATCTAGCCTGGTGACTGGACAACAGTTCACCTCAGGAGCTGACCAGCCAAGACTCCCCTCTCTGCATGGAATTATAGAGTATATTCCTGAAGATTGATGTGTAGGGTTGAAAAGGGAAGGTATTTCATCAAGAGGTCATTGGCAAAATTATATTCAGACCGTAAACACTGCATCTTTGCTAATGTAACCAAGTGATGCGTGAGAGTAGCTGGTGAAACTCACTCCTCAAAGGAGCGCTGATAGTCCCTCCAAGAGGGACGCAACTGTTAACATGTCCGACTCACTAGCAGGAGAGTTTGTCGAACGTGGGTTTGAATCCCGCCCTGAGCAAGCCGTCAGCATGGGTCAGATTGAACACAACACAGATGAGTTAGGGTAGATGAGTACAACGGTTACACTAAGCAGAGGTAGAAAGAGCTAAATTGGGGTGTTTGTAATCGTAGGGACCCCTGACCAATGCCTGCTGCTGTGAGGTGTTACACTGTAGGCTAGAATGTGTTTTGCGTTGTGAGCCTTTAGGCATTATCATGTCATTCTATAAGGAGCGGAAGGGCAAGAGAGGAATGGAGGAGGGGATGGAGAGGAAGATAGGGTGGAAAGGCCTCTAGCACGCCATCTGTGCAAGCTACGCTAGCGCGAGCTACGCAAGGTGACGTTGACGCGTCCTTGCTTAGCAACGTGTGTCATGCCAAAAATTTTAACTTTACGAGAGTGCAAGTGCTATTTGTACCAGGATTGTACCAAAATACTTGCGTTCACAGCTGCGTCAGCGTAGTATAAATCAGGCCTTGGATAAACATGTTTCTGTCAGCAGGTCGCTATCTCAGACTCATGATGATAAAAAAAAAAGTGTGTGTGTATGTTTGTGTGTGTGTGTGTGTGTGTATGTTTGTGTGTGTGTGTGTATGTTTGTGTGTGTGTGTCCTGTGAGAACAGGAGCAGGTGTGGGATAGATAGGCTGTCCTCTGCACACACATCATTATGCGTCTATTTAGACATATTTAGTCCAGGTGAGCCGGGGGCCCAGCGGACAGAGCGGTGGCCAGCCTATCAGGAAGGAGATAAGGGAGATCAGGCTAAGTGGCGTATCAGCAGACATATTAACAGACCCAGACCTGCGACCGGGCTTCGTTTAGAGACTGGGAACGCTGGTATTTCAGTGTGTGTGTGTGTGTGTGTGTGACCTTGGCAGGTTTGACTCCTGAGTGGGAGGAACCTCTTGTGTCTGTTCCTCTATGAATCATCCATCTTAATCAGCACCACTGACACCCCCCCCCCCCCCTTCTCCATCCCTCTACCTCCCCACTCCTCCTCATTAGCTCAGGGACTCTGTCCCACCACTGTTTAACAATGAGTCTAATAGAACCATTTACTTCTATCAGGCCGTATTGTCTTCACTGCTGTTAGCCTGGGGGGGAAGGGGGGGGCAGTGGGAGGCAATTCAGGTTGGGGGGGGTGGGGTGAGGAAGAGGCAGGTTGATGTAGGGTGAGTGAAGGGGCGCACAGACTTTCTAAACCCCCTGGTTAGGTTAGTGCATGTTAAGCACACATGTTAATCTGCTGAGTGGCTGTGTGGAGGAGGGGGGCAGAAGGTGGGGGCTTCTGATTAAAATCAGACGATTCTACTGGTGGGTGTGTTTGATTGTTAGCCCCGGCAGGGGTAGAAGGACGGGGTCAAACTGAGGGAGCTAATAGAACTGTCACATTTAATGTATCCTCTCTTTCTCTCTCTCTCTCTCTCTCTCTCTCTCTCTACACCAGACAGAGGAAGGGAGAGAGGGAGGAGAGGAGCAGAGGAAGGACAGATAAATGGTCAATTCAGGGGGAGAATGATGAGGCCTAAATTAAAAAGCTGGATAAGTAGGTGGGGTGGCACGGATGCTATGGATGATGAACAGAGCAGCTGATTGGATGAGGAGCAATTGGATCAGTCGCCTTTCAGATTGTTCTAGATCCTCACTAGGATTATATGTATAAATCACATGTGACACCCCACGCCCCTCCCCCAGCCCCATCCTGAGCCCCAGAACCAGTCCCAGATCCCAGCCCCAGAACCAGCCCCAGAACCATTCCCAGTCCCAGTCCCAGCTCCAGCCCCCAGCCCCAGCCCCAGCCCTAGCCCTAGCCCTAGCCCTAGCCCTAGCCCCAGCCCCAGCCCCATCCTGAGCCCCAGACCTACCTTCAGACACAGCCCCAGCCCTAGCCCCAGCCCCAGCACCAGGACCAGGACCAGGACCAGGACCAGGACCAGGACCAGGACCAGCACCAGCACCAGCACCAGCACCAGTCCCAGTCCCAGTCCCAGCTCCAGCTCCAGCTCCAGCCCCAGCCCCAGCCCCAGCCCCAGACCTACCTTCAGACCCATCCCCAGCCCCTAGCCCCAGCTCCAGCTCCAGTCCCTGCCCCAGATCCTAACCTGATACAGCCCCTCTGTGGTTTCCCTGACCTGGAGCAACAGATGTGAGCTCCATCCCTCCAACCCCGACGGTCCCCACTCCTCCCCCTCCTGTCTGTGTGGCCTGGGCAGAGCCGGCCTGCCTGCGTGTGTCTGTCCCATCAGGCTCATTCACAGAGACGCCGTTTAGCAGTAATTATCCCGGGCCACGCCCCCTCCTGTCCCCTTCATTGTGCCGGCGTGTCAGGGCGGCGGCCATCATTAATCAGCTCTTTGAGAACACTGCTGAACCCTGGGACCCTGAACGCCCACCGCTGGTCCGGACATGCTCTGTGCTCTATTCCCCCCGGTCAGTCGAATTAATACAGGAACACAATGCAGGAGGAGACAGGCTGGAGAAAGAGACATCTATGTGATGACATGGAGAGATCTGGCATCTGATTGGCCTTTCTTTTCTGTTTGGTACTGCTGGGACTTTGGGTCCTTGTCCTCGCAGACAAATGTCCAGACCGTTGTGGTTGGACCAGAAGTTCTGGTTGGAATGTTCAGACTGGTCAGGTTCTGATTGGAATGTTCAGACTGGCCAGGTTTGATTGGAATGTTCAGACTGGTCAGATTTTGATTGGAATGTTCAGACTGGCCAGATTCTGATTGGAATGTTGACACTGGTCAGATTCTGATTGGAATGTTCGGACTGGCCAGATTCTGATTGGAATGTTCAGACTGATCAGATTCTGATTGGAATGTTCAGACTGATCAGGTTCTGATTGGAATGTTGACACTGGTCAGGTTCTGATTGGAATGTTCAGACTGGTCAGGTTCTGATTGGATTGTTCAGACTGGTCAGGTTCTGATTGGAATGTTGACACTGGTCAGGTTCTGATTGGAATGTTCAGACTGGTCAGGTTCTGATTGGATTGTTCAGACTGGTCAGGTTCTGATTGGAATGTTCAGACTGGTCAGATTCTGATTGGAATGTTCAGACTGGTCAGGTTCTGATTGGAATGTTCAGACTGGTCAGGTTCGAGTATAAATGTCCAAACTGCGGTCTGGTAGTCTCATCCAAAGGGGTGTGTTCCAGTGCTTCTCAAGGATTCAAAGGTCTTTAGGATTTGTGGCAAATACATGGTCTGCTGTCTGCAGAATTCATCTGTAGGATATTTAATTTGTCATATGTTGTCATATTACCGGGGTACCATGTACAATGAAATGTTTAACCACCTTCTCAACCACCTTTCTTCAATCTATGAAAGGTTTCCACCTTGGTCATGTCATGATTCCACCTCAGAGGAGAAATGCTCCCCTGAAAACACGTCAGTCAACTCCGACATCTGATGGAGCAGCCAGCAGCCTCCTCCCAAGGAGGAGTTTGATGTCTTTAGCCCTAGTGGTGAAGGCATCTGACACAAAACAATTTCAGCCAATGTTACAATAAAGCTGTGTTTGTCCCACATTGGGAGACTGTAGCGACGGAGTAACCGAGAGAGTGTTCCCTGGTACGGTAGACCACCAGATCCTCCTCTCCACCCTCGAGGAGAAAGGCATCGATGGCTCTGCACACTCCCTGTTTGCATCCTACCTGACGGGCCGCTCCTACCAGGTGACATGGAGAGGGTCGACGTCGGAATCGCGTAGTCTGACTACGGGGGTTCCACAAGGGTCTGTCCTGGGTCCTCTCCTGTTTTCCCTCTACACTACATCTCTGGGCTCTGTCATTCGCTCGCATGGCTTCTCCTATCACTGCTATGCCGATGACACCCAACTGGTTCTGTCATTTCCCCCTTCTGATACAGAAGTGGAGACACGCATAGCTGGGTGCTTGGCTGACATTTCGGAGTGGATGACGACACATCACCTCAAGCTCAATCTGGACAAGACTGAGCTGTTGTTCCTCCCGGGGAAGGGCTGTCCGCACCGGGACCTGGCCATCACCATTGAAGACACAGTGGTGACCCCGACTCGGACTGCGAGGAATCTGGGTGTGACCCTGGATGACCAACTGTCATTTTCCTCACATGTCACATCCGTCACACGTTCCTGCAGATTCATGCTCTACAACATCAGGAGGATTCGCCCTTTCCTCACTAATGAAACGGCGCAGGTACTCATCCAGGCCCTGGTCATCTCCCGCCTGGACTACTGCAACTCCCTCCTCGCGGGGGCACCGGCGTCAGCCATTAAACCTCTGGAACTTGTCCAGAAAGCTGCTGCTCGCCTGGTGTTCAACCACCCCAAGTTCTCCCACACAACTTCCCTTCTCCGTTCCCTACACTGGCTCCCTGTAGCGGCTCGCATCCAGTTTAAAACTCTGGCGCTAACCTACAGGGCAATGAAAGGAACAGCCCCCTCCTACCTCCAGGCCATGGTCAAACCCTACATCCCCTCCCGACCACTACGCTCTGCTACCTCAGGGCGACTGGTTGCCCCGTCACTCCGAGGCTCCTGCGGTCGATCGACACGGTCACGGCTCTTCTCTGTCCTGGCCCCGCAGTGGTGGAATGAGCTGCCCACTGATGTCAGGACAGCAGAGTCGCTGCCCATCTTTCGTCGCAGGCTCAAAACTCATCTCTTCAAGAAGTACTACAACAATCCTCCCACCTAAGCACTTATTATATTATATTGCACTGTACTTTAGATTGTGATTCTTGCACTTTGCTTCAGCACTAGATTATGCTCTTAGTCACTTGTTTGTTTTAGAAAGAAGATGCACTTGTGAGTTCTGGCAAGTAGTAGTACATTGGCTCTTCCTACGTTAAATGCAATTATTGTTAGTCGCTTTGGATAAAAGCGTCTGCTAAATGACTGTAATGTAATGTAATGTAATGGTCCGCTGTCGCACTAACGAGGGTCAGACGCTAGCAGTCAGAAGGTTAACCTTTGTGTCACATTTGTGTATGAATGGCTGCCGGCTCAATGGCTGTTTTACTGCCCGGTGAATAGGGGAACACACCAGCCTGTCCAGCCTGTCAGCACTCTGGGACTCGCTGAGCATCTGTGGCGCTCTCTGTCTGAGTGGTGCTACACACCGGGAGGACTAAGCTAACAAAAGACGGACCTTTCGAGGATCTCCTCAGCCTCACCAGTGCACAGCTCTTCAGTGATGGAGCTCCCCTACTCATCTTAATGGACATGTTATCATCTAAACATTGGGGATCTTTATTTATCTGCATAGTTTACAACACAAACATCAAAAGATAAATGCAGTTATCGTTAAAGTAGCTCTGACTGACAGAATGTTCATAATGGTGGTAGGCCTATTATTGAACATATTGTATCTTATTAGTCAGATATTGTCTGTCAGGCAGAGGGTAGAGGTTTTTATTATAATGAGTACAGGTGTGTATGTTTGTCTTTGATGTGGGAAGCCTTCTCCAACGCTCCAGATAGGCAGCTTATCAGCTCTGTAGCCCCATGGAAAAATCACCTGGAGAAGGCCTTCGACTGACGGAAAGCTAGAGCTGCTGGGAAACCTGACGTTTATATCTGGGTTATCAGTTCACAGTGTGATAATGAATGATTATGACGCTCGTAGAGGGTGATGGGCCTATGATGTTGTGTACACTCAACAACCAATAAGGTTTATTGAACAACGATCAACTGATAAACGTCATAGATTTTATAACTTTGACAGTGTTTGTGTGTGTGTGTGTATCTTGGCATCTTAAAGGGCCGGGGGGGGTATGATTCAGGGGGAGCCTGGTTGAATATGGCTTTCATGGCCCAAATCGTGTCATTATAATGGAATTAAGAACAATCAAGTCATCAATTTTACTGGCAAATCTATACCACCTCAACATAAACCTAGCATTTATGACACCAGCTAAACCTGTTCCTCCATGCATTTCTTTTGACTTTGCTTTGTTTGGTTTTTTGAGGCACTGTGCAAGAGTGTCAGGAGCAGGAGAAAATGGACATTTCTTTACTTTTTTTTTAAGGGGCCCAGTGATCAATCAATCAATTAAAGCTTTATTTGTATAGCGCATTTCATACCCAGAGGCAACACAATGCGCTTTACAGAGAACAAGGTAGGTGGGCATACGACCCACCCCTACATATTCCAGAGGGAAGCAAAAAACCAGTAGACCTATCACCCGGGTGCCAGATAAGTGAGCTGTAAAAATTCTTCCCTGACCCCTCTCAACAAGGCGATCGAGCAAGCTCCTGGAGTATGTTTGTCTACCGGCTAAGAACATTTATAAAGCAATAAATTACATTAAATTACATTTTCAGAGTAAGAGAGGCTAAAAACATCATAGGAGAGACATGGCAAACACTGGTGTATGTCTGTGTGTGCGTGAATGTGCCTGGGCCCAGATAGAGGCAGGGGTAGGGGTAGAGCCGCGGTAGGAACATACATCATGATACATCTTTTCATGGGGCCCAAAATCCTGGGTGATGCCCTGTGTGCGTGTGTGTGTGAGAGAGAGAGAGAGTGACATTGAGAGAGATGGAGAGAAAAGAGGGAGAGAGAGAGTGTGTGTGTGGTATAGATAGTGAGGCCATGGGAAAAGTGTACCTCAGCCTCACCTGCTGCAACACAGGAGGCCTGGCTGTGCCAGTCAGATGCCACCGGACAAGGTCAGACAGCCAGCAGCAATCCCTCTGTCCCACACCCAGGATTCAGGATTGAAGAAAATGTTAACTGAACAGACAGTTGGCCTATAAAAGGTACAAGTAATAAAGTCAAATTACATTTAATCTTACTTTCAGTACCATCGTGTTTGCAAACCGGACAAAACATAATACCAGTGTCAATAAAAAATAGCTGGTTGAGATACGGGGCAGTGCCTTCTGTTATCACTTATCTTTTTCGGTATGCTTTTTTGTGCACCGGGTGCACGTGCCTGCCTGGCTGGAAAGTGGAGTGGTTCTTGGCGAGCCGGCGCGCACGCGGGCGGGGGGAGAGGTGAACGGGAGTGTTAGTTGATTAGCACCGAGGAGGTTCTATAAATGATTGCTGTCCAGCTGTCTGGGCTCCCTAGACTGCGCGTTGAAGATCAGCCAATCAGAGCTCGGCGAGAGAGGAGAATTCCTGAACTGGATGGTGGAGAAAAGTTTGAGCAGTAGCAGGTGGCCGCGCATTGCGCACGGGAGCAGGGAGCAGAGGGACCGAAGATATTTTAAAACAGATGAAAAGAAAAATTATGGAAAATAACTTGTTAATGAAGTGTCGATTGTAATGCTCAGCTAGTTAACCTAAACCACCATTAGACGATACTGGTTTTAAAAGGAGTTTCTCTAGATCAGACTCGTTTTAACAAATTGATAACAAGTCGGTTTTAGTTTATATACCATCTGAAGGACACTTGCTTCAATAGAGATTCTATAAAAATGACAGCGTTGGAGAAATCCAACAATTTTCGGATTGATGCCCTGCTGGCGCACGAGCTGCGCAGGGGTGACGACCGTGACGGGTCCCCGGGGCTTTACAGCGGGAACGCAGAGGACAGTCCCGTGTCGTGTGAGCGCTCGGAAACACCGTCCCCCCAGAGGACATCGAACACCGCTGTACATATCCAGGCTGGTATTATTATCCCCAAACCGGGTCCTCTGACCCTCCTCCATCCGGGCCTCACGGCGCTGTCTCAAGGCTGCTTCCCCGGTGTGTACCCGGCCCCACTGTACTCCCTGGCCACTCTGGGAGGGCATCATCCAGCCCTCACACGCCCCGGCTTTACGCAGATGGCACAACCGTATCCAGAGCACCTGAAGGCGGCCGTCATGGCCGGCTGCTTCCCCTTGGAACACTGGATTCGGGCTGGAATGATGAGATTCGGGGAGTATGGTGGTGGTGAGTAGCCGGCTTCACCTTGATCACTCTTTGTATTTTATTCAAATTCATAATTAATCATAATAATCGTCAAGTCACCCTATGCTACCATATAATTGTGTTATAACAGCTAGAGTCGGAAATTATATCACTCACCCTCCCTCTATAATATTGAATTTACCCTACAATATGAACTAGAATTATGTCCCTATCAGTCTAGGCCAAACAAAAGATTGAATAAACACCTGATATAGGCTTTGTCAATACAGTGCTAATGACTTTGATAGCTTTTTAATTAAGTTAATGGCCCAGTTATAGAGTCCCCTGCCGATTTAATATCTCCCTGTCACCTGTGTGGGTTACAGCACTTGAACCCTCCCATAAATCCGTATGACTCTGCTCGTTCCTGTCTGTCCTCCGCTGTCTCCCTGCCCCTCTTGTCTCTCCTCCTGTCTCCCTGCCCCTCTTGTCTCCCCCCCTGTCTCCCTGCACTGCGTCTCTGTCCCCAGCCTCTCCCCAGATGGGCCTGATGGGGAAGTGTCGTCGACCGCGTACAGCCTTCACCAGCCAACAGCTGCTGGAGCTGGAGAACCAATTCAAAGTCAACAAGTACCTGTCCAGACCCAAGCGCTTTGAGGTGGCCACCTCACTCCTGCTGACCGAGACACAGGTACGAACTGTGGGTCACAGACTGCAGTCAGGGAGAGGGCTTCCTATTGGGTAATAGCTAGGGGTTCTATCGTCTAATAGCTAGGGGTTCTAACCTTTGTGTGTGTGTGTGTGTGTATGCGTGTGTGTGCGTGTGTGTGTGTGTGTGTGTGTGTGCGTGTGTGTGTGTGTGTGTGCCTGTGCGAGCATGTGTGTGTATATGTGTGCGTGTGTGTGTGTGTGTGCATGCGCGTGTGTGTGTGTGCATGTGTACGTGTGTGTGCATGTGTGTGCATGCGTGTGTGTGTGCATGTGTGCGCATGCATGTGTGTGCGTGCGTGTAAACAGGTGAAGATCTGGTTCCAGAACAGGCGTATGAAGTGGAAGCGAAGCCGCAAGGCCAGGGAGCAGCCGGCGAGCCAGCCCGACTCAGAGAGCCTGACTGTGGGGAGAGAAGACGCCAAGCCCGGGGGGGGCAGCCGGAGCTCCAACCTGCAGGAGGAGGAGGATGAGGAGGAAGGGGAGGATGAGGAGGAAGTGATGAGAGTCGGCGTGGGCTTGTCTCGCCCTGTGGACTTCCTGAGGCACACAGCAGCGCTGAGCTATGGTTACTCTGAGGACGAACTGGAGCAGGAAGAGGCTGCAGGCCAGAGGACTGGGGCAGGGCGATGAGACAGGGGGCGGGGGCAGAGGAGGACTGGGGCGGGTCTATGAGACAAGGGGTGGGACCATAAGGGTGTGGCTATGAGAATGGATGCGCCAATGTGAGGGTGTTCAGGAGCCGTGTGTTCAGGAGCCATGTGCAAACCATAACCACCTGTCCAGCCCTGTCAGTATTGAGTCATTACAAATATGTACTTCCATAATTGTTACAAATACTTTGGGTAATGCCACCTCTAGTGTGCCATTATTTTGTTTTTAATCATACTTTTGTCATACTCTAAAGACTAGTTGTAGTTATCTGTGACGAGTACCTAAAACAACTCCTGTTAAAGTTACCACAAATGAAATATAGTTTTATTACTCATACAGCCACATTTCTAAAATATTACTTTAGTCCAAAAATCATATATTCTGAGCCATCCAAAAAGAATGATAGTATGTTGTTAAAAATATTTAAAATATTGCAGAAATAACACATATAGTTTGGGGTAGAGAACAAAGGGGTAGGTCTACACATGAACATGACATGTTCCAATAATATTTTGTCCATTTGCAAGAAGGTCAGAAATCCATTTATACAATATCCTACACAAACCACACCCATGAGGGATTCCCAGTAAAGTAGCACCTCTATAACTGACCCAAAGAGACTCTCACTACACATACACTGACTCTGTCTCTCACTACACTACTACTACTACTAGTGAGTAGCCAGCCTGAGAGAGATGCAGCACTTGACTTGTCCCAACACATGCCATTTAATCTAACCTGGAGCATAGTTCTATCAAACTTGACATTTGTCATATTGTTATTTAATGTATTTAAAACATTTTGAGTACAAATAATATATTTCTTTTTAAGGGTTGATGCTACTGTAGTAGTCTACATTAATGTGTGTATTGTTTGTTAATGTCTGTAGACGTGAAAGGATGCATTTTGAAAAATAAAATTATATTATTGAATGCATTGTTGTAACTGATAAAACATGAGTAGCCTACTGTCAGGCAGTATAACAGACCACACATTTCCATTTTCTGCTTGCTGACTGCTGAACAGTCCTTCGGAGAATCGACGATCTCCTCTAAGCTTTGTTCCTCATCTCCTTTAGCTGGCTACTTGATCATATTGATATACATACAATTAGCCAGCAGGTGGCAGTAATGTATAGGCATATGAGGTTGCCTAGTCTCTACAGCTCCTACCTGAGTTTTAAGGTTTAGAACCATGGAGGTATAAGAACACATTGGGGAACTTGTAAAAAGGCAATATTGTTTCAACTAGATATGTCCTGTTACAACACGGACAGTTATCTCAAACGTTTAACTATGGGTTTGCAGGTTTGTGTTAATGTTATATGTATTACATTATAAATAGTAATATATTATAATTATTATACAACATAAAACAATATCATTATACTTTGCGTGCCACTCTACGCTTTTGACCCTCGCGGCGTCCCGTACCGGCGGAACTGTTGCGGAAGTGAAAGAGGAAAATGGCTACGGAGACAAACGACACTGATTTAGCCGCAGGACTCAGTCCTAAACCGTCTGAAGAGGTGGGAACTTTGTACTTGTATGGAATTATACCAACACATCCAGCACTTAAATGTATTAGCTACACGTGAGGATTACAGAGTTGGTTTGTAACTGTTATGAGATAAAGTTTTACGACGGCTAACGTTAGTAGCTAGTGCTAGCTAGCACTAGCATTGTTAGCAACCGCGCTCCTCACATGGACAGACCCAGACCGCGCTGTCTATGGCGCTGTAGCTAACGGGACAGCTGGCTAACATTAGCAAATGAGCTTTGAATTGGCTAGCTAGCTATCCTGCCCAGACAACAGATATAAGCTCCACCAAACGTATTTACTAAGTTTGTATAGCAGTTGCCTATATCGCCGACCCGTCTCCCATTGTCACGACACTAGCTAGCGTTACATTGTAACGTTACTATTAGCTATGTAACTAGTTTGTCTGCAAACTGCGTTACAGCCAGCTAGCAAGTTAGCTGCGTCACATAGCTACATCTCCACATAACCTAGCGGTACCTCCTCTGCGTCTCCAGCTCTCAAGCCCCAGAGAGATGGAGCGTCCCCGGAGGAGCAGCAGTCGGAGCCCGTTTCAAGGGAGAGCTGAGCCTGAGGCCAAGAGCACTCGTGGTGAGTTCGCTTGCTATAGACTCATGCTCCTACTCACTCATTCCCATGCCAAACTAGTGCAACACAGAAGGTCTTACGATGTGAAAGTGATTAAGTAGCTTCTGATTAATGGCAAGTCTTGCTGTCTGTCTTTGTTGCTCTGTCTGTCTGTCTGTCTGTCTGTAGTGGATGCCTCAGACTCAGAGGGAGAGGAGGACAGTCCCAGGGGTAAGAGCACGAAGCAGGTCTGGCCCGGGGAGGGCAGCCCCAGGCCAGGCAGTGGCGGGGCGACCGGCCCCAGAGACAAGGACTCCGCCAGGGCCACCGGCGACAGCCAGGAGTCCAGCGGCTCCGACAGCAGTGATGAGGAGAGTGAGGACGAGGGCACGTTCGGCAGGATGAAGAGCAGGGTGGCTCACGTCATCAGGGTGAGGGGCCTTATACCAGCACATAGATGTGTAGAAATTACATCTGACCTGTACAGTGGCTGTGACTGAAACCATATGAGGTATTTAGTTTAATGAATTGTAGGTATTTGGATTTGTGCATTAGGGAGCCTGGAGTGCCTGTTTTCTAGCTGGGATTTGGCCATATTATACGGGAGTCTCTTGAGTGACATGATTGTTGTTGTTGTTCATGCTGGTGCTGCTGTTGTCGTTGTTGGTGTTGCGTTTCAGAGAGAGCCAGATGAGGAGAGCCAGGCCAGGAGAAGGAGCTCCTCCCCAGACCACAGGTGAGTGAGGGTCAGACTGCAGCTGCGGTGGTGGGTCTTCCTGGGGCTCTGGTCTCACTCAGACTGATGCAGACCAGGCCTGGAGCAAAGCCTGACACTCGGACTGAGTTGTCGTTTCACGTCATTATTCAGTCTGGCTTGGCTCCCATTGCAGCCGTTTTCCAAGATGGCCCTTAATTCTGTCATCGCATCCAAAGGACGTTGATTGGCCTGGTCGGAATTCCAGCCGAGAAATCCCTCTGGACGAGAACCATTCCAGACCTTAAATCGCATTTCGGAAATTAAAGCGGGCACGATCCTCCCCCTTATATTGCATTTTTAGATTTCTATTCTTGTACTTGCCTGCAGCACTAGATTATGTTCTTAGTCACTTGGTTTAGAAATGAGATGCACTTATGAGTTCTGGGAAGTAGGAGTACATTGGCTTTTCCAACTTTAAATGCAATTATTGTCACTTGGTTTATAAATGAGATGCACTTATGAGTTCTGGGAAGTAGTAGTACATTGGCTTTTCCTACATTAAATGCAATTATTGTAAGTCACTTTGGATAAAAGCGTCAACTAAATGAATAATGCAATGTAATGCATGTGATTCAGGGGCTGGAGCCAGGTTATCTGGAACACAGTTACAGTAATAAGATTGTCCACAAGTTGTAGCCGAGGGATGATCTGTGGTAAGTAACCCTCATCCTCTGGTCGTGGTCGTTACAGGGGGGATGATGGCCGGAGGTCCAGGTCACGGTCCCGCTCCAGGAGTCAGGATAGAGACCGCCGCTACGAGAGAGGACGCTACGGGAGGTAACAGCAGTATACCCACAACAATATACAACAATAACAACAACAATAACGGCAAGGTAACAACAATATACCCACAACAATAACAGCAAGGTAACAACCAAGTAACAACAATATACCCACACCAGCACCACAACGCTACACACACGACTTCACCACACCTGCATATGAAAACATAGTTTATTAGTAGATGGTATTTAAAGAAATTTAAATTAAAAAAAACAGGACAGAACATATACAGTATGATAAAAGAGAATAGAAAATAAGAAAGTGAAAATTTGAATAAAATAATTAAAATTAAGATTTAATTATAACAGGTAAAATTACACGATAAAAGCGAGATTAAAAAGTTTTTTTCTTAAGATCTTGTTTAAAAGTTCCCACAGTTTCAGCCATTCTAAACCCACTAAACCCACCAGCTGTCTCCCCCCCCACAGAGACCGGTACCAGGACAGGGAGAGGGACCGGCACGACCGCCACTCCAGCCGGGACAGGGAGGCGGAGTTCCGTAGGAGGGGCCGCTCTCTGTCCCCAGCCAATAGGGAGGGGGGGGAGGGGCCTCCGGCAGCGGCGGAAGAGCCGCCGACCAAGAAGAAGAAAGAGGAGCTGGACCCCATCCTGACCCGCACGGGCGGAGCCTACATCCCCCCCGCCAAGCTGCGCATGATGCAGGCGCAGATCACCGACAAGAGCAGGTACCGTCTCCATCGCTGTAACTCGTCTTCACCATCATCAGAGTCAGAATGGTTTATTGACATTTGTACTATACATACATAGGAATTTTTTGTGACACGTTGGTACTTTACAACAACACAACAATGGACAGTGCAAGGACAGGACCGGACAGGGCGATATACATAGTGCAAAAACTAGCAGTACGATTGGACTACAAAGAGTCAGTGCAATAGTTCCAACGCCATGGCTGGCCCGGTCGGCGCCATCTTGGAACATCATCATCACCACCATTTTGCTTTTTCTTCCTCATCATCATCATCTGATGTACAGTTAATGAGGTTAAACGGTGCTTACCTACAGTCTAGCTGTCTGACTTGACCCCTCCCCCCCCAGCCTGGCGTACCAGCGTATGAGCTGGGAGGCTCTGAAGAAGTCCATTAACGGTCTGATCAACAAGGTCAACGTGTCCAACATCGCTAACATCATCCAGGAGCTGCTGCAGGAGAACATCGTCAGGGGCAGGTAATGGACTACTGTGTGTGTGTGTGTGTGTGTGTGTGTGTGTGTGTGTGTGTGTGTGTGTGTGTGTGTTAGGGTTACAAACTGGCATGGCCTAATGCACATCAATAATGTGTGTGTGTGTGTCCCTCTCCAGAGGTCTGCTGGCCCGGTCGGTGCTTCAGGCTCAGAGTGCGTCTCCTATCTTCACCCATGTGTACGCCGCCGTGGTGGCCATCATCAACTCCAAGTTCCCCCAGATAGGAGAGCTCATCCTCAAGAGACTCATCCTTAACTTCCGCAAGGGCTACCGCAGGAATGACAAGGTAACTGCCCCCGAACTACCCCCACGTCCAACCTTAACCACTCTGTACAAGGGCTGCTGCTGCAATGACGTTCCTAACTATGTCTAACTACCCCTAACCACCCCCAGACTGATGTTGGTTCAGACAGTAAATTATACTCATGTGAGCTGTTGGAACTAGTTTTGATGTGAAACTTGTTTGCTTTTCAGCAACAATGTCTGACAGCGTCCAAGTTTGTGGCCCACCTCATCAATCAGAACGTGGTGAGTCCTCCCAGAACACACGGAACATCTAGAACTCACTGTTCTAGAACTCTCAACGCTGTTCTCTTAGCACTGCTCTGTGTGTGTGCTAGATGTGAAGTAATATCAGGAGACTGTTCAGAGTGTTCTTAGACTCTCTCTCTCTCCCCCCCCTCCTCTTCACTCTCCCTCCATCTTTCTCTTTCTCTTTCTCTCCCTATCCCCCTCTCTCCCTCCATCCCTCCCTCCATCTCTTTCTGTCCCCAGGCCCATGAGGTGCTCTGTCTGGAGATGCTGACCCTGCTGCTGGAGAGGCCTACAGATGACAGTGTGGAGGTCACCATCGCCTTCCTCAAAGAGTGTGGCCTCAAGCTGACCGAGGTGTCTCCCCGGGGGATCAACGGTACAGCAGATGCACCTGCTCCATACCTCACAACCTGACACTTAGAAACCACACACAACCTGACACTAGAAACTATATAAAACCTGACACTAAGAAACTACATACAACCTGACACTAAGAAACTACATACAACCTGACACTAAGAAACTACATACAACCTGACACTAAGAAACTACATACAACCTGACACTAAGAAACTACATACAACCTGACACTAAGAAACTACATACAACCTGAGACTTAGAAACTACATACAACCTGACACTAAGAAACTACATACAACCTGACACTAAGAAACTACATACAACCTGACACTAAGAAACTATATACAACCTGACACTAAGAAACTACATACAACCTGAGACTAAGAAACTACATACAACCTGACACTAAGAAACTACATACAACCTGACACTAAGAAACTATATACAACCTGACACTAAGAAACTACATACAACCTGACACTAAGAAACTACATACAACCTGACACTAAGAAACTACATACAACCTGACACTAAGAAACTATATACAACCTGACACTAAGAAACTACATACAACCTGAGACTTAGAAACTATATACAACCTGACACTAAGAAACTACATACAACCTGACACTAAGAAACTACAAACAACCTGACACTAAGAAACTACATACAACCTGACACTAAGAAACTACATACAACCTGACACTAAGAAACTATATACAACCTGACACTAAGAAACTACATACAACCTGACACTAAGAAACTACATACAACCTGACACTAAGAAACTACATACAACCTGACACTAAGAAACTACATACAACCTGACACTAAGAAACTATATACAACCTGACACTAAGAAACTACATACAACCTGACACTAAGAAACTACATACAACCTGACACTAAGAAACTATATACAACCTGACACTAAGAAACTACATACAACCTGAGACTAAGAAACTACATACAACCTGACACTAAGAAACTACATACAACCTGACACTAAGAAACTATATACAACCTGACACTAAGAAACTACATACAACCTGAGACTTAGAAACTATATACAACCTGACACTAAGAAACTACATACAACCTGACACTAAGAAACTACATACAACCTGACACTAAGAAACTACATACAACCTGACACTAAGAAACTACATACAACCTGACACTAAGAAACTATATACAACCTGACACTAAGAAACTACATACAACCTGAGACTTAGAAACTATATACAACCTGACACTAAGAAACTACATACAACCTGACACTAAGAAACTACATACAACCTGACACTAAGAAACTACATACAACCTGACACTAAGAAACTACATACAACCTGAGACTTAGAAACTATATACAACCTGACACTAAGAAACTACATACAACCTGACACTAAGAAACTACATACAACCTGACACTAAGAAACTACATACAACCTGAGACTTAGAAACTACATACAACCTGAGACTTAGAAACTACATACAACCTGAGACTTAGAAACCACACACGACCTGACACTAGAAACTATATACAACCTGACCCTTAGAAACGACATACAACCTGAGACTTAGAAACTACATACAACCTGCCATTACATGACAGAACTGAGCAGAATCAGTCCTTACTGCTAATGAAGGTTACTGTCGGCCTCTAGGTTCATCATCTCTCAATCTGTACATCAATGTATTGCTGGAGGGTGGTGTTGTCTTCAATACAAGCTCATCTTCTGTCTTTTGTCTCAGACGCAGTCTAATCAGTGTGTGTGTGTGTTTGTGTGTGCGCGTGCGTGTGTGTCTACAGCCATTTTCGAGCGCCTGAGGAATATTCTGCACGAGTCGGAGATCGATAAGCGCGTGCAGTACATGATCGAGGTGATGTTCGCCATCAGGAAGGACGGCTTCAAGGACCACCCAACGGTTCCTGACGGGCTGGACCTGGTGGAGGAGGAGGACCAGTTCACACACATGCTGCCCCTGGAGGACGAGTACAACCAGGACGACATCCTCAGTGAGACACACTCGTGCGCGCACACACACACACTCACATGCGCACACACTCACATGCGTAGACACACACATGCGCACACACACACACTCACACTCACATGCACACACACACTCACATGCACACACACACTCACATGCACACACACACTCACATGCACACACGCACACTCACACGCGCACACTCACACACCGCACACACACACACCGCACACACACACACACACACACACACATACATACATACATACATACATACATACATACATACATACATACATACATACATACATACATACATACATACATACATATATTTAGGTCCATAAATATTTTGGACATTAACACACGTTTCATCAGTTTGGCTCTGTACACCACCACAATGGATTTTAAATGAAACATTCAATATATGCTTTAAGTGCAGACTTTCAGCTTTAATTTGAGGGTATTTACATTTAAATCAAGTGAACGGTGTAGGAATTACAACTATTATTATTATTATTATATGTGGTATCCCCCCCCCCTTTTTAAGGGACCAAAAGTAATTGGTCAAACTAAAAAAATCATAAATAAACAAACTAACATAATCATAAATCAAATTGTCATTTTTTTTTAAAAATATTTGGTTGCAAATTCTTTGCAGTCAATGACAGCCTGAAGTCTGGAACCCACAGACATCACCAGACGCCAGGTTTCCCTGGTGATGCTCTGCCAGGCCTCTACTGCAACTGTCTTCAGTTCCTGCTTGTTCTTTGGGTGGTTTCCCTTCAGTTTCGTCTTCAGGAAGTGAAATGCATGCTCAATTGGATTCAGGTCAGGTGACTGACTTGGTCATTGTAGAACATTCCACCTATTTGCCTTGTAAAACTCTTTGGTTGCTTTCGCAGTATGCTTCGGGTCATTGTCCATCTCCAATGAGTTCTGAAGCAATTGGCTGAATATGAACAGATAATATTGCCTGAAACACTTCAGAATTCATCCTTCTGCTTTTGTCAGCATTCACATCATCAATAAATACAAGGGAACCAGTTCCATTGGCAGCCATCCATGCCAACGCCATCACACTAAACCATCATGCTTCACTGGTGAGGTGGTGCTTTGGATCATGATCAGTTCCTTCCCTTCTCCATACTCTTCTCTTCCCATCATTCTGGTACAAGTTGATCTTGTCTGAAATCTAATCTGTCCCTAGGATGTTCCAGAACTGTACAGGCTTTTTTAGATGTTTTGGCAAATTCTAATCTGGTCTTCCTGTTTTTGAGGCTCACCAATGATTTACATGTTGTGGTGAACCCTCTGTATTTACTCTGGTGAAGTCTGCTCTTGATTGTCGACTTTGGCACAGAATGAGATACGTCTAGCTCCTGGGGAGTGTTCTTCATCTGGCCAACTGTTGTGAAGGGGTCTCTCTTCACCAGGGAAATAATTCTTCTGTCATCCACCACAGTGTTTTCCGTGGTCTTCCGGGACTTTTGGTGTTGCTGAGCTCACCAGTGTGTTCTTTCTTTTTAAGAAGAAAACTGTTGATTTGGCATCATCTAATGTTTTTGTGATCTCTCTGTTTTTTATTTGATTTTTCAGCCTAATGATGGCTTGCTTCACTGATGGTGACGGCTCTTTCGATTTCATATTGAGAGTTGACAGCAACAGATTCCATATGCAAGTATCACACTTGAACTCTATACCCTTTATCTGCTCCTTGTAAATGAAATAACACCAGGGCTCTAAGCTAACATTTTTCACTAGGAGTACATGTGCTCCTAAATGAAAACATTTAGGAGCACAGAAAGAAATTTAGGAGCGCAACAAAAATGTCAAAATAACAAATTTTTATTAGCAACACACACATTAGGCCTACTGCCAACAACAATAAACAATAATAACCTGCTCACCATAGGAGCTCTCATCCTCTCCTACTATACTATTCCCACACACTTCATCTGGTGCATTGGTCCTAATGAAGACTGTACTATTCCCACACACTTCATCTGGTGCATTGGTCCTAATGAAGACTGTACTATTCCCACACACTTCATCAGGTGCATTGGTCCTAATGAAGACTGGCCCAATCCCAATACCCCCCCTTAGCCCTAGCCCTTGGCCCCACCCTTACATTTTGCGCGTTCACACGTAGGGTAGTGTGTCCCATTCCTTTTAGCTTCTAGGGCTAGGGGGCATATCGAGGGCTAGTGGACGTTCAAACAGCCCTCTAAAACGAGGGTTTTCAGATGCTGACTTGAAACCGAGGGGTAGATGAAAATTCACACAATGCTTTGCAAACTTAGGCAGGGATATGAAACATAGCTGCCGGTGCGAAGAAAGGCCAATATCACAACGCATTTCAGAAAAAAACGCTTTTTACGATGTCAACGGCATTTCATTGCGTTTTGATGTGGATCCGGCTACGGTGCAATGTTGAATCTAATCAAATCAATAGATTTTTGAGTGACTGTTGATTCGACTCCCCCCGGGCCTCACCGAATTCCTCTCTCTCCTTGGTTCCACTTTGGAACTAACCACTTCAAATACGATTGAATGGGCTTCATTTTCTTCATTTTGTTAAAGGAGTAGTAAAGGGAAAATGCATGTTTAGCCCTGTTTTAAGGTTACTTATGATCATATACAATGGTTCAGATCAAAACGTTGACAACTAGCACTTTTAAGAAAGTCTGATAATTGCTCTACCACCGTTTAGGTCATACAATGGATGTGGATGGGCACCGTGAAAAATCATTCAAAAACATGTTAAACTCTCGATTTCCCTTCCCAGAGCCCCGTGACACACACACTTGGCCATGGAACAGCTGAGCAGCCAATCATCCAATTACTTTTGGTCCCTTAAAAAGGGGGGGGGGGGGGGGGGCACGTATAAAATTGTTGTAACCCCTACACTGTTCAACTTATTTGGATGTTGAAACCCTCACATTAAACTGTGCATGCATACATACATACACACGCACACTCTCACACACAGACACATACACACACATACATATGATCCACGGGTGCTATTGATCCATGTTATATTGAAGCCCCTGCCGCTCTAACAGTATATCACTATCCTGCCCAGATGTGTTCAAGCTGGACCCAGACTTCCTGGAGAACGAGGAGAAGTACAAATCCATCAAGAAGGGTGAGTTGGAGCTCCTTCATTTTACAGTTCAGATACAAACCTCCAGTCAAGGACCTGCTCCTGGCTGGTCTCCTGGCTGGTCTAGTGGTAAATGGTAATAGGCCTTCACCAGATGAGAAACTAGTTATACACCCCCGGCCCTGCCCGCTCATGATACAACCAATATACAACCAATGTTGACGTTCAAAGATATAAGTGAAGAAGATAAATTCCGGACACTCAACATGTCCCTCTCGGTTTGGTGGGCAAGAGTGTTAGTCTGTGACAAAAACACCAGGTAGTCTAATCCACAATGAACCGGAGGATATAAAATGCAAAGAACATTTAGAACAGCGCCCCTTTATACTGGAAATGACTCTCATCACAAATATTTCTGGGCGTACTGCTTCGTCTGCCTGTCTGCTCTGTATTCGGACTTATCTGTGCACCTGCGATAAACCCCTCAAATTCTTCACATCAGCACTGCAACTCTTATCTGAACAGTTTCTTAGACACACAGGCCAATATCAATTCAACACAGTAAAATACATACATTTACAGACACATGGCAGCCCCAGAATCATCAACTCAAACAGTTGTATGGTTTGAAAAATAAGAACACTGCCTTGGCTGAAAATGGATTTAAAACAGAGAGGTGCTGATTGCGAGATGGGGTTTGTGTCCGTGTAGGCGAGAGACTCGCCTAAAAATAGACCTGAACAACTCCAAGGCGCCCAATCTCTAGGATAGTAAAGTTAAAAAGCCTCTATTCTTGCTGCTCTGCCGCAGCGTGCCTCGTGAGTTTGAGGGTGAATCCTGTCTGACCCCTGCTCTTTTGTATGACCTGTAACCCGTGACCTCTTGACCTGCAGAGATCCTGGACGAGGGCAGCAGCGACTCCGGGGAGGACGGAGAGGGGAGTGACGACGACGACGACGATGATGACGACGAGCAGGAGAAGGAGGAAGAGGTTGGAGAAGGTGGGTGTCCGCTGTTCAACTAGCTGTCCTGAGAGAGAGAGGGGGGGGGGGGGGGGGTCCGATGCTGAGAGAGAGAGAGAGAGGATGCTGAGAGAGAGAGAGAGAGAGGTCCGCTGTTCAACTAGCTGTCGTGAGAGAGAGGGGGGTCGGGTCCATAGTTCAACAAGCTCTCTGGAGAGAGAGATGTCCACTGTTCAACTGTCCTGCCCTCAGAGAGAGAGAGGGGGGGGGGGGGGGGCGGTCAGAGACCACACTGGTTAGGGCAGTGAGAGAGAGGGGGGTGGAGGAGAGAGAGGGAGGGAGAGATGGGGGGGGGGGGGGGGATTCAGGGTTGATGGTGTCCTGCTGTGGTTTCATTGGTCCTTGTGGGTTCTATCTACCGGTCATCTCTCCCACAGGAAATTCAGCACATACCAGAGAGCATGAGCAGGGAGGGGCGTTTCCGTCGGTCTATGTGCCTGCGTGTGTGGTTGCGCCATGTCTTCCTGTCCCGTCTGCCTACGTGTCTGTGTGTGTGTGTGAGAGGTGATTCCCCTCGTCCGGCCTGCAGACCGGCCACCCACCCAGCCTGTCTGAGCTCCCCCAGCATCCTCCTCTCCTCTCTGTTTCAGACGGGGAGAAAATCACCATCTTCGACCAGACGGAGGTCAACCTGGTGGCCTTCAGGCGGACCATCTACCTGGCCATCCAGTCCAGGTACTGTCCCACCTACTCCTCGTTGTGCCCTATTTATTAGAACTCACCGTGGGAGCTGCATACAGTGCGGCCCTTCTCTCATATTCAAATCAATAACACCACTTCGGTCCGTCTCGGGCAGCATCCGGTTTGCCGCGACGCTAATTTTAGAGGCGCTAGTTGGCTAACTAACGTCATAAATGACAAGCAGCTATTTCTTGAGCCTCCCAAGGACAGAGCAGTCGAGATGGGTAAATAATACTCCCACCACCGAACAACAAGGACCCAAAGTTGGTTTGGACATTTTGAAAAAGGTTTTCAACTCGCTAGCGTTTGACTATTAGCTCAGATAGTTGTATTCTGTGCCGCTGAGACAGCAGAACTTTACTTAGACCAAGTCGTAGCCCTAGTGACAGTGAAGATGTCATTGAAAGGGTCTCTAGTACAGCAGCCTGCCCTCAAATCAAGCTATGCCATCCAGTTATGTGCTACACACTATAGATTAGTACAGTACAGAACATTACACCATAACCCCGCCCCCCTTCAAGCTACATTGCAACTTCTGCTTCGTAGCCTACATACCAATTCTGTCTCTGTTGAGTGGGGCTGGTGCTAGACACTCCAAATGGGGCTCAGGTCCCAGCATTCCAAATCGGACGGATCCCAGACAGCCAAATCTGAGGGTAGCGCGGTGCTGCCTGACTGAAGTGGGTTATTCTACCGGCCAGCCCGGCTCCAGAACTAGCACTCTCCCCTGGGTCTGAATCAAACCTCCACACACAGATGGTAGAAACCTCTCCCTAGCCAAAATAAAAACGCGCCCGCACACACACACACACAAACAGAAACACACACACACTCTCTCACTCCCACAAACACCACAAACACACAGCCTCCCAGGATGGTAGGGATATTTAAGGCGGTGATTGAAGAGGTCCCACACCTCTAGACGAGGCAGAGGGATTCATATTCAAACCATTATTTATTCTCGAAAAGACAATTGAGGTTTCCCTCATTTACAATGTCGCCGTGATTACAAACGCAATAAAACAAATGAACACATTAAAACAAATGGGTGGGTTGTAACGATGTGTGTTGGTGAGAAGGAGATGGGGAGAGGATGTAGGTTAGAGAGAGGAGGGGGGGGGGGTAGAGCAGGTCCATCCATCAGTCCTCCACCCAGGGGCAGGCTGGCCAGTCAGATGGCACTGATGCTGAAAGCCTCCCTCCTCCCCCTCCTCCTCCTCCTCCTCTGTGAAACAGCCAGTCAGCCAGCTCACTGATAAAAGCCTCTACTTCCTATACTCTCCTCTACTCCCCTCCCACTCTCTCCCTCTCTCTCTCTCTCACACACACACACACACACACACACTGTTTCAACACTGACTGAGATGCTCCTCCCCTTGCTGCTAATAGACATGTCCTGGTAGTGCTTGTGTGTGTACTCCACCTCTTTTCCATCCATCTCCTGGCCAGCTATGTGTGTATGAGCACGGGGATGATGTGAGAGAACCACAGAGAATGTTGGGCAATAGAATGAGAATGTTGGGCAATAGAATGAGAATGTTGGGCAATATAACTTTTAGAGGACGGTGAGAATTTTCTCATCTGGAATGCCAGAGAGACGAGTTAGATGCGTTGCGTTGGGTGTGTGTGTGCGTGTATCTGTGTGCGTGTATCTGTGTGCGTGTATCTGTGTGCGTGTATCTGTGTGCGTGTATCTGTGTGCGTGCGTGTGTGCGTGTGTGCGCGTGTGCGTGTGTGTGTGTGCAGCTGTTAGCACCCAGATGCAGTATGTGTGTGGGTCAACCACCAGGCCCATGGTGTTCTTCACAGCTTTGCTCTAGGTCTGCAGCTCTCTTAGTAGAGCTGGACCCCTCTCTCTCTCTCACACACACACACACACACACACACACACACACACACACACACGCACACACTGTAGCATGAATGTAGAACTGAAATCCTGTGAGGAGAAATGGACGTTGTGTGTCGGGTCATTTGTTTGATTGATTGTTTGTTTGTTTGTTTGTTTAGGGACTTAAGCTCTTCTAAATGGCTGCCAAAACAAACATGATTATGAACACCTCAACACTGACCCTCCTGTCTGTCTGTCTGTCTCCCCAGTCTGGACTTTGAGGAGTGTGCCCACAAGCTGATCAAGATGGACTTCCCAGACAGTGAGACGGTGAGTACCTCCAGCTCAGCATCCCCACGGTGGACCCTGTCTGTCTGCAGACCCTGTCTGTCTGCGGACCCCGTCTGTCTGCGGACCCTGTCTGTGTCTGTCCGAGGACCCTGTCTGTGTGTGTTCCCTGTCTGTGGTCCCTCCAACCAACACCAATGTTAGATTGGTGTGCCATGTTTGTTGGTGACTGTTGGCTTCGGTTAAACAGATTTTGCAGCTGAATTTTAAACTTCCTACATTCTAACAGCAACTGCCAATTTTAGAATGTTGGGAGTTGGTTGGTGTTGATCTATAAATTCTCATTCTAACCAGGACTACTGTTGCACTGAAGCCAAGTGAAGCTGAAATACCATAGGAGTGACTCCCATGTACTGTCACAACAAGCCACATCCCCTTGTCCCCTCTTCCTCCTCTTCCTCCTCCCTTCCCTTCCTCTGTCCAGTTTGTTTATTTGGTCTAGGGGCCAGATCTAAATATTTACCTCTAGTCTCAATGGAGACCAGCCAGGCTTAGTCACTGGGGATCCATTTGTCATCTACACTTCCTGGTTCAGCGGCTCAAGCATAACACACACCACCTCCGGCCACAAGCAGACCATAATGGTCCATAGTGTTCTCTTGTTGTGCGCACTTTGTCTAGAACATTTTCGTCCGGAACCTTCCACAGACTAGTGCACCCTATTTCTAGAACTTTGCTCGTTGTAGAACTAGGGATGGCAGTACTCTGCTCTCGATCTAGAACCCTTCATTGCGTTCCCTGGTACTACCTGCCATGGCTCCACTGATCCTAAGTAGTCTGAATCTAGAACCACACTGAGCGGTCACAGCAGTGGGCGTCCGCGACGACCTGATCTGGTCTGCGCTGTGGACCTCCTGACCCGGTCAAGCGTCCCTCTGTCAGTCCAGCCCAGCTCTCCCTGGCTGTAGTAGGACGTACTACTCACCTACATGTTCACATAACAACAACCTGGATCCCTGAATAGCTGTGGTCCTCCGGCCTACGTGCCTCTGTGGGTGTGAGTGAAGGGGAAGTTGGCTTCGGTGGGGTTTCTCACATCAGCTTGTAGTGCAAAAGTATGGAGACACAGGGGTGCAGACTTGTCACCTTTAGGTGAAAATAGCTGTTTTTAATCCAAAATAGATCATTTGTTTGATCTGTGTATGTATGGGTTTGCATGTTTGTCACCTTTTTCACCTGTGATCGGTTTGCACCTCTGGAGACATCCGCCAGTAGAAACAGCCTAGTGGTTTCATTACGATCAGCCCAAAAGCTGGTCTGATGTGACGTAGTCGGCTGTGATGACGCTGCTAAGCTAAGTGGTGCTAGTTTATCACCCTCCTCCCTCCCTCCCTGCTTGCTCCATCTGTTAGCGGCTGGTCTGAAAGGAGCCAGTGAGGTGTGCATCATGAGGACTCGGTGCCAGCTAGCCTGCTGGCCCCGAGGGCCAGTTGTATAACATATAGCGAGCGAGCTTGCTAGCTGGCGCTAATGGCTTTATGGTTGCGTGGTAGGAAGCCTAGCGGCTATATGGTCTAGCGGCCGTATGGGGGAGGAGATTCTCATCTGGTCGGTGCCCGGGGGACTACAGGAGGGGTGTAGTTAGTAGGGCCGGTTATTGTTAAGGACCTCACAATACATCACGTATCACGATACGATTGTGACCTCACAATACGTCACGTATCACGATACGATTGTGACCTCACAATACGTCACGTATCACGATGCATGGGTCACGATAGGATTGTGACCTCACAATACGTCACGTATCACGATGCATGGGTCACGATACGATTCTATCACGACACGATACATTGCGATAATACATATTGTGACACATTGCAATGCTCTACATAATTGACAAAAAAAATTAAAATACAGCTGAAAATACAACTCCATCCCCCGCTCCCTGGAGGTGACACTGAAGGCGGAGGGAACGTGAGGACATTTTATATCCACTTTAAACTTGAATAATGTATCGATCATTTAATTATATCCTTACTTAAATATATCTAAATATATCCCCTGTCTTGTATGTTTTTGTTGTGAAAAAAAATAAAAATGTATTATATATATATATGAGAAAATCAATATAGTACACAGCCATATTAGAAAGTGTGTGAGAGAGTGGTAGAGGGAGAGAAAGATGAGGAGAGAGAGAGAGTGGTAGAGCAAGGAGAGAGAGCGGCAGAGAGACTGAATATAAGAGCAGGCCACGGCAAGGGGTGTCCAAGGCTGATGACGGGCTATGCTGCTCCGAGCTCCTGCCATGTGTCTGACAGGGCTGGTGATGTAGTGCGTTTCAGTAACATATGGCGTTTTAATGAGCATGTTGTGTTCTTTGGGCATGATCGTGTAAGATGGAGACGTATCCCTCCAGTCCCCCTCCGCCCCAAAGCCTGGCACGTTAGGACAGGACAAGGTTAGAGGTACGTTAGTTGTTGGTTAGAGTAGTGTTGCACGGTGTATCGATACTAGGAAAGTACCGCGATACTCTGTCGTCAAAAACGGTACAATACCCAAATTTAAAGTATCGATACTTTAAGAAAGACAGTGTTTTAATAAGAGCCGTATATGTTGAGTCGCGTTCATACCACAAGCTGTGTTTGTTTGTAGGCTAATAGCGCTCTGCTTCTCTTTCCCAAGATCCCCGAGTCGCGGGGCAGTATGTGTGTTTGTGGGTGTGCGCGCTCTCTCTTTCTCTCTCCTCGCTCTGTCACTCTGCAGCGAGCAGTGCAACAGTTTTCCCCCCTCATATGCACGCAGCATGTTCGAGAGGACGGTAGCTAACCTGAGATGGCTACAAGTACAAATGTCGACCGTCCACAGCTTGTCGATAAAGCTGATGCGCGCAGCGAAATCTGGCATATTTTGCTTACAGAGCCGACAGTGAGGGCAAGCCCACGGACATTACAAAGCCCATCTGTAAGTAAACGATGCTACAAATCTATACAAACCAACGGAGCCAATACAACCAACCTGGCAAAGCATCTTGCAGACAGACATGCCGACTTACACAAACAATTCAAAGAGCGACAGGTTAGCGAATATGATAGAAGATAAGACACACACAGCAGCAACACCAGTACTGTATACAACCAAAGGATATTTAGCCTACCTTATGTTTGAATGTATGAATGCACAATACATTTATTGCACCAGATGATAGCTAGAGAAGCTAATTTTCATCCGTAGCATGAGACTTTTAGCTAGCATAGATGCAGCCTAGCTCTCTGCCTGGCGCATGTGACAAAAAAAAAAATACCTGCTCCGACCTCCTAGAGCGAGAGAACTGTTAACCGTGAGACCATTATCTCTTCTGATAATTTGGAATAGCAAAAATGCTTCAATAGGCCTGGGTTAATTAATAATAATAATTATAGGCTTTTCAGGTTCTTCTGATTATCTCACAGTTTGCAACAACAACAGGCATAATTTATTGATTTCTCCCCACACAGACAAACAGATGCCAGCACAATCCCAAACCACCCAGTCGAGGCAGCCTTCCCTTCCAGCTGTGTTTGAAAGCTACAGGAAATATGATAAAGACTCAAAAGATGCAAAAAGACTGAACAGAGCACTAAAGAAGGCCAACAATTTAAAGTTTCATGTTCTGTCATCTATTATTCCATTACTTTTCCTTATGTTTTAGATTTTCACCGTGGTATCGTTTCGGTATCGAGATATTTTGGGCAGGTATCGTATCGAAGTCATAATTTTGGTATCTTGACAACACTAGGTTAGAGGTAGGTTAGCTGTTGGTTAAGGTGGTTGTTGAGGGTAGATTGTCTGTTGGTTTTGGGGTAGGTTAGTTGTTAGTCAGGGTTAGGTTATGGGAATGTTAGAGTAGAACATAGAGGTAGGTTAGGGATAGCTTGGAGGTCAATTAGTAGCAGGTTATCTGTAGGTTGGGTTGTGCCTGTGAGCTGAACACATCCAGTCAGAACCTGGAGATGCCGGACCTGTAGTCAGTCAGACCCAACTGTTTTACTTTATTACCATAGTTACTGAGGTGTCTGCGTGTGGGTGTCTGTGTATTGAATGAGGTGATGGGCTATAGACAGCCACACAAAAAAAATTAAAACAGAAGGTTTACAGCCAGACATGTTGTAGTTTTAGACAGCTACGCTAACGTTCTAGCCGTGCCCTGTCAAAGATGGTGTGGGCGAGACAGAGGGGCTGACAGCAGGATTGTTGCTCCTGTCAGTTTTTAACATTCCCCTGACTGTCAACAGTGAATCACTGGGTCTCTCTCTCTCTCACACACACACACACACACACACACACACACGCACTCAGTCACACGTGACTCAGACCCGTTTGACGTAAGCGCTGTCGCCCCTCAGCTTCGCTGGCCCGTGGAGACGGGAGGGGGAACGCAGGACATGTAATATTCATGTTTGATTCGGGAAATTCAGATCCTCCCCAGATACAGGGGTTAATGGAAAAGTATATTTCTGTGATGAGCCTTTTAGTGTAGACCTCTCCCCTTCCTGGAATCACTATTATTTTATTTATTTAACCTTTTAACCAGGTAAAAGAAGCTTGAACTCAAAGAGCTCTTTTTCGAGCAACACCTGACCAAAATGGCAGCATAAAACGCAACAACAAAAAACTACAATCAAAGACAACCCGATATAGGACAGACAGACAGAGAACAAAGAACATAAAATCACTGATGTTACCTGCTGGCTGAGGAGGGGAGAGGAGAGGGGAGAGGAGAGGGGAGAGGAGAGGAGAGGAGAGGGGAGAGGAGAGGAGAGGAGAGAGGAGAGGAGAGGAGAGGAGAGGAGAGGGCGAAGGAAGGAAAGGAAGGATTGTTGCCGGATGCCAGTTCTTCCATCCAGTTTTGTCTTCCTCCCCCTCTCTACCCCTCTCACCCCAGGTAGACACCAGGTGTAGCAGCTCATCTCATCCCACAGAGAGGGAGGGAGGGAGGGAGGGAGGGAGGGAGGGAGGGCCGCAGCTGTTCTGATGGCTCTTCATCCTTCCTCTGGATCATTCCCTGTTTTTGGCTAGTTGGCGAAGATTTAAAAACAAGTCCCCAAAGCCCCCCCAGTATCCTGCTGCCCCGGCCTCAGACTCCAGGCCCCTCAGCCTGTAGCCTGCCAGACCCCCCCCCCCCGCTACCCTGAGTGGACACCCCCTCTTTTTCCCACCACCAGACTATCTAACGTATATTAAACCTGGTGTCAGGGCTAGACTAACGTATATTAAACCTGGTGTCAGGGCTAGACTAACTATCGTATATTAAACCTGTTGTCAGGTTTAGACTAACATCTTGTGTCTGTCCTCACAGAAAGAGCTGTGCAACATGATTCTGGACTGCTGTGCCCAGCAGAGGACCTACGAGAAGTTCTTTGGTCTGCTAGCAGGGGTAAGGCTGAGAACATGCGTGCGTGTCTGTGTTAAAAAAAGTCGACTCGATGGAGAGTTTTGACTCTTTAAAATGTTAGTGTGTGTAGGGCTGTATTTTGATGTGTGTGTGTGTGTGTCCGTCCAGAGGTTCTGTGTGCTGAAGAAGGACTACATGGAGAGCTTTGAGGCGATCTTCATGGAGCAGTACGAGACCATCCACCGCCTGGAGACCAACAAGCTGAGGAACGTGGCGCGGCTGTTCGCTCACCTGCTCTACACGGACTCCATCCCCTGGAGCGTACGCAACCTTACCTCTACTCTCACTGGATAGACTCGGGGCAGACTGCTCTCTCATTGGCTAGACTCTGGGCAGACTCCTCGCTCATTGGCTAGACTCTGGGCAGACTGCTCTGTCATTGGCTAGACAAATTTCTTATAGGCTAGATTCAGGGCAGGTTCCTATCATAAGCTTGTCTAAGAACTTGTCCTCTTATTGGCTTAGAGAATAAAATGCTGACTGTTAATTGGTTCATCAACAGCTTATTGTTAAGGGGCCTTCCCTGTCTGTCTGTCTCTGTCTCAGGTGCTGGAGTGTATCAAGGTGAGCGAGGACACCACCACCTCCTCCAGTCGTATCTTTGTGAAGATCCTGTTCCAGGAGCTGTGTGCCTACATGGGCCTACCCCGCCTCAATGAGAGGCTCAAAGACATGTACGTACTGAGTAACACTACCTCTGACACAGTTACACACAACACACCCTACTGCTTTATATACAACACATCCTTCTGCTTTCATACCTGCAAACTAGTCGCCTTTCGGCTACAATCGCCGTTTTTTTTTTGTCAATTGGGTCATTCATATGAATCATGCATATCCGGGGAGTTTTCCAAAAAAAGGGGGGGGGGGTGAGGGGAGAGTGACTGCGTTTGATGTTCCGGCTAGAATAAACCTTATTGGATAATACTAACTGGTTAGCTTGGCATAGATATAAGTACAAACTTGGATGCTACAAGCTAAATGTTCTAGAGTGGTGGGTCAATTCAGAACGTGAAATAGTGACTAACCACAGCAGACAAGGGTATAAATACAGCTCCTGTTGTTTGATGTAACGTTGCTTGATCTCCAGTTGAATAACGTAAACGTCATGTCAACAGCGGCCAACATCCATTCCAATTGCGGGAGTTTTCTCCCAGGATCTCCTCATACAGCGTTTTTTCATACAGCCCAAATATCTCCAAAGCTGCTGCTGCTAATCACTTGTTAACGATAATAATCAGCTGTAGTTTGGATGTTTTTGCGGTTTAAAATTAGGATAGAGGACACTACTAGTTGCCCCTCAAGCAGAAACGAAACTTATGTCCGGTAGCTTTCTTTCAAGGAATTCCAAAATAAAAGTCACGGGAAACAATTACACAACAAAAAACACAACTTTATCGGCCCAAATAATTCAGATCAGGGCATCCTTAAGAGCTATCATGTCTCCCTGTCTCATTCTTTCCTGCATTTCAGGCAATGGAGGTTGGTTGTCTTTTTTTGAGAGGCAACGGGGAGAATAAAGTGTAAAAAAGTAATTGTTTGGTTGCTTAAGTAAATAACTAACTTTTTATGAGATATGTTCTCTCATTTTAGGGAAAAAGAAACTGAAATTCTGATTAAAATGTTTCAACTGTGAATCTGGATATCTACATAATTGTATTTGGGGTTGTAATTGGGATGGATATACTATGCACTTCGCAAGAGCCATGTATCTACTTGCACACAGAAATTCTAGTTTCAAAACGCTCCAAAAAGCGTCATTTGCATATTAAAATCACTAGGGACCCCCCTACCATAACTTGGTTTCAGACCTGTCACCTTTTTCACTTTCGGGAGTTTGCAGGTCTGTGCTTTATATACAACACACCCTACTGCTTTATATACAACACACACCCTACTAGAGGTCTTCTCGGGTCTAAAATGTGGACCCAAAACTGAGATGGACCCGAGACATTCGTTCCGAGATCCGACTAAATCCGATCATTTAAAAAAAAAAAGTATACCAGACCCGAATTTGTCCGAGAGCAGGAGTAGGACAGAGACCCGAGACCCGAGTCGGATCTGGTATTTTACGGATCCGACAGGTAGTAGTAGCAAGTAGCCTAGTAGCATTAATCGCTTAGGCTGTCACGGCTGTTGGCTTGCATGCTGTTGCATCACAGTTGGATGGAATTGCGATTCATCCTCTCAATCTCGACAGGATCAATCGCTGTTTTATCAGGCTGTGATGTGGCAGCATGGAAATGAAACGGCCGTAAATAAATAAGGCTACACAAAGCTGCCGCTAGGTTTGACCTCTTTATATTCATTTTCTTTCAGCTTATTTTTCACAAGGTAGCCTACTGGTGGTGGCTGCCATGTCTCCGCTCGCGTCGCGGCCGCGGTCTCACTGAATTCGCGTCGTGTTTTTCTCGGGTATTACGCATAATGATAAACAGACCCGAGGTAATAGAATCGGATCCACCCGAACCCAATTGACCATAATAAAAGCGTGGAAATGTGGACCCGGACCCGTACGGGTCTCGGGTCTGGTTCGGGTCCTCTCGGATTTACCCGACCCGTGAAGACCTCTACACCCTACTGCTTTATATACAACACACACCCTACTGCTTTATATACAACACACACCCTACTGCTTTATATACAACACACACCCTACTGCTTTATATACAACACACACCCTACTGCTTTATATACAACACACACCCTACTGCTTTATATACAACACACACCCTACTGCTTTATATACAACACACACCCTACTGCTTTATATACAACACACACCCGACTGGACCATTTTGTAAATTTGTAACTTTGAATTGAGTATTAGAGTTTATCTGTAGCTTAATCTTGGAGCCGGCAGCAACATTTCAATGTCACTGTATATTGTAACATTACATGTGACTAGGGTTGCAAAATTCCGGGAATATTCAATGTTGGAAACTTTTCATGGAAATTAACGGGAATTCTTGAGAATTTATGGGAATTAACGGGAATAAACTGGGAATTTTGGGGTTATTTATACCAACTGTATTTACCTTGTCATAAACAGACATATATAAACATTTTGTTTCGTCATAAGCAGACATGCAGGCAAACATTTCTATTTTTTTTGCTTAATCTATATAATATAATATATATTATATAATAATTTGTGAGTAGAACTTTAATGGATTCTACAGCCCTCTTAGTGTGCAGGATTCTAGGGATTAGCTGTGCATGTGATGGAAGAAAGCATGGCACCTGTGATGGATGAATGCAAAGCACAGGGTTGAAATTCAACTGGATTTGCATTAAATCAGGTTGTTTTAACCAAGATCATGCTGCAAGATCAAGAATTGCATTTCATGTTTTTCCCTGACTAGGCTACATTTTAAGTTCCCTGCTATTGGGGTCTGCGGTAGTGTAGCGGTCTAATGCATTGTGTTCCGGTGCGGCTGCCCACCGGGAACCGGTGGTCTCGCCAGATCTGAGTACCGGATCCCAGAGTGGCCTATTGGGCCACCGCTCCCCGAGGCTGGTTAGTTTAATCTCAGTTTGAGAGTTCATCACACAACAGCAACCCTGTCTGGTGTTGGAATTACGGTTGTGAGCTGAGAGAGTCAAGGAGTTGTCTTTCACATTGCCAACCGGCCGGGTTTGTGATGAATCTTCAAGTTAGTAGGGGGTAATTGGTCAGGGTCAATTGGCTTCCAAATTGGATGAAAACAGGATAAAATCCTTAAATAAGTATATAAAATAAAATTTAACATTTTTTGAAAAGAAGCTGTTATAGGCGAAAAAAAAGATCAACATTTCCCAAGCTTAACCTCCAATGAGAAATTCGACTAAATTAAAATGATCTTGAATCCTCTACTGTAGGGTCTGCTATTCAGTTACTGCTCCACCAGGACTCTTACCCCTGTGTGTGTGTGTGTGTGTCCTCCAGGACGCTGCAGCCTTTCTTCGAGGGTCTGTTTCCCCGTGACAACCCCAGGAACACTCGCTTCGCCATCAACTTCTTCACGTCCATCGGCCTGGGGGGACTGACGTAAGAACCACCCACTCGGCGCTTCTCCCCTGCGAGTCGTGTGATTAAACCGTTCGGTTGGAACTGGCCTTCTGAGCTGACTCTCGCCCTCCCTGTCCCTCTCTCTCTCTCTCTCTCTCTCTCTCTCTCCCTCTTCCTCCTCCCCTCTCTTTCTCTCTCTATCCAACCCCCTCCCCCATCTCTCCCTTCCCCCCTCCTTCTCTCTCTCCCTCCACTCTCCTCCCTCCTCCTCTCTCTCCCTCCATCCTCCTCCTCCTTCTCCCCTCTCTCCACCCTTCTCTCTCTCCCTCCACCCCTCTCTCTCTCTCTCTCCCTCTCCCTCCCTCCATCCAGTGATGAGCTGAGGGAACACCTGAAGAATGCCCCGAAGATGATCATGACCCAGAACCAGGAAGTGGAGTCGTCTGACTCTGACTCCTCCTCTTCCTCCTCTGACTCCTCCTCTTCCTCCTCGGACAGCGACAGCAGTGACTCCTCCAGCGATAGTGACTCCTCCAGCAGCTCGGGTACACGCAGAGGCGCACTTTACACACACACACATACAAAATACATGTTCCCCGTGAGCATCATAGGGTATGCTAATGTCCCCAGTGCCGTGTGTGTGTGTGTGTGTGTGTGTGTGTGTGTGTGTGTGTGTGTGTGTGTGTGTGTGTGTGTGTGTGTGTGTGTGTGTGTGTGTGTGTGTGTGTGTGTGTGTGTGTGTGTGTGTGTGTGTGTGTGTGTGTGTGTGTGTGTGTGTGTGTGTGTGTGTGTGTGTGTGTGTGTGTGTGTGTGTGTGTGTGTGTGTGCGTGCGCGCGCGTGCGCGTGCGCGCTTACAGGGCTAGTTGGTGCCGTGGGGTTTCATAGCAGACCAGGGACATGTGATGTGACAGCAGAGTCTGTCCTGCAGAAACACATGTTCTCTGGTGGAATCAGATCACTGCCTTCACATCACATCAGTTACACACCGCATGGTTCCCTTCACATCAGTTACACACCGCGTGGTTCCCTGGTTCCCTTCACATCAGTTACACACCGCGTGGTTCCCTGGTTCCCTTCACATCAGTTACACACCGCGTGGTTCCCTGGTTCCCTTCACATCAGTTACACACCGCGTGGTTCCCTGGTTCCCTTCACATCAGTTACAAACCGCGTGGTTCCCTGGTTCCCTTCACATCA
The DNA here is from genome assembly GCF_949987555.1 of Borostomias antarcticus. Classification (NCBI taxonomy): domain Eukaryota; kingdom Metazoa; phylum Chordata; class Actinopteri; order Stomiiformes; family Stomiidae; genus Borostomias; species Borostomias antarcticus. Next base: position 19,101,321 of record NC_140242.1, read on the forward strand.
CATCGGTTCCCTGCAGACGGACGAGAACATCACGCAGCCAGACGCAGGCTTGGGTTTCACATGGGCTTACCTGGGATGCGTGTGTCTGTGTGTGTCTTCGTGTATTTGCAAGTGTGTGTGTGTGCGTCTGCATGTGTGTGTGTGTGTGTCTGCATGTGTGTGTGTCTGCGGATCCCCACAGTTGGCATCTTCATCGTCATCTGGCTCCCCCCAGTCTGAGCAGCTCTGCAGACCTGCCACCCTGCGCCCACCCTAACCCCGGCACGAACCCTGTGTGTCAACCAGGGCTGGCCAGTTAAATCCATACAACATTTTATTCCGCCATACTGTATCAATTTTCCGCCATACTGTATCGATACATACAAGGAAATATACAGAACAAGACAGGGAATAGATATAGATATATAACATTAAGGATATATGATTCATCAATACATTATTTGTGTTTTAAATGGATTTAAAATGTCCTTCCATTCACTCCGCCCTCAGGGTCCCCTCCAGGGAGCGGGGGATGGAGTTGTATTTTTAGCTGTATTTTACAATTTCCAGTAAATTATATATTGTATCGTATCACAATGTATTTTGATATGTATGGTATCGTGAGGTCCTTGCCAATACCCAGCCCTATTATCAACCATGCAATTCTTGGTCAAAATACGCAGGTACGATATGCCAACTGAAACCATTGTAATTGAATGTAATTTAACTTCAACAATCAATCCAAACAATACGGTATATTATTGGGATTGACGCTGCAACCTTTGAGCTGGTGATTCAGTAACCCCCCCCACCCCCACCCCCCGACCCAAATTCTGTCACTCGGGACCGGCACGTGCACTTCTGCCGCTCTAGCTGAAAAGCAATTATGCCGCCTTTATTTGCAACGTAGGCCTGCCCTACCAGCAACAACACACACAGGCCTGCCCTACCAACAACACACACACAGGCCTGCCCTACCAGCAACACACACAGGCCTGCCCTACCAGCAACACACACAGGCCTGCCCTACCAGCAACACACACACACAGGCCTGCCCTACCAGCAACACACACACACAGGCCTGCCCTACCAGCAACACACACACAGGCCTGCCCTACCAGAAACACACACACAGGCCTGCCCTACCAACAACAACACACAGGCCTGCCCTACCAACAACAACACACACAGGCCTGCCCTACCAACAACAACACACACAGGCCTGCCCTACCAACAACAACACACACAGGCCTGCCCTACCAACAACAACACACACAGGCCTGCCCTACCAACAACAACACACACAGGCCTGCCCTACCAGCAACACACACAGGCCTGCCCTACCAACAACAACACACACAGGCCTGCCCTACCAACAACAACACACACAGGCCTGCCCTACCAACAACAACACACACAGGCCTGCCCTACCAACAACAACACACACAGGCCTGCCCTACCAGCAACACACACAGGCCTGCCCTACCAGCAACACACACACAGGCCTGCCCTACCAACAACAACACACACAGGCCTGCCCTACCAGCAACACACACAGGCCTGCCCTACCAGCAACACACACAGGCCTGCCCTACCAGCAACACACACACAGGCCTGCCCTACCAACACACACAGGCCTGCCCTACCAGCAACACACACAGGCCTTCCCTACCAGCAACACACACACAGGCCTGCCCTACCAGCAACACACACACAGGCCTGCCCTACCAGCAACACACACACAGGCCTGCCCTACCAGCAACACACACACAGGCCTGCCCTACCAACACACACAGGCCTGCCCTACCAGCAACACACACACAGGCCTGCCCTACCAGCAACACACACACAGGCCTGCCCTACCAGCAACACACACACAGGCCTGCCCTACCAGCAACACACACACAGGCCTGCCCTACCAACAACAACACACACAGGCCTGCCCTACCAGCAACACACACACAGGCCTGCCCTACCAACAACAACACACACAGGCCTGCCCTACCAGCAACCACACACACAGGCCTGCCCTACCAACAACACACACAAGCCTTCCCTACCAACAACACACAGGCCTGCCCTACCAACAACACACACAGGCCTGCCCTACCAACAACACACACAGGCCTGCCCTACCAACAACACACACAGGCCTGCCCTACCAACAACACACACAGGCCTTCCCTACCAACAACACACACAGGCCTTCCCTACCAACAACACACACAGGCCTGCCCTACCAACAACACACACACAGGCCTGCCCTACCAGCAACACACACACAGGCCTGCCCTACCAGCAACACACACACAGGCCTTCCCTACCAGCAACACACACACAGGCCTGCCCTACCAGCAACACACACACAGGCCTGCCCTACCAACAACAACACACACAGGCCTGCCCTACCAGCAACACACACACAGGCCTGCCCTACCAACAACACACACAGGCCTGCCCTACCAACAACAACACACACAGGCCTGCCCTACCAACAACACACAGGCCAGTATGCCGTAGGGATGCAAACGCAAATACTGTAGTGCAACACTAGTCTGGCGTAACAGTGCTCAGTGTCAACATCTATGCATGACGTGGGCATCAATAATACCACCCAGGTCTGCATAGTCAATATAACCTGGTTCCACATTCTCTACAGCAGAGATGACAGCACATCTATTTTCCAAAAAATCCAATTTCAGCTCCTCAAGCTAAATAATGCCACTGCAAATCTCTCCTATATACACTCCATTATAAACTTTCTCATGTGTGAAAAACACACACATTAAATGTGTGCAAGTAGCAGATTCAGCAGTATCAGCAGATTCAGCTTAACGACTAGAGCAAATAGTCTGAGCCTCCCTTTCAGACGCGTTCACAGAGGGCCTTCATCGCTGCAAAGGTCTCAGCTGCATCTTCCAGGCCTGTTTAGATTCCTGCACGCCTATTGGGATTCTCAGCTCACGTTCTATGGAGATCGTTGCCAGTCCATGATTAAACCTGTCCTGGTTCATTGAACTGCGGATGTATAATACTGCGTTGTCCTGTAGGCTGCAGCTGAATGATCAATATATTTTAACAAGTGTGCTTGGTCCTTCAACAGTCTCCTCTTTTTGTATTGGCAGCCAGATGCCTGTGGTTGTTCAGACATACAGTGCAGTAGGCTCTTGCTTCCATGTTTCCTTATCAGTCATGGCTGGTGAGAGTTGGGGTGGAGGCGGCAGGTGCAGCCTTATTGACACATTCCTCAGCAATTGATGCACCCATTAATTTTTTATGCCTCCGCCAGGCCGGAGGCATTATGGTTTCCGGTTGTCCGTCCGTCCGCCCATCCGATGTTTGTTAATGCAATCTCGGGAACGCATTGACGGAATGTCTTCCCCTTTGGTACAAATGTTCACTGGCACTCAAGGATGAACTGTTTAGATCATGGGGGTTAAAGGTCAAAGTTCAAGGTCATTGTGACCTCACAAAATGTGTTTTTGGTCTGATGAACACTATCTCAAGAATGGCTTGACAAAATTTGTACATATTTGGCCAAATGTCCAGTTGGAATTAATTAGATTAATTGGATTCGATTTTGGTATTCAAATGTCAGAGGTCAAGGTCACCTTTTGTGACATCACAAAAGGCACTTTTGAATGCTAACGCTAGCTAGCTGATCCTAATGATAATGCTAACGCTAGCTAGCTAACGCTAATTCTTACACTAATGCTAGCTTTAGCTAGCTAGCATTAGCATTAAAGTTAGCATTAGCGTTAGCTAGCTAGCGTTAGGGTTAGGTTAGCAGTTAGTCAGGTTAGTTAGGTTAACTGCAACTGGCATTGTTGGGCGGAGGCATTTAGCCGCTAGGCGGTTTTTCTAGTTTTTAAAAAAAATAGTTGGCACCTGGTTGGCTCACATTTTGCCGCCCTTGCCAAAGTGCCACTCTTGGCAAAATTGTGCCTAGCCCGCATCTATGGACACACCGGCCCTGCAATCACTCAACATCCACTGATAGCCTAGCTACTTTATTACCAATCCTAACCCTCCCCGACCCAAATACTCACTCACTCAACACCCACTGATACGGGAGCCTAGCTCTTTATTATCCACCGAGGCGGAACGCCGCAAAACTGCCTCACCATGCATTTTGCACATTGTGCAATTATGATGTTGACATTAGCCACCAAGGAGCTTGGCTTTTCCATTAGGCCTATATGATACGGGCCTATATAAGATGATTAAATTATTGAATCATTAAATAAATACATTGCAGAAGCTGCATTAATAATGAAAAGAAAAGGCACAAACCGGTGCGTAGAAATTCACCAGAATGCAGGAAATTAAGCTTTTGCAGAATGCAGGAAATCAACACTTCATTTCCTGGGGGAGGACTCGCCGACCCCCCCTTCCAATGCTCAGAAGAAATGCATGCTGCTGATACTCTGAATATTTTCCCATGGTTGTCAGGTCTGGCTCTGTCATTGGCTGACCTTTATACACCACAACTGACTGGTGAATGACTGTCTTGGGAGTGTCCAGTGTTTAAACGGGTTTGTGAGAATTAGGTGTAGTCCTTCTAACCCGTGTGTGTTGTGTCTCTGGTGTTCCAGACTCGGACTCCGATTCCAGACGGAAGAAGAAGAAGAAGAAGCCGGAGAGCAGGAAAAAGGAGAAGACCAAGCAGAAGAGCTCCCGCAAGCCCTCCAATCAGAAGGCCCCACTGGAGGAGCGGGCCAGCAAGAAGCAGGACAACCGTCGCCGCGACGACAGCAGCGAGGAGCGCGAGCGGCCCCAGGCCTCCCGCCACCAGGGTCGCCCCGACGACGGTTCCCCGCCGGCGCCCGCCCGCGAGCGTGAGCGCCGAGGTCAGGGCCCGCCTCCTGCCCGGCAGCACCGAGACGACGAGGACGAGGACAGACAGACGGACAGACGCAGACACGGGGACAGAGACAGAGCCCGGCCGCGCAGCGCTGAAAGGGAACCGGCCAGCCGAGAGAAGGAGAGGGAGAAGGAAAAAGAGAGGGAGAAGGAAAAAGAGAGGGAGAAGGAAAAAGAGAGGGAGAAGGAAAAAGAGAGGGAGAGGGAAAAAGAGAGGGAGAAGGAAAAAGAGAGGGAGAAGGAGAGAGAGAAAGAGAGAGAGGGGGAGAGGTCGGAGAGGTCAAAGTCAAGAGAGCGCAGCCGCAAGGAGAAGGACTCCAGAGACTCTGCCAGGAACGGACTGGAGCGCCGAGAGGACAGGAAGGGGGAGGAGAGGAGGAGGGGGGAGGACAGGAGGGGGGAGGGGAGGGAGGACAAGGAGAACCGTCACTCCGACCGCTACAGAGAGTCCCGGAGGAACGAGGAGAGGAGCAGGGAGAGCTCCCCACGCAGGAGGAGATAGCTGGGAGATGGAGGGAGGAGGAGTTGGAGGCGGGAGGGAGGGAGGAGTTGGAGGGGGGAGGGAGGGAGGAGTCGGAGGGATAAGGGACGACAGCCCCACTAGAGGGAGACGGGGATGACGGTCGACCCTGACCGTTATACCAGTACTGTCGACCTGCGGCCGTCCTGGATCAAGAATCCTCTTCTTTTACCCGGTCAGTCTGGCCGACTGAACTCAGCCCAGAGCTGCTGTGTGTGGGCGGAGCCTCGGCGTCTGCTGTCAACGTGGACTGAGTGTGCTGCCTCCTGCAGTACCGGCCGTAGCAGGAGTATGTCATGCGTTTCTCCTCCAGTCCCAGCTGTAGCACAAGTATGTAATGTTTCTCTTGCAGTACCGGCTGTAGGAGGAGTATGTCATGTGTTTCTCCTGCAGTCCGGCTGTAGCAGGAGTATGTAATATGTTTCTCCTGCAGTCCGGCTGTAGGAGGAGTGTGTAATGTGTTTCTCCTGCAGTCCGGCTGTAGGAGGAGTGTGTAATGTGTTTCTCCTGCAGTCCGGCTGTAGGAGGAGTGTGTAATGTGTTTCTCCTGCAGTCCGGCTGTAGGAGGAGTGTGTAATGTGTTTCTCCTGCAGTCCGGCTGTAGCAGGAGTATGTAATATGTTTCTCCTGCAGTCCGGCTGTAGGAGGAGTGTGTAATGTGTTTCTCCTGCAGTCCGGCTGTAGGAGGAGTGTGTAATGTGTTTCTCCTGCAGTCCGGCTGTAGGAGGAGTATGTCGTGTTTCTCCTGCAGTCCGGCTGTAGGAGGAGTATGTCATGTGTTTCTCCTGCAATCCGGCTGTAGTAGGAGGGTGTGTACAGTAATGTGTTTCTCCTGCAGTCCCGGCCTCTCCAACTGTTGTAGTTTTTCATACCATACAGCTGTAACCCGACGAAATGCGTGAAGTCGGCGTTTTGGCAGTCGAGCAAAGGACCAGACAGGCTGTATGGTGGTGACCTTGTACATATGATATCACATTTCTGAGGGTTTTAAACGGTGGGTTTAAAAAGTCTGCCAGCGTCAGAACGCCTGTGTCGCCATGTTTGTATTTGCTGCAGCATATTTTGTATTAGTGGAGCCTATTTTTCTGTTGATGGGGGGGAAAAAAGAGGAAACATAAATAAAACTCTCAACTGTTCTTTCTGTCCCCTCTTTGTTTTATTCAAGACCGCTGTGGCCTAGTGGCTCTGGATATTTCAAATAAATGTGTAACGCTCTGAAGAAGGTCTGAGCGAGAGCTCACAAAAAAAAACTCAGTGGGAAGTGTGTAGAATCACTTCCTTTATCCTGGCATCTGAGGTGGACCAGCAGGTTAATGTGTTTAATGCCCAAAAATGATATTTCCTTACAAGCCAGGCTCCTTCAAAAAAAAAAGATTAATCTTAACAGGGCTTCCCTGGTTAATTTCTAAAAGAAAAACACGCTGTGATTAAGTGTTTTCCCGTATATGTCACACTACTCTCAAATGTGAAAGTCCATCTGCTGTGTGTGTATCTGTGACCCACTTGAGCCTTATTAGCACAACCACTGATGCTGGACGCATTCAGACTAGGCTACTGCTGGTGTGTGAACGACAGGACTGACATTTGTCCCAAAACAGGCTCCCCTTACAGGAGAATTATCTACACACAAGAACTGTTTTAGAAACCAGCGGGTGCCTCTGTCTGTTCTCTCAGTTCAGCGCATCGGTGTTCAGAACCAGAGAAACGTCCTGCATCACTCGCAGCTGCCGTCTACCTCCAACGACCTTAAGCGTCTCTGCCCAAGGTTGCACCAGGACGCACGGGGAGGGGGGAGGGAGGGAAAGTGGGTCGTCCTTTGTAGTGTTGTCGGGGCAACGGAATGGAAGACCGCTCCTCCGGGCTGGAGTGGAGAACTGTCAGTCCAGCGCGCCTGAAGGGGGGATTGGGGGTCGCAGTGGAGGGGAAGGAGGGTGAGAGTGTGGCGGAGAGAGTTTGAAGTGTCTACTGAGTCGTCTTATTGGTTAATATTTTGTGTCATACATGCCCCTCCCTTCCCTGTCATAGCTCTTGTCCATAATCAGTGTTGGCGAAGCTATACCCTGAGAAACCTGTTAAATTAGCTGCCACTTCACATCAGCAGATGTGGCTCTACGCTGAATCTACGCTTCAGAAAACTGTAGTTTTGCATGTTAAAGAGAGTATTTCACTACAATTAAATGAAAAACGGATCTGGTCTAAAGTGGAGATGCCATATTAAGACTGCTAGAACAGATTCACACTCTGGATGCCGCCTTTAACAGGCTGTCCAATTGAGAACAGTGATGAAAGAAACGGCTGTCTTTGAAAATAATGGAGGAATTATTTGATGTCACTGGCTGCTTAAATTGTATTTTTGGGGTGAAAAATGTAGAGGTAAGCTAGTTCCAGTAGTTCACGACACCGCTAAGCTACAGAGCAATAAACTTCTGAAAACACTAATGAGTTTTTAAGTAACAAAGCTTCTGCAAGTGAAGCTACTCCCATACACAATTCATTCTATTTAAATGGAGTGCATGTGAACAGGGGCAGGGTTCATTTTGACTGTCTCATCATTAATACACCATGGAATCTCCAGAGAACGTGGGGGGGGTTTGGGGGATGTTATGGAGAGAGTCATCAGCTGGAGCCAACCCAGAGAGAGAGAGAGAGAGAGAGAGATGGATGGATAGCTAAGATAGGGATAGAGAGTGATATGGATTGATAAGACGGTGAGACGGATAGATGGAGAGGAAGAGAAATGGATAGAGAGAGAAAGAGAATGATGGATAACGGGAGAGATAGGCGGAGACACACACACACACCCACGCGCACACGCGCAAACACACATTCCCAGGCAAAGATTTCTTGTTAGCGGGTCTCTCTGTCTGTAAGCAAGATAGAGAGAGAGGCGGACTGGAGGAGGCCCCTGGTGTCGGTCAGGAATGTGTCACCTCCGCAGCAGCAGATAAATTTAGCTGCAGGGGTAAAAGCCTGCTGTTTCTCTCACATCCAGTCTAATTGTCCTCTGGATAAGATGGCAGCCTAGCGTCTCCCTCTGTGACATCCCAAGCTCTGGACTCAGCGTCTCGGGGGGAGGGGGGGGACGCACCCATTTAGAATATGAGATGAGAACCCAACAGATGTTTGCCAGTGTCCTCCTGTCCTGTCCGCTGCTTGACGCATGATAACCTCTACTGCATCCTGGGAAGGGCGGAGACACGAGAAGGTAATGAGATAAGGGTGGGTGTGGCGAGGGTGAAAACGTTTCTCTGCTTGGGATGTGTGTGTATTTGTATGTGCTTGTGTATGTCTGTACATGTGTACATGTGTGTGTGTTTGTGTGTGTGTGTTTGTTAGTGTGTGTATGTGTGCATATGTGTTTGTGTGTGTGTTTGTTGGTGTTTGTGTGTGTGCGTGTGTGTCTGTGTGTGTGTGTGTGCGTGTGTGTGCGTGTGTGTGCGTCTGCGTGTGTGTGTGTGTGTCTGCGTGTGTGTCTGCGTGTGTGTGTGTGTCTGCGTGTGTGTGTCTGCGTGTGTGTGTGTCTGCGTGTGTGTGTGTGTGTGTCTGTGTGTGTGCGTGCCCAGGGCAGTATGGAGAGGAACGCTGGATGAGACTGACAGGGCAGAGGTTTAGTAGCATGGTTCACGTAATAGGTTTCTCCAGGCCTGGGGAATACCACACGCGTTCACACACACACACACACACCTCCCGCCAGGCGCAGGTAGGCAGGACAGGTAATGGGACTATACATCATATAGCCTATATTCCTATAGTCCATTAGAGAGATCTGCATTACCTCCACACCGGAGGGAGGATGGATAGAGACGGTCTCTCTACCGGGGAGGAGGATGGATAGAGACAGTCTCTATACCGGGGAGGAGGATGGATAGGGACGGTCTCTCTACCGGGGAGGAGGATGGATAGAGACGGTCTCTATACCGGGGAGGAGGATGGATAGAGACGGTCTCTATACCGGGGAGGAGGATGGATAGAGACGGTCTCTATACCGGGGAGCCTGTCTGTACCGCAGGGAATCAGGACTGGATGGATGGATAAACTAACCGAGGCTATTATATTACTGCAAGGTTGCTTGAGTGTGGTGGATTATACTTCCTGAGTGTTTTAATGCAGAAGTAGTGCTCTGTGGTGTGTGTGTGTGTGTGTGTGTGTTGTGTGTGTGTGTGTGTGTGTAACATTGTTAGAAATTGTATAACTGTATGAAAAAATATAATTAAACCAAATCGTATAATTATTAGATTTATTGCTTTTTAATTCATTTATTTTACACATCAGGAAATGTTCTCCCTACTTATGACCCCATTTCCTGTCTGTCATGCTAGTGACCCCTCACCTCTGCCTCTTTCCTGCATGTGTGTCGGCGGAAAGAGGTCTGAGTCTGCCCCCTCACTGTTCTATCCTTTAATGCGTTGCTATTGTTTGGGCGTCTAATGTTGGTCACAATTCTTATGTAGGCTAGGAGCAAATGTGGAGGAACTGTTTCCTGATTTTCGATTCATTTTTTGATGACAGGTAGGCTGTCAATTTACCTAATTTATTTTAGCCTATTGAATCGTTATGGTCTTTCCTACCTGTGTGTCGGCCGAAGAGGCTAGGAGCAAATGTGGAGGAGCTGTTTCCTGATTTTCATTTTTCCCTTTTTGATAACAGATGACAGTTTAATACATGATTTGAGACCAAAAGGGAGAAGTGTCCGTCTCATCTGTTAAAGAAGAAATAGGCCCACACAACACAGACAGACGCCGGCCACGTGTGTGTGTGTGTGTGTGTGTGTGTGTGTGTGTGTGTGTGGGGTGTGATTCGTGCCAGCGTAACAAACACTCAGTGCTTTCGTCGCCTGCATTGCGTGTATAAAGGTACTTTGGCGAGCTGATTAATAGGCGTGCATATACGCACGCGTTACGAGTCGCTCGCATTCTCAGAGGGTGACGTGTAAAAGGTGCCGTGCCACTTTTGCGCACATGCATGTAACGTTTGCACGCTCGTGTTAAGTCAGCGGGCACTAGAAGCTGCGAGCGGGGCTCATTTGTCCATATTGAATAAAAATCAATAATATTTATTTGCACTCAATCAAATTCCAGGACCCTCCTTGCATAACTTTTCCTAGATATGTGTCGTTTTATCTCCACTATCGCTACATTTTCAAATAGGTTGTGGCTGTTCGAACTGGTGCTGACGGTGCTGCAGCGCCCTCTATTGACAAGAAACACGTGTATCTGAACATTTGTTTTAAATTGCGAAGAAAGAGTCATTCAGATATTAGGCTTTATTAAAAACAAGTTGCTTAACATGTGCGAATTCCATTTATTGAGAATGCATTCGCAATGGGCAAGGACGAGATTAGAACCAGCTATGATTTAAAGGCAACTGATCTTACACGTGCGGCCGCTAACACGTCTGCTGCGCAAGCAAGGCACTGGCACGTTTGACACGTCGCTATGCAATTTCTGCACACATTACAAGCGAACGTACGTACGTTCATCTATGATTTTACCAAACTGTCATGTGTAGTGTTGGTGTCGCATATGTGAGGCGCATCTAACCTGTAGTGTTGCCGTCACGCACACGATGCGCAATTCGTGTAAACAACATGTGCACAGCGTCTGCGTGACAGGTACGTTACAGCTATGAGACGTCTGTCTCTCCATTGTTTGTCAATGGAAATTATACACGTGCGTTTAGACGTTTGATGTCATCGCGTCTTCTTAAGTAGGCGCAAGTCAAGCGTTTCAGTATGGTGTGCTGGCACTAATCACACCCCATAGTGTGTGTGTGTGTGTGTGCGCGCGCGTGTGCATGTGTGTGTGCATGCGCGTGAGTCTGTGTGTGTGTGTGTGTCAGTGGTGATCACACACAGCCCAACCGTAGTTTAGCCTAAGGCTGAGGGAGGAACTGGGAGTGAGGGTTCCGTTTCTGCAGCCTGTGTTTAACTTCCAAAATAGAGGCTTATATGGTGATCAGCACTACAGCGTACAATTTAAACTCCTTTCGTCGCCCAGCCGAGGAATGTTTATCCTATATGAAACAAATACCCCGCTTATTTGCGCGCTGGCATACGCTTGTATCTTAACAAGCAGCTGTCAATAAATAAGTCCATCAATCTGTCAAACAAAAGGCCTGCATTTCCTCCTAGTAGGCTACATAGACTATAAGTAAGCTTTTATGAATTAATGTTTCTATTTCTTCATTTATTCGGGGTTTTCCTCTGAGTTGACTGAATGTAGGACATGGAACCGTGTGCTCGGGTAGGCTTACAGCTGCCGTCCAGACCGCGCGCGGGTGAGCATGCGTGGACGGTCTCTCTGGGCTGCTCAGAGCGCGCGGCTCATCGCTGCTGTCAAACCTACCGATCGCGAGGCAGCGGAGAGGAGAGGAGAGAGAGAGGCAACGCTTTGGCACGACCGACCGGCGAGAATAAACAGGCAGACCGTTACTTTCCCGACCCCAAGGGCTGTCTACAGGTAGGCTAAGTCAATAACAGGTTTTTCCCAGTTTACGGTAGATGATGGTATCACATAAAACCGTCTCTAGAATGTACCACTTACCATTGAAACCTAGACAAGTAGCCTAAAGCAGTTGTAGTCTCGTTGCGAGTCCGTCACTCTGACTGTCGGGACCTCTGATGTCAGTTTCTAGGAATTCCTGTCCAGTATTTGGTTGAGTAGCCCATTAGGCTATAGGCAAGGCTCATTTCCACTGAAGATTTGAATAGTTCATAACAATTATTACATGCATTTGAGAGAAGATAGTGTGTGTTGTAAAGAGCCGAACGGGTCTAAATGTGTCTATTGTAGGGTAGGCTACTGTTGGAAGTCAAAACCAGCGCTCTGAGCGTCCAGGGTGTCTTCGGTGTTCACATCGGTGTTCAGAAACCGCACCTGAACTTTTTTGGCGGGTTGTTCTCTCGTCTGCGAACCAGCACGTCACATTAGTAAGGCCAGTAGGCTACAGGATATAGATAGATGTCTTGGAGCAGTGCCCGGTCGGGTCTTCTGAATTATTCCTCATAATCCTTTATAAATCCTTAATACCAACGTAGCCAAGTAAGCGCATCTTGTCCGATGTGTTTTGAGAGCAGAGTCAGAGTGGTATTTAAGTAAGTGGATGTCTAATCAAGCCTACCGTAGCCTGTACATTAATTAGGCTACTTCACGGTGGGGCAGTTGCCATGGTTAATCTGTCTCAGTAGATCGTAGTCCTCCGGATTGGGAGCTCCTTAAACTTTCATTTGTTAAAGTAGCCTAGCCTACCTACAGGTGCAGTTAAACATTCATGTGTGCGCGCGCGCGCGCGTGCGTGCGTGTGTGTGTCAGTGCTGGTGTTGGGTGTGTTTGAGTAGGAAACAGTGATGAACTGGGCGTGACACCAATCTGTTATGCAGCAGTACAAAGTTACGCTACATTACTCCCTCTGATAGACGCATGCACGCACACACGCACGCACACACACACATACCCTACTGTCACACAGCCAGTATAGTGACAGACACACAGCCAGTAATGTTGTGTCCTGCTGTCTTCTCCTGATGATGATGAAGATGATGATGGTGATGGTGACGATGATGATGAGGGTGGTGATGGTGGCGGCGGGGAGGAGAGTGTCTAAACACATACAGTGTAAGACATCATTTCAGATCAACTTTCTCCACTAGGGGGGGCACTCCTGGGTGAAACTGGAACTTATCATCATTCATCTTAACCACAAGGGCCGGATTCCTGGACAGAGGAAGCCTCTAAGTAGGAAACCATTTTAATAAAACATCCCCATTGACTTTGATATAACTGGGACCGGGAAAACCAGCCCACAATGTAATCTCTGAAACCCGGTACCCTGGATGACATCACCAGGGAGGTGTGTGTGTGTGTGTGTGTGTGTGTGTGTGTGTGTGTGTGTGCGTGTGTGTGTGCGCGCGTGCGTGTGTGTGTGTGTGTGTGTATGTCCTCTGTAGCAGTCATGTCCTCTGTAGCAGTTCTGTCCTCTGCTCACTTACTCCAACCAGCTCTCTATGGAGAACTATCAGATGCATGACAGGGATTGGTGTTTTTGCTCTAATGGATATTGATGACAGAGTGTACTAGCTGTACCACTGATTGATCTCAGTGATGCTCTTATACTGTATGTGTGTGTGTGTGTACGCGTGTGTGTGTGTGTGTGTGTGTGCATGTGCGTGTGCGTGTGTGCGTGTGTGAGTGTGAGTGTGTGCGTGTGTGCGTGTGTGTGTGTGTGTGTGTGTGTGTGTGTGCGTGCCTGCGTGCGTGTGTGTGTGTGTGAGTGAGTGTGCGTGTGTGTGCGTGTGTGTGTGTGTGTGCCAGGCTGCCCGTTGCGGAGGCAGCTTGCAGAGCAGCATGTCCAGTAGCAGGTTACGTCATGGCAGATTAGCTGGGAGACCTGCGGCGGCCCACACACTGGGGACTGACCACAGGTGGGAACTACAGACTATAATAAGCTGTGTGTGTGTGTGTGTGTGTGTGTGTTTAGAAGTGCACTGTGTCAAACTGTGAGTGTGTGTATGAAGAAGTCACGGAAATGTGTACTGCAGCAGTAGGCTATGGGTAGCAGAGTGTGCATCTCTAGTAGAGAGGGTGTGTGTGTGTGTGTGTGTGTGTGTGTGTGTGTGTGAGAGAGAGAGAGCTCCAGTCTAAGTGTGATGACAAGTAGAACTGTTCGTTTGTCTGATTAAGGAGTGAGCCTGGTGTGAAGGTGATGAACCACAGTGATGCTGCTTCTGTGTGTGTACGTGTGTATGTGTGTGTCTGCGCGTGTGTTTCAGTGTGTGTGTGTGTGTGTGTTCCTCTCAGTCTGCTCGCACCGTGGGAGGCGGGTGTTAAGGCGAAGCGCCTCTGTGCTTCTCCGGAGGTCTGATTCTCACCGTTTCTTGAGCTCCAGCCATAATAACCAGCTGACTGTGACCAGACCTGACCGCCCACGACCCGGTTCTGCCAGGCGGCCCAGCTGTGCTAAATAAGAACGCGTTCTTAATGGCCTGCCTTGTTAAATAAAGGTTACATAAAAAAAATTAAAAAAAAGCTTACTCACCATCTCTACAGCAGATGTCCGTGGTGGACTGGCACTGGCGCGGCGGCCATTTTGCAGACCGCTCCCTCAGGCGTACCGCCATCTGACACAGAATCTATCAATTCCCGCCCCCAACCTCTTCTTCTTCTTATCTAAGCTGTCCCCTAAGGAGAGAGGAAGCAACGCACCAAAAGAACCCTTTCAGAAGCCGTTATCTTAGAGCCGAGGCGTCCGGCGGCGTGTAGCGGCGGTCCCTGTGGACATGCGTCCTGCCAGGTAGGTCCCTCTCTGGGACGGGGCAGGTACAGAGGGGCTCTGCTGCCCCTAGCACACCCAGGGTAATTAGTCCCATTCTGTCTCCTATGATTAATGGTGTTCCCGTGGATGGGAGACCGGTGGCTGTGAGTGTGTGTGTTTGTGTGTGTTTGTGTGTGTGTGTGTGTGTTTGTGTGTCTTTGTGTGATGTGTGTAAATGTGATTTATGGGCTGTGCTAGCTGTGATGCTGTTTTAGCCGCACCTGCTGTTTCACTCAGCATCGGTTTATTGGAAGCTCATTAATTTCCATGTCATGTGATAAGGAAGTGGTGACACTGACAGTTATGCGATTGGCTGGCCCATGGTAACACTGTCAGTCCACATAGCTATCAGACAGCATGTCTGGGAGATGGAAGAGGGCTGTGATGTTAATGGAGTAGACATAGTGTGTGTGTGTGTGTGTTTGTGTGTGTGTGTGTGTGTGTTTGTTTGTGTGTGTGTGTGTGTGTGTGTTTGTGTGTGTGCGCGTGCATGTGTGTGTGTGTGTGTGTGTGTGTGTGTGTGTGTGTGTGCGCGCGTGCGTGTGTGTGGACCCCAGGGTGTGTCTCCTATATGAGCAGATAGAGAGCGATACTAGACTCATCCTCTCGTCTTTCTCTCTCTATCTTCTCTCTACTTCCTCTCTTCTCCTCTCCTCTCCTGACCTCCCTCTCCTGACCTCCCTCTCTCCTCTCGTCTCCTCTCCTGACCTCCCTCTCGCTCTCCTACTCTCCTCACCTCCCACTCAACGCGCCTCCACTCCTCTCTTTTTCACACCTCTCCTCGCTTCCCTCTCTCCTCCCCAACTCCCTCTCTCTCGCTGTCCGACTCTCCTCTCCTCACTTCCCACTCTCAACGCGTCTTCCCTCCTCTCTTCCTCTCACATCTCCTCCCTCTCTCCTCTCTCCTCCTCCCCCCGTGTTGAGTCTCTGAGGAGACAGCCAGGAAAGTAGGGTGCAGAAAAGGTCGGACACTCAGCAGCGCCCAGGAAGGAGACAGCAGAGAGGGGGAGGAGGGGGAGGAGGAGGAGAGGTGCGAACTAGAGAGGAGGAGAAGGGGGAGGAGGAGGAGAGGTGCAAACTAGAGAGGAGGAGGAGGGGGAGGAGGAGGAGAGGTGCGAACTAGAGAAGACGAGGAGGACTCTCTCTCTCTCCTGAGGCAATGACCCCCCCCCCCCCCCCCCAACCCCCCACCCCTCCAACAGCAAGGGGTAAGCACACACAGGTCCCTTCACTTCAGACACATTCAGAGCAGATCAAGCCCAGGGTCACTGGAGCCTGAAGGACACACACGGTGTGACTCAGATGACCTCAGAGTGTCAGGGTTCGAAACAACCTCTGACCCCCCTCCCCGCTGTCGCTGTCCACACCCGTCAGTGTTGCTGTTGTTGTTGTTCTTTGCGTTGTTGACTGAATGCTAATGCTGCTCCCTGCCACACGCGCTATGCTAATTAGGGCCTTCTCTTCCAGTCAGGGTCAGCATTCACACCAGGCACCTTAGAAACGTCTAGACTCTCTCTCTCTCTCTCTCTCTCTCTCTCTCTCTCTGTCTCTCTCTCTCTTTCCCTCTCTCTCTCTCTCTCTCTCTCTCCCTCTCTCTCTCTCTCTCCCACTTCAGACGCACGCTGGCTCTGTCCCGACAGCTCAGACACCGGTCATGAGTAATGGGAATATTTATTCGATTCTGAGTAGAGTTGGGAAACAAAGCCAGGTTTTGTAGAAATGCCCTTGTGCGCCGGCTGAGTTTGTGATCTGACATGACAGCCGGCTCCTCCTCCCCTTCCTCTGAAGATAGGCCAGCCCGAGGCCTGGGGGCGGAGCTTCAACACGCACGCACCCCATGAACCTCTGACTCATCTCCGCACACGCAGCCAGAGAACAATCTGCTGAGCATCCAACACCGTCAACCCCAGAGGGAGAGGGTATACACGCACACACACACACACACACACACACACACACACACACGCATACATACAAACACACACACACATATACACACATTCATACACACACACACACACACACACACACACACACACACACACACACACATACACACACACACACACACACACAAACACATATACACACATACATACACACATGTGCACGCACACACATGCGCACACACACATGCACACACACACACACATGCACACACACACGCCAGAGATGTGCTGGTGTCAGATTCATCATCTGTCTGCAGGTAGAAGAGCAACAAAAGCCTCACTTGTGATCAGGCTCTCAGCTCTGCGTGAGGAGTGTTTAGTAAACGCCAGCGAGCGAAGTCGGCCAAAGACACAACGGGCCACTTTGGCTCCATGACAGCTGGGAGAAACATTATATTAGCCAGTAGATTTAATCCTGTCAACAACACCATTACCACACACACACACACACACACACACACCCCTAAACACACACACACACTCATACACACACCCCTAAACACACACACACACACACACACCCCTAAACACACACACTCATACACGCACCCCTAAACACACACACACACACACACTCATACACACACCCCTAAACACACACACACACTCATACACACACACACACACACACACTCATACACACACACACTCATACACACACCCCTAAACACACACACACACACACTACGCATCAGAGAAGTCGCTGACTGACAGAAAGGGAGAGAGCCGCTGTTCGTTTGGGATGTTTTATTCAACCACAACCTCCGCTGGGCTGGGCTGAGCTGACCACATGTCGGCGTGCGGTCTGTGGTCTGTCCCCGACCTTGACGGTGTGGGGGCTGCCCTTCCTTGACTGCTGTGCGTCTGCTTTTCAAGGTCACCAGCGGAGCTTTTAAAATAGATGGATGAACCACTAGAGTATAGCCAGGGGGGTGGGGGAAGGGTAGGTGCAGGGGGGGGGAGGGTTGGTGCAGGGCCCAGGCACAGAGGAATGACCCTGCATCCTTCTTCCTGCTTCCTCTACCCTCAGCTACTGCAGGTCTGTGTGTGAGTGTGCATGTGCGTGTGTGAGTGTGAGTGTGAGTGTGTGTGTGTGTGTGTGTGTGTGTGTGTGTGTGTGTGTGTGTGTGTGTGTGTGTGTGTGTGCGTGTGTGAGGTGTGAGTGTCTAAGGTAGCATTACAGGGATCATAGGAGTTCCATTAGCTGGAGTGAGCTACTGCTGAATGTTTGATGACTCGGCAGGATTAAAAGGGAAGAGTTGTAACCATGCCTGGTTTACCGCCCTCCTCCTCCCCCTCCTCCTCCCCCTCCTCCTCCCTCTCCTCCTCCCCCTCCTCCTCCCTCTCCTCCTCCCCCTCCTCCTCCCTCTCCTCCTCCTCTCTCCTCTCATTATCCTCCTCCCCCTTTCATCTCTCTGAAATCACTACCCTAGTCTACAGACTGACTGACTGACTGACTGTTCAGCAGCCAGCTAACCCTAGTCTACAGACTGACTGACCAGTCAACAGCCAGCCAACCCTAGTCTACAGACTGACTGACTGACTGACTTACTGACCGGTCAGTAGCTAACCCTAGTATACAGATTGACTGACTGACTAATCAACAGCCAGCTGTCTACAGACGGACTCACTGGTGAGCAACCGGATAACCCTAGTCTACAGACTGACTGACTGGTCCACAGCTAACCCTAGTCTACAGACTGACTGACTGACTGGTCAACAGCCAGCTAACCCTAGTATACAGACTGACTGACTGGTCAGCAGCTAACCCTAGTCTACAGACTGACTGACTAACTGATCCATAGCCAGCTAACCCTAATCCACTGACTGACTCACCGGTCCACAGCCAGCTAACTCTAGTCTACAGACTGACTGACCGGTCAGCAGCTAACCCTAGTCTACTGACTGAATGACTGACTGACCGGTCAACAGCCAGCTAACCCTAGTCTACAGACTGATTGACTGGTCCACAGCCAACTAACCCTAGTCTACAGACTGACTGTCCGGTCCACAGCCAGCTAACCCTAGTCTACAGACTGACTGGCTGGTCAACAGCTAACACTAGTCTACAGACTGACTGACTGGTCCACAGCCAACTAACCCTGGTCTACAGACTGACTGGCTGCTCCACAGCCAGCTAACCCTAGTCTACAGACTGACTGACCAGTCAACAGCCGGCCATCCCCACAGGGATTATCTGTCCAGTGAGGATGCATCTCAGTAGGATTAGGACACAGCTGAGATTAGGACACTAATCCCGTCCAGTTCCAAATTAGAGACAAAGGCCCCTGTGCAAGTAGGTTACCCAGCAGGCTTTGCTGTACGGGCTGGTGCCGTCAGACGATTGGTCCAGGCCTGGATTACCAACTTGGACATAATTATGAGCTCTAATCCCTCTGCATGAATGTGTAACAGCTGGACACATAAACATGGCCCTTTTAAAGGGCTGTTATGATACGAAAATACCCCCCACTCTAACCCTAGTCCAGCTCCCTGATGTGGTGGCGTGCTGCTAAATCTCACTGACCTGTAATCCAGCTGGTGTTTTTAGAGGAAATATGAAGCGTATTACTGTACATTATGGAACACACATGATCAGCAGACCTACTTCTGACCCTCATCTGGGAGATGTGTGTGTGTGTGTGTGTGTGTGTGTGTGTGTGTGTGTGAGAGAGAGAGAGAGAGAGAGAGAGAGAGAGAGAGAGAGTGTGTGCTAGCTAGAGTCTGTGTGTGTGTCTAAGAGAAAAAGAGAATAGTGTGTGTGAGAGAGAGGTGGAGAGACAGGGTGTGCATGTGGGAGAGAGAGAGAGAGAGTGAGAGAGAGAGAGAGAGAGAGAGAGTGAGTGAGAGAGTGAGTGGGAGAGAGAGAGAGAGAGAGAGCGAGAGAGAGAGAGAGAGAGCGAGTGAGAGAGAGAGAGAGAGAGTGAGAGAGAGTGAGTGAGAGAGAGTGAGAGTGAGAGAGAGAGAGAGTGTGTCGTCACTGAAGTGTGTCCGGCTGCCTCTGAAGGTCTCAGTTCCTCTCCTGACCTCTCCTCTCTCCTCCACCCGGCCCGTCAGTGGGCGGAGACAGGAACCAGGTCACCACGGGGTCACACCTCAAGGTCATCTCACTCCTCAGACGTCTGTCCAGCCGACCTGGTCTGGCCCTGCCCATCCTGCTCCCCCACGCCTCCACTGCATCACCTCCTCAGTCCCTCACTCTCTCTCTCTCCCCACCTCCTCCTCCTCCCTCTCCATCACTTCCTTTCTCCCCTTCTTCCTCTCTCCCTAGCTTCCTTACTACTCCTCCCTCCTTCTCTCTCTCCCCCACCTCCTCCTCCCTCCCTCACTCCTCCTCTCTCCCTCTCTCCCACACCTTCTCCCCTTTCTCTCTCTCTCTCTCTCTCTCTCTCCCCCACCTCTTCCTCTCTCTCGCTCTCTCTCTCTCTGTCCCTCCCTCTCTCAGTCTCATCCCTTCATCCGTCACAGTGACCCCATGGTCCCGGGGCACATTCCCGGGTGGTGGTTAGTAATGAGGTCACGTTCTGCCCTTGTCAGGGGAGGACAATGTGTGTGTGTGTGTGTGTTTGTGTGTGACTCAACCAACCCTCCCTCACCCCTGTGCCTCACATATCCTCACCAGACCATCTGTTCCCCTCGATACCAGCCTGTTCTCCTACGAGAGACAGAGGTGTGTGTGTGTGTGTGTGTGTGTGTGTGTGTGTGTGTGTGTGTGTGTGTGCGTGTGTGTGTTCTCCCTAACCTACACGAGACCTCCAGTAGGCAGCCCATAGCTATCATCATCATCATCATCATCTTCCTCCTACGGCACCTTAAATAGCTCCTATACATTGATACCCTGCTCTGTGGATGGATGGACGCCCAAGGTGACTGCTGGGCTGGGAAACAGATCTCTCTGCAGTCGGATAGCGTTACACTGGAAGCACGGCACCAGGCCGGCCCAGCCAGGCACTCTGGGCTGGACGCTATAGCGCAAGGGCTCCTGCTGTGGGTGGACCGCTAGCAGCTCCGCCGCTAGCCGTTAGCGCTGCAGTGGGAGAGTGGTGAGCCTGTTAGCGTTTAGCATCCCAGTGGGAGAGTGGTGAGCCTGTTAGCGTTTAGCATCCCAGTGGGAGAGTGGTATGAGACAGTTAGCATTTAGCATCCCATTGGGAGTACTAGTGCTAGTTAGCGTCATAATATTGGGTCTCCATAAACACACACGCGCATGCACACACACACACACACACACAGAGTCTGCAACCCAAGAACAGAGGCTGATTTTGTAGTAACAGATAGGGGAAGGCCTGTAATGTTCATGTTTAATAGCGATGTACAAACATATAAGAATGAGACAAGTCTACACAGCACACACACACACACACACACACACCCCCACACCCCACCTCCACACACACGCACACACACACGCACAGACGCACACACACACACCCCGCACGCACGCACGCACGCACACACACACAAACGCACACACACACACACACACACACACACACACACACACACACACACACTGCTATATTCCCCATGGGAGATCTGAGCTCACTCCAAACATACCGTACAGCACAGCACCTGTACAGTAGGCAGGGAAATACAGATATTACATTACATTACTGCACCTCTGTGACAGAGACAGCTTGTTGTTGTCTGAGCTGCAGCCATTCTAGTCTGGTGTGAACAACCCCGTCTCCCAGGCTGATGATGTCATGATGTCTCCGGTCTGATCGACTCCTCGGTCTGAAGTTCTAGTGCAGCATTATGTCTAGAGGATGTTAGTGCTTCACCAGCTTTGGTGCTCCTGAGTCACGCTGAACACACACACACACACACACACTTTCTCTCTCCATCTCTCTCTCGCATACACACACACACACACACACACAAACACACTCTCTCTCTCGCATACACACGCACACACACACAAATATGCACACGCACACACACACTGGGTGGCAAGACAAGCATGTGTGTGTGTTTTCCAGGGAGGCTGCCCACAGTGAAATCACCCTCACAGAGCGTGTTGTTGCCAGAGCGTGCCAAGGGTAACCGTGGTAACCACAGAAACAACTGACCTAACTACGTAGTTGACGTAAACATCAGTCACCTTCTCAGACACTGTTCCTCCGAGGCACACACACACACCTACGCACACACACACTCCAGATCCTGTGGCTGGGAACAACAGCTCTCTGTGTTAGGCTGTCAGACACGGGGATGTGGACAGCTGCTCGAACAGGAAACTCCCAGCCTGCTCATGGCCGTCTCACCGGACAGCATTCCTCCCAGTTACAAGGGCATCTACTAGTGATTGACGTGTAAATCCAGACTCTATGTCCTGTGTGTGTGTGTGTGTAGGGCTGGGTTTAAAAAATCGATTCATCGATTCTGAATCAAATGATTCAGAATCGATTCATGAATCCTAAAATCAATCTTTTATTTAATGAATGAATGAATAAATTAAGGAATGAATAGTTCATTAATTCATTCAATGATTCATTCATTCATTCATTTTTGGAAATCAGTATCGATACACAGCCCTAGTATTGATGTGTTGCATAACTTGGCAGTAATGTAATTAAGGTTACAGCTAAAAAAAAAAAAAAAAACAGGTTTTAGTAACACTAACCGAATCGATATTGAATCGAATCGTGATAATCGATTTTGAACCTTGTGAATCGGAATCGAATCGATTCTTGAAATTCGAACTCGATACCCAGCCCTATGTGTGTGTGATTTTTTATTTTTTATTTTATTTAAACCTTTATTCATGCTCGAGAGGTGGTGAGGTTGCCCTCATTTACATTTATGACGAGCGAACAATACACAAACAATAGCAAACATTTTTATTGATACACAGGAGGGTGTATAAAACAGTAAAACGGTTACATGTAAAATCAATATTAGAATAGTAAAAAATTGACTAAAAGCAGTTGCAAACAGATGTACAATGGTGTGTAATCATGGATTTAAATTTTGAAAATGGTGGCATGGAGACCAGTTTTAAAAAGCATTGGAGGGCATTCCAGGAGTGGGTACGTGTGTGTGTGTGTGTGTGTGTGTGTGTGTTTGTTTGTGTGTGTGTGTGTGTATGTCCTGAGCGATGGAGGCTTTGCGGCTGCTATGAAGTGAAGCTGTTAAGAGCTGGTAAGACTCGATATCTGGTCTCTCTCTCGTCCTCAGACTCCTGGCTCCGTCCTCTCCTCCCCTTGACCTTCCCGGGAATTCTGGGTAACGAGTAGGGATAACGCAGTCAAGCCTTCACCTCCATTGTTGGTCGCACACACACACGCGCACACGCAGAAACAGCGTCATCACAGACCAGTGCCCTTGCTGCTTGGATCGTGGCTTAGGAGGCGTTAGAGCGTCAGTAACCCAGGGTCGGGTGTTGATCCACCCACCACAGCCTCAAGAAGACCCTGCTCTGTGGCCACCCTCCCCTCCACTAATAGGAGGGGAGGGTGGGGGGGGGGGGGGGGGTCCTGTTTTGTGCTCACTCTCATGTCCTGTCTCTGCACTGTCCCGTCTGGTCCTTGCACCCTGTCTATATCTGTCCATCAGTGTTGTGCTCCAACTGATTAGAGCAAATTCCTAGTATGTGTAAAGACCAACCTGGCAATCTGATTCAGATTCAGGGGGGTGTCTGGTGGTCTGAGAAGGGGGCTGTGACGTCCTGAGCTGTGTTCAGCCTGGCGGTGATAACAAGGCCCGGAGCGTCCTCGCGGTTGTCTGCATCCAGATCATCTGGGATCGGCTTGGCTCCTTAGACATCAGAGGCCGGCCGCGTGCCGCTCACAAGGTGCTCCGCCTAGTTAGGCGTCGGTGATCGGCTCGCTAGCCTAACTTGGACATCTGTATCGGCTGGCCGCACTGCCTAACTTGGACATCTGTGATGGGCTCGGTGCACCAGCTATCCAGGCGTGTGACGGGCTTAGCCTCCCGGGCCGGCGAAGGGAGGAGTTTGAGGGAGAAGGAGGAAGAGATTGAGTGGGAAGGTAGGGGAGAGGGGGAGCAGGGTGAAGGAGGAGAGAGGAGGGAGAGAGGGAGGAGAGAGAGAGAGAGAGGGAGGAGAGAGGGGGAGGAAAGAGAGGGAGGAGAGAGAATGAGGAGAGAGCAGAGAAAGAGGGAGGAGAGCAACAGCAGAGAAAGTAGAGAGAGAGAGCAGAGAGAGGGAGGATTGAGAAAGAGAGAAAGAGGGAGGAGAGAGAGAGGGAGGAGAGAGGGGAGGAGAGGGGTAGAGGAGGCCGGGGTGAGGGAGGAGCAGAGAGAGGACAGCCAGGTTCACCTCCTGCCTGGGGCGACAGTCTGCCGTGATCTAAGCCTGTTATGGGCCGTGTTCTGCTGAGCTGGGCTGCTGTGAAGCCGACGGCAGAGCCCAGGGCGGGCTCCAGGGTTTCAGGGGAAGACTCCAGGGTTTGAGGGGAAGGCTCCAGGGTTTGAGGGGAAGGCTCCACGGTTTGAGGGGAAGGCTCCAGGGTTTGAGGGGAAGGCTCCAGGGTTTGGGGGGAAGGCTCCAGGGTTTGGGGGGAAGGCTCCAGGGTTTGGGTACTGTAGAGTGTTGTGCTCTATTCACAGTTTCATTGAAAGAAGAACCTGTTATATACAGTATGTGTTATTTCCTCATACAGGATCTCTATGAAAGTGGCCTCTTTCTACAAATAAGAGGTACTGTGCCTGGTGCTATTCTGTACAGGCTGTACTTGATGGCAGCCTGCCCTTATACGTATGTCAGATGCTATAAGATTAATCATCCATCCATCCATCCTACACCCATTTTTATTTATTTATATATAAATATATTTTCCTGTTATCTTTTTTTTCTGTTCCACCAAGGTCAGTGTGTAGACTGCAGAGGCGTTCTGTGTTCTGCAGCGTTGCGGTTGGAGGAGGGGCCTCTGGGTTCTGCTGGGAGGTCTGGTAGAAAAGCTCCTCGGCCTCCCAGCACCATCCCCTGATGTGCGAGCGCTCTCCCGGCCGAGGCCTCTGCGCTGGTGAGCAGGTGGGGAGCGGCGCGGTTCCGGCCCGTCAGTCTGAGTCCCACTGCTGTGTGTGAGGGGCCGGGTGAGGGGGATGGGGGTGGGGGACACCCAGGGACACAGGCGACTGTAGCCTGGCTGTGTGTGTGTGGGGGGGGGGGGGGGTTGCTCCAGTGGACATCGTGTCACCCCCGATGACTGTCAGCATGTGAGTCAAGTCAAGTCAAGTCAAACATTTAAAAACAACAGTGGTTGACAGTGGTCTAAAAGGCACTAAACAATAAAACAATAAAATATAATGTAATAAATAGCAAATAACAAGAGACAAACAGGAAATATAAACATAAAATAGTGGGGTGCTAAGCTCTTGTAATGAGTGTGTGTGTGTGTCTTTGTATGTGTCATACTCAAGCATTCATTCAGATGGGAAACCCTTCATTGTTTGTGTGTGTGTGTTTGTTTGTGTGAGTGTGTGTGTGTGTGTGTGTGTGTAGACCCTGGGGTGTGAGATGGTGTCTCTGTCTGCATGTAGCGGTGCAGCCAGAGGCCCAGAGGCCGGTTCTAGACAGGAAAAGAGGAGGCGGAAGACGGGAAGTCGTCGTAGCCAGTCAGTATGCACCCATAAGAGCGGCGGTATTATGAGACTCTCTGCTCAAGTGTGTCAGTACACGGAATTAAAGCGCCGCAAGGAGGGCACATAAATCTACCCGTCTCCAGACTCACCGGGAGTTCGCGGAGAACTCGGCGAGAGCGGGACGAGAACCGTAGGAACGCTGGGTTCTCGGCGGGCCCGGTGGGACCCCCCGCCCCTGCAGCAGACAGCCCGCCCAGTTGACCCAAACACTGCGGCAGCAGTCCGCCTCTCTCCCCGTCCTCCGCGCTCGCTCCCCTCGTCTCCTAACTAGGCCAGACACACAAACACACGCGCGCACACTCCCGCTCCGCACGTCGGGAGAGGACGGTGAAGGAGGTGGTGGAGGAGGAGGAGGAGGCGGGAAGAACGCGGTCTGGAGTGTGCTCCGCCGACGCGTCCAAGTTCCAAGGGCCGTCCGTCTTCACTCAGACAGAAACCGGAACATTCATACCTACTTCACTGTCCACTCTGAGACGGCTAGGATGCCGAGGAATGTAGCGCACATCAAAGCCCCTGCGATTTTATGAGCCATTCAAACCACAAGGCTTATTTACAGCACTTGAAGCCGCTGACAGAGGCGGCAACAGTGTCCAGGGTCCTCACTGCACAGCGCTGTCGACATGGAGGAGTGCTGAGGTAGAGGGGAGAGCGAGCCGGCCGCTCAGATGAACAGGTTTGCTGACAGATGAAACACATGAAAGGGTTTGAGGCGCGAGGCGAGATTACGGAGCTGAATAAAGAAAAATTGGTTCAGTGTACAGAGTAGTTCAAGTCAGGATAAATATGCAGGGCCAAGGATAAGAGCTGATAAAGTAAGGGAAAACGTTTTCTTAAGGGTTGCTACGGTAAGGATTTGGTCATATAAAAGGTATGAGTGACAGTTGAATAGCACAGGTTTGCTCAGGCAAGGTAGTATTTACTCTATAAACGGTTTGCTGAGGTAAGAACGTCAGTGAGCAGATAAAAAGGTTGTTATGATAAGGGTGACAGTTCTGAATAGATATGTAAAGTTGTGCTTAGGGTGGCTGTTAGTTGCCAGGAGTTTAAATTAGACGAGAGTGGGCTACATTTGTGGGAGCTGCCAGGGATTTCTGAGAATGTGTAATATTTGTGTAAAGGTTTTCTGTGAAAGGGTATTTGTGGGAAGGTTTTCTGAGAATGGTTGATATTTCTGTGAAGGGTTGCTGAGGCAGAGTGGGTTAGTGTGTGAAAGCAGGAAGGTTGGAAGACACTGTTGGTTCTTTATTGATCCGTGAAATTGCTGGGTTACAGCCATACTATACGAAGGACGACATAGAAGCATGATCAAGACTAAATACAAACATACAATAAACACAAAATATATTAGAAATACAAATATACAAGAGTGCAACAAAAAAAACAATACAAGGAGCAGCAGGGAAGTAACAGGAAGTAGGTTAGAGGAAGCAGAGAGACTGATGCTGCCCTCTCAGATTACTGAATCTCTCTGTGGCAGCCTGGATTACTGACCACACACACACACACACGGACACACACACGGACATACTGTAGGAAACCCAAACAAGGTCAGCTTTTGTCTATCACAAAAGCATTCTCCCTGTCACCCACAGCTGGTATCGCATGCTAGCGGAGCTACAGTTGGCCTGGCATCACGCCTGGTGGAGCAGGCCTGGTGGAGTAGGTCTGGTGGAGGAGGCCTGGTGGAGGAGGCCAGGTGGAGGAGGCCTGGTGGAGAAGGCCTGGTGGAGAAGGCCAGGTGGAGGAGGCCAGGTGGAGGAAGCCAGGTGGAGAAGGCCAGGTGGAGGAGGCCAGGTGCAGAAGGCCTGGCGGAGGAGGCCTGGTGGAGAAGACCAGATGGAGTAGGTCTGGTGGAGGAGGCCTGGTGGAGAAGGCCTGGTGGAGAAGACCAGATGGAGTAGGTCTGGTGGAGGAGGCCTGGTGGAGAAGGCCTGGTGGAGAAGACCAGATGGAGTAGGTCTGGTGGAGGAGGCCTGGTGGAGAAGGCCTGGTGGAGAAGACCAGATGGAGTAGGTCTGGTGGAGGAGGCCTGGTGGAGAAGGCCTGGTGGAGAAGACCAGATGGAGTAGGTCTGGTGGAGGCCGGCACAGATTTGTAGCATTTGCAGTATTAATGTGCGGCGGCAGCGTGATGTTTCTGTGTGAGAAAGGCTGTTCTCAGAGTGTGTGTTTGTGTGTGTACAATTCCCAAGCCTCTCCACGCCGGTTCAGCAGGGGAGGGGGGTGGGGGGGGGGTGTACGAGCGGCCTGTAGAATTCCCAGGCCGATACAGCTGATGTACCAGCCTCGGTCAGCGCTCCTCCGCCCGGGGCAGCTGCTCGTTAATCACCATGACAACTTCACTAGTTCACAGGAACCCAAACTCACTCGGTTGAAATGGGCTGCTTCTCAGGGCTGCTGCTGCTGATGCAGTAAGTAGATTAAAGCTGTGGGCTGCCGAGTGTGTGTGTGTGTGTGTGTGAATCGACTGTGTAAACTGTGCACTTTTTGTCTATGTGTGTGTGTGTGGTGCTGGCGTGGTGCGTCTGTATTGCGTAACAGCCGTGGTCAGGGGGTCCGTGCTCGCTGGGCACGCCGGCCGAGCGGCAGATGGTCAGACAGGCCGCTCACCCCGGCCGCCTCCCCTCCCCCCTCCTCCCTCCTCCCTCCTCCCCTCTGACATGCCTCCTCCCCCTGTGACCCTGCAGGTATGAAGACCCCGCTGGGCCCCGCTCACTTCCTGCAGAACGGGCGGGTGGCGTTCCCCTACGGGGCGTGCTTGGAGCTGAGGGAGGCCGCGCCCCCCCCCCCACCGCCATGCTGAGGGCCCGGCTCCGGAGGAGCCCAAGCCGCCCTCCTACTCGCTGTGCGGCGTCTGCAACCTGCAGCTGAGCTCGCCGGCCCAGGCGCAGGTCCACTACAACGGACGCTCGCACCTCCGCCGCGTCCGCCAGCTCAGCCACGGGGAGGCCCCGCCCCACGCTGCCGCCACGGCCGCCACCACAGCCTCGGCCCCGCCCCCGGCCCCGGGCCCCGCCCCCGTGGGGCACATCGGCTCCGGTCTGACGTGCGGCATCAGCACAGGTAGGAGGAGGGGGAGGAGATGGAGGCATAGGGGGAGGAGGAGGAGAGGAGGAGGAGGTCATGTTTTCCCCCTGGCTAGACTCTCCCCTGCCCCCTGGTCAGTCTCTCGCTGGCTTTAAAAAGCGCTGCTGTCTGCCTGTGACTGGTGATTCATCTGAAAACTGGACAGTTTAACCTCTCTGGGTCTGCTACAGACTCACACAGTTCCACACCTGTGTGTGCGAGCGCGCGCGTGTGTGTGTGTGTTTTGCCGTGTTTGTGGAGGGGGGGGGGGGTTATAACGCCAAAGGATTTTGAGGGTAGTTGACTGGAAGCCAGATTGTCTTTTGTCCTAGCAGCGTCATTGCATATGTCTTGATTTTCTGTGTGTGTGTGCATGTGTGTGTGCGCGCGTGTGTGTGTGCGCGCGTGTGTGTGTGTGTGTGTACTGTAAACAGTCACTGGCTCAGCAGAAACATGATATGATGGGAGTGTGCAGGCTGGCTCCTCAGGTCATAGCAGCGCTGAGAGTCTGGCCAGCCGAGGGCGTCGCCGTGGAACTATGCAGTGGAACCATGCAGTAGAACCGTGCAGTGGAACTGTGTAGTGGAACCGTGGAGTGGAACTGTGTAGTGGAACCGTGCAGTGGAACCCGGCGATGTTCTGCACCCGTCCGTGTCCTGTGCTCAAGCGTAATTTACTGTATACTCAGTCGACAAGCGTCGTACGACAAATGTCTGTCAACAGAAAAAAATGTCGACCGACATTTAGCATTTATACTCGAAGTGTCTGATCACCTCCTTGCAGACGTGTGGCGACGAATGTGACGGCGTCTGCGACATTAGAACGTTTGGTAGGTGCAAGACTTTAGCTTTAGTTTAGTTTATTTGACAATAGAACAATTAAAATCACAAATGATTACATCATAGCTTAAGAACCATTGTCAAGGACAACACAATAAAGTCTCGGATTTATTTCTATTGTGGCAGCATCCAACAATCAGCAACCACAATAACTACAAATTATATAAAATAAACCTCCTTCAACAATAACCCAATACAACTAGAGTCAAAAACACAACAGCAACTACAATAACTTTACCAGGACATTCCTATGATTCTATATCATCCATAAGCCAGTTTATCCATCGGCCAGATAACCTTTAAAAAACATGTTGGTGTGTAGAAGAGTTTGAACAGAGCCAGGGTCCCGTACTGTGGTTTGATGAGGCTTTGCGGACAGAGTCATGTTTAGTCGCCCACTGAGAGGATGATGTTGAATGGATGAGGTCGGCTGAATATCGCAGCAGGAACCAGCAGAGTGATGTCTGCGTACGTGACAGAGGGGATGACAGACGACATGTTCGACCTTTAAGGACAGATGGGCGGGTCACGCAGCCCGATATCTGATGGCTTTTCATGAGGGCGCACTGTGTGTGTGTGTGTGTGTGTGTGTGTAAATTGTGTAGTCTCGGTGAAGTTGAAAGAATGTGCGTGCGTCAGTATAATGCAGGGTTGAGTGGGTGTGTATGCGCATCATGTCCGTGTTTTGGGCGTGTGTGTGCGTGTGTGTGTGTGCATGTGTGTGTGTGTGTGTGTGTGTGTGTGTGCATGTGTCAGTAATAGAGAAGAGGATCTTATACTGTATCTAGCCTTCCATTAGTGGCTGGTGGGAGAGATGGTGTGTGTGTGTGTGTGAGGGGGGGGGTCTCTCCTAGCTCTGACAGCTGCTGCCCCTGCCGGGGGCTCGGAGGGGCTTGTGTGGTGCCCCTCTGTCCTGCTGTAATGCCCCATTTTTAATACCCCCCTCCTTCTTAATACCCCCACCCAACTGTGACGAAAGCAATGAACGATGGTGCTCTAAACCTCCTGATACACACTCCCTCCTGTTCATAAGCACACTGTCTACACACTCTCTACACACACTCTACACACACACTTTCTACACACTATCTACACACACTCTACACACACACTTTCTACACACTCTACACACACACTTTCTACACACTCCCTACACACACTCTCTACATACACTCTCTACACACACTCTCTACATACACTCTCTACACACACTCTCTACACACTCTCTGTACACACACTCACTACACACACTCTCTACACACTCTCTATACACTCTCTGTACACACACTCTCTACACACACTCTACACACTCTCTATACACTCTCTCTACACACACTCTACACTCTCTCTACACACTCTCTATACAGACTCTATACACACACCCTACACTCTCTACACACACTCTCTACACACTCCCTACACAATCTCTTCACACACGGTCCTTACACAGTCTCTACACACACTCTCCTTACACACACTGTATACACACTGTACACACACTGTACTCACACTGTACACACACTCTACGGTATCATGCTCGTATGGCGCAATCCCCAACAGGGCGGGGCCTCGCGGTAGTGAGCCATCTCAGATGAGCAAAAAAAACACTTTCACTGGCGAGTCGAAGGAATGCAAATTAATAATAGTCACAAATAATAATAATATTATTATTATTATTATTATTATTATTATTAATAATAATAATAATAAGGCATTTTAACTTACCGTCAGCATAGCCTCCTGTGTTCTTGCAAGTAAGCACTTGTGTGGACTATGTCTGATGTTTTCAACCCAGCCATAACACACAAGATGAACAACACTTGTACATTAAACTGTGTTAAACTGGACATTGTTGCTACTATTATTGGAACTCCATCTGGTGTGTTTTTCCTTCTATACCATGTTGATACTGTTGGTATTGTGTGAAGCCAAATCCGTTTGGAAATAGCGCCTCTCTCAAGCGGGGGTGTCGTACACTCCCAGGCTTCGAGGCTAGAGCAGATTGTGCTTCAAGTGAACAGATTATGTTTACCGTACATCCCGCTGCAAAGACTTATCTGTAAATTGATCTGTATATCTGCAATTCGTTTAACTTCGTTTACGAAATGCTGGAGGTGACATTACATTTAAAAAAGTAGATAGAAAAGAAAAGAAAATAGCCTATAATTCAAGTTCAAGGTGAAGTCCATGAAGGGACAGCTTACGTCGATTAACACAGACCCTCGCCTGCACAAACCTCCCTCGCCCGTTCCTTTAACCGGCAGCGTTAACGGTTCATCACCAGGTGATGCAACTCTTGTTCTTACTTATCGCGCGACGTGAGGCGGCGTCTGGGGATGACGGACAGCAGGGCGCCCTGGAGATCACCCGCCACCTCCAGGCCCCGCCCTGCTGAGCACTGCGCCCTAGCGACACAGCGCAATCACTCTCTACACACACTCCTCACACACACCGTCTCACTCTCTACACACACTCCTCACACACACCGTCTCACTCTCTACACACACTCCTCACACACACCGTCTTACTCTCTACACACACTCCTCACACACACCGTCTCACTCTCTACACACACTCCTTATACACACCGTCTCACTCTCTACACACACTCCTCACACACACCGTCTCACTCTCTACACACACTCCTCACACACACCGTCTCACTCTCTACACACGCCGTCTCAGTGTGTGTGTGTGCTCAGGGCTGCAGACCACCCGGGGGCGGGAGGAACCCGGCCGTTCACGCTACACCGACCGTGAGAGAATAGAGCCCTAATACCCTCACACTGGTCACTCAGGAGCAGCAGGACAAAGGCTGAGTGGCACTGTGTGTGTGTGTGTGTGTGTGTGTGCGTGTGTGTGTGCGTGTGTGTGGTTAGAGAGTGTGAACATGGGTCAGTGAGTGTAGTGTCAGTGAGTGACTAAACACCATAGGCTTCGCAATAACCACACAACTGACCCTACAGACACAACTGACACTACTGATACTACTGACCCTACAGACACCACTGACACTACTGATACTACTGACACTACAGACACCACTGACACTACTGATACTACTGACACTACAGACACTACTGATACTACTGATACTACTGACACTACTGATACTACGGACACTACAGACACTACTGATACTACTGACACTACAGACACTACTGATACTACTGATACTACTGACACTACAGACACTTACCCTATAGAGCCTGAGCACAGCTCAGAGGTGTTGTGTGGTGGTTATTGATGTCATTACTCTAGCTCTGATCACTGTCCTGTCTGAATGGTTCAAACATTCAGTCTTCTGACTGATTCATCAAATATTTATTTATTAATTCATTCATTCATGCGTTCATTCATTTTAAATCCCAGTGTTTGATCAGATTGTCAGTTAAGTGATTATCATGGAGTGAGTTCCAGTTGGGTTCATCTCCAGCTACATATTTAATCACAGCGGGTGTCTGTTACACTTAAACTTTAACGAGCGGTGGTATTATAGTGTGTACTGTGAGCTGGACATATGTAATTACAGCTGCAGTGTACACACACAGGTGTGTGTGTTGCTGTGTGTTTGTGCTTGTGTGTGTGTTGCTCTGTGTGTGTGTGTTGCTCTGTGTGTGTGTGTGTGTGTTGCTCTGTGTGTGTGTGTGTGTGTGTGTGTGTGTGTATCAGTGTCACAGTAAGTGGGTCAGCTCTCCCTACAGAACCTCAGAGTGGAGGTTCATAGTCGCTACCGCTGTCTGATGATCAGAGACACAGCAGCCACAGGACAGAACAGTACTGTATAATAATATCTTATCATATCTTATCTTATGATATCTTATCTTATCATATAATGGACTACACGACAATAGAATAGATAATGGAGTAGAGCCATACAGGAAAGGACAAAGAAGAACAGAACAGAATAGTATCAAACAGAACAGAATACAACAGAACAGAATAGAACAACAGAACAGGACAGGACAGGACAGGACAGGACAGGACAGGACAGGACAGGACAGGACAGGACAGGACAGGACAGGACAGGACAGAATAGAACAGAACAGAACAGAACAGAATAGAATAGAATAGAATAGAATAGAATAGAATAGAATAGAACAGAACAGAACGGAACTGAACTGAACAGAACAGAATACAACAGAACTGAACTGAATACAACATAACAGAATATAACAGAATAGGACAGTGCAGGACAGTGCAGGACAGAATAGAACATAACAAGACAGAATAGAACAGAACAGAATAGGACGGAATAGGACAGTGCAGGACAGAACAGAACAGGACAGAATAGAACAGAACAGAATAGGACAGAATAGGACGGCGCAGGACAGCAGTGCTTCAGGACTCAGAGGAAACGTGTCCTCTGCTCTTCCCTCAGTTTTCTCGGGGTCAGACACACTACAGAGTTCCCCTGAGGCTGCCTCAGGATGACAGGCCTGGCTGGAAGGCACGGCGCCAGCCCTGGATGGAGGGTCCACTTCTACAGGACAGGAAGGACAGGAAGGAAATTCCCTTTATTGTCATACAGCAGTTGACACACCCACCCACACACACACGCACACACACACCACACACACAAAGCGGTCAGCCAATGAAATTTGATCTCTTTGCCTTTGACCCATCCATGCTGTCCTTCCTCCAAGGAGCTCCAGGAGCAGTGGGCAGCTTTCAGCGCCCCGGGACCAAGTCCAAGTGCTCAGTCTAGTTCCAGGTCCGGGACAGTGGCCAGGATCCCAATACAAACCAGCAACCTTTATGGTACGGGTCCAAATCTGCTGCTCTACCTCTGGCCTATGCCTGCCACCCCAGTGTAGTCCTCTGCGAGTCCGCGTGAGGAAATGTCCACTAGATGGCAGCAGTCCCCTCCTGTAACCTACAGGCCTTGTAACACACAGGCTGGTCTCCTGTGTCTCATTGGTTCACAGTAGGTCAACACCAGTATAAATAACTCTCTTCATGATGGATGGACGTAACACGATGATTTAATTTTCCTGGCTGTCTCCTGCCACCGCAGGCTCTCAGGCTGCCGGTATGTCTCCGTGTGGGGATTGATATCTGTCAGGTTAGCCTCTGAAGAGCTTCGGGCTGCCGGATGGCCGGTCGGTCAGCCGGTGAGTGCATGCGGCCGTTGAGTGACATTCTACCGCCTCCTGATTGGCTGCGGCCCCAGGGAGCACGCTGTCAGTGTTCCATCAATTACTGTTATGATGAACAGGTTTTTATAAAAGCAAGTCACACGCACACACACGCACACACATGCACGCACGCACATACACAAACACACACACACGAACACAAACACACACACATACAAACACACAGACATACACACACACACACACATTTCTATTTGCTTTTACCATAAACAATCTCCTGTTTGACCAATAGAAACTATGCAAATGACGAGATCCAATTTTTTTGGGAAAATACACAATTTATAGTTCTTTGGCATCTGTCTGAAGGGTGATTTGGGTTGGGTTTGCACGCTATGGGAGCCTAAATTGGCCCCATTGTAGTAGACAAAAAAAGCATAGGTAAATTACTGAAATGATTCAAAATCGTTCTTTTGACTTGAGGCTGCAGAGTAGTGCCAGTCAGATAATCAGATGTCCTTCCAGAATCAGCACAGAGAGAGAGAGAGAGAGAGAGAGAGAGAGACAGAGAGAGAGAGAGAGAGAGACAGAGAGAGAGAGAGAGAGAGAGACTGTAGGTCCCTGCAGGAGGTAGTGTTGTGTACTGACACAGGCTTCCTGGGCCTGGTGCCCAGCTTGTATCCTGGGATTCAACACCCACCTGAATAAAAGCTGTTTTTTGTTTGATGATGGACTGAATACATTCATTTATTGTTCACCAGAGAAAATAGAAGCGTATAATTCAAGATTCAAGATCCCTTTTATTTGTCACATGTAATGTACGGTGTACAGTCACTGTAACCAGGGAGTAGCTAAAGGACTGTATGACTTTAGGAAGGGCTGGCTATCTAACTAATTCTGAGCTAGATGGGCAGTGTAGGAGGATAGAGGCAGGGGGCGACAGCAACCCTTTAAACTAGCATATAATATTGAATAAACATATATATCATAATATATAATAATACAAGCTATAACTCAGCTAATCACACTATAATACTCAAACCCAATACTAGATTAGCGGTTAAACTAAACAATACAGACAACTAAACACACAGCAATGTATCAAATATAAACAAACACATTTATTCATACAAATTATATATACATCCCAATATACTCCCTCCCGCCGGCCACACACACACACTCACTCACACACACGGTACCTGGCCTGAAAAGGCTTCGAGTCCCGGACTGAAAAAGAGCGCGTTGAGGCCTGGTTGGAGCTCGTAGGTGATTTGAGAGGAAGGCAGCAGATTGGGGGGGGGTGACGTAGCAACTGGAAGGGAATGGGGCGTCTTCGTAGTAAACGAAGAGGTGTGAAGAGGCGTGAAGAGGTGTGAAGAGGTTCAGCTCCGGTGATCCGGTCCGCTCCGGTGGTGTTGGCGATCGGTCGCAATTCACCTCGGAGGCGACGGCTTCGTTTGGCTTTAGTCTTCTTTCTCGGCTAGTTATGCGCCAACGTTAGTAGCCGGCGGCTAGCAAGGCTGGCTAACGGGAACACACAGCTAAACCGGCTAGCGCTGTTAGCTCACTACAAACGCTGAACTCCCGCGGTGATGCGGGTAGCTAGAGATCTACTACTAACAGTCAGGCAGGTCTCCTAGACAGCATCACACAGTAGGCTACACAGTAACGAGTCCACCTTGAAGAGGCTAATCTTTCTATACTTCGCCGACTTTCTGGCTGATCGGGACGTGACCGCTCTTCCTCACCTAACACACAGACTACCTCAGGGCTCGTGCCATAAAACAGAAAACATGCGTCAAGTCACGTACGCCAATCAAAACCACGCCCACTAACCTGGCGCTTGCTAAATACTTAACATATCTTATATAAATCTTAACTGAACTTATATATACTAACAATAACAATGTACACCTTCATAAGTGTATATGAAATGTATGGCAATGATAAGGAAAATAACAGGGGAAAATAGAGCTGATTTGGGGAACTAAGACTAAGATTGTGGGCCTTCATAACAGCCGCCCCATGAAACCCTCGGTTTCATTTAACTATGGAAGGCACACTGGCTAGGCTGCTCTAGCAGCGTGAGGTATGAGGCGACAGTGTCCTTTGTGATTTGAGGGAGCTCGATCAGGCGTGCCACAGGTCGGGTGTAAGTGCGACCACCAACGTCCACGACGGCCGTCCGCACCCTTCCATCCTGACCCGGCAGGACCTTGGTCACTCTGCCCGTCTGCCAGGCGGCGCGTGGAAGGGACTGGTCGATCACCAGTACCACGGCACCTTCGGACAAGTTGTCCCTCTCCCTCGTCCACTTCTGCCTGACTTGCAGGGTCGGCAGGTAGTGCAGTATGAACTGCCTCCAAAACTGGTCCGCGAGCACCTGGCTGTGCCTCCACCATCTTCTTCCGGTGAGCTCTGCAGGGTCGTAGACTACCTGAGGCAGTGCAGAGTCTCGCCGCCCCATCAGCAAGAAGTTGGGCGTAATGGGATCCAGATCTGCTACATCACTGGAGGTATAGCCTAGGGGCCGGGAGTTCAAGATGCCCTCAATCTCTGCTAGTACAGTCTCCAGCACCTCATCTGTAGGCACCTTCTGTCCGAGAATCGTACGCAGGACGTTCTTTACTGAGCGAATCTCCCGCTCCCAGGCTCCCCCGAAGTGTGGAGCATTTGGGGGGTTGAACTCAAACTTCACTTGCTGGGAGGCGAGTCTGTCACGGGCCTCCTCAGTCATCGCGGCGTAGCTTGCCCTCAGCTCGGCCTCACCACCGACGAAGTTGGTGCCTCTGTCCGACCGGAGGGTCTTAGGGGTCCCTCGCCTGGAGGTGAACCTCTTGAAGGACATGAGGAAGCTGTCGCTTGTGAGCTGGTGCAGAACTTCCAGGTGCATTGCTCTCGTCGTCAGGCAGGTGTAGATGATGCCCCACCGCTTTTCTGAGGCTCGCCGGTTCCGGACTAGGAGTGGCCCGAAACAGTCGACCCCAGTGGAGTGGAATGGAGCCTGTCTCAGTCGCAGCCGGTCCTCGGGCAGGTCGGACATCATGGGCTGCGGCGGGGTGGCTCGCCACCTCTGGCAGTCCGAGCAGGACCGTTGATATCTCCGTACCGCCTCCCGTCCATGGAGGATCCAGAATCTCCGTCGTACCTCCGCGAAGACACGTTCTCCACCCGCGTGCTGCACTTTGTCATCATGGTGCTTGATGACCAACCTGGTGACCTGATGCTTAGTGGGAAGCACGATGGGATGCTTTGTGTCTAGGTCTAGATCTTGAGCGCGGCGCAGTCTGCCACCCACGCGAATGAGACCACCGTCGAGCTCTGGAGCTAGGCCGCGGAGTCTACTGTCCGAGGGGATCGGCTTCCCTTTCTCGAGACACTCCAGCTCTCGGGAGAAGGCATCCTGTTGGGCACTCTGCAGCACCAGGAGCTCCGCAGCGGTGTAATCTTCGGCACTGAGCGGATTAACTAGGGGTAGACCGGCCTTGGAGCAGAACATCCTCTTCTGCAGCTCTTCGAGCGTCTCACACTCCTCTCCCGGAGTAGTCGCAGGGTCTACGACCTGGGTGGCTCCGCAGAACAACGTCTTCCGCAGCTCTTTGTCCTCTCTGTCTTCTGCTAACGCAGGCGTGGCTGGCCACTCTGACTCCCGCTCCTTTAGGAAGTCTGGTCCCGTGTGATACAGGTGGGGCTCAGCCAGATCCTGGAGAGTTGCCCCTCTCGTGATGACGTCAGCAGGGTTCCTCTTGGTGTCTACATAACGCCAGCAGTTCACCTCAGTCAACTCCAGAATCTCTGCGACTCGGGTGCCCACGAACACCTTATACCGACATGAGCTTGACTTCAACCACTGGAGGACGGTAGTTGAGTCTGACCACATGGTGACGCTTGTCAGAGGTAGCTGGAGCTCGTCGAGCAGGAACCTTCCCAGTTGCGCACCGTTCAGGGCAGCACACAGCTCCAGTCTTGGGATGGACTGTTGCTTTTTCGGCGCCACTCGGGAACGTGCCAGGACAAACGAGACGTGGACTTCACCTCCAAGCTCTGCCGCTCTGACGTACGCCACGGACCCGTACGCCATCTCCGAGGCGTCGCAGAACACATGTAGCGTGATGACACTCCTCTCTAGGTCCGTGGAGGGAGGGAAGTAGCTCCGCTGCAGCTGGATGTGCTGGAGAGTGGGAAGTTCCTGCTCCCAGGCCTTCCACTTCTCTTCTAGGTGACGAGGCAGAGGATCGTCCCATCCTCGTTCCTGGGCCCACAGCTCCCGGACAAGCACCTTGGCCATCGTCGTGAAGGGAGCGATATATCCCAGTGGGTCGTACTGACTCGCTAGAGTGCTGTATATCGTTCTCATCGTGACACGTTGGGGCTTGGCAGGCTTGTTGCGGTAGCGTAGAGTGTCGGTCTGGAACTGCCAGATAAGTCCGAGCGTCATCTCCTGAGCGTCATCTGGTGAGTGAGAGACCCAAGCCTCGCTGCTGGTCGACTTGGCCTCCTCCGGGAGGTCTCTGATGACTTGCGGGTCGTTGCTGGCCCACTGGCAGATCTCAAATCCACCCTCCTGGAGATGAGCACGCAGGTCCTGGACTAGCTGGCGGGCTTCCGTGGCTGTCTTCGAGCTGTGGAGGCAGTTGTCCACGTAAAAACTCTTATGGACGGCGTCGAACACTCCAGGAGGTGCCGTCTCCTGTGCGGCATGAGTCTGTAGCGCATAGGTGGCGCAACAGGGGCTGCAGGTCGTCCCGAAGGGTAGCACCTCCCACTGGTAGATAGAGGGGTCGGGGTCGCTCGGGTCCTCTCTCCAGAGAAACCTCATGAGTGGCTTGTCTTCCTCCAACATCCTGACCTGGTGAAACATTCGCTTAATATCACCACTGACTGCGATCGGCTGCTGACGGAATCTCACCAGGACTCCCAAGAGGGCTGGGGTCAAGGTTGGACCAGGGAGAAGATAGTGGTTGAGGTTGAGCTTCCCCACCTGGTAGCTACAGTTGAAGACCACTCGGTTCTTCCCGTTGTGGTGCACATTGTGGTGCGGGAGGTACCAAGACTCGGCACTCTGATTCGCCTCGGCTGGCTCGAGCTTCTTCACCAGACCGGACTCCGTCAGCTTCTTCATCTCCGTTCTGTAAGAAGCAGCAAGGACCTCGTCTTTCCTCATACGCTTCTCAGTGCTGGTCAGACACTGCAGGACGGTTCGAGGGGACACTCGAAACTCTGGCATGGGTTCTCTTCGGAGTAGTGGTGTGACGTATCTCTTCACGCCCTGGACTTCAATACGCACTGTCTTTGCTTTAAGGAGGTCTATGGCGTAGGCGTCCTCCTTTGACCGTACGTAGAGCTTCTCGTTCTTGTAGGGCGTAACGTCTAGTGTCCACAGCTTCTGGACGTTGTCTAGTAGCGCCGCATTCGTGGAGTCCACACTGGTGTGAAGGCAGTTGATGGTCTGCAATTCTTCGGTTCGGACATGGAGGGATGACGTAGCTCTCCCGTCTCTATCTCTCCACTCAGTAGCGCCTTGGAGGGCCCACCCAAGCACAGTCTTAACAGCCAGCGGGCAGCCTCGTGGTCCTCTCAGCGGAGGACGGAGCGACACGATCAGTGCAGCGTTGTCCGAGCCGATGAGAAGGGTGGGCTCCGCTCCTTCTATCGGATGCAGGTCTACTCGCCGTAGGTGGGGATATCTTGCGCGTAATCTCTCCAGGGGGTAGTCGTAGCGGGAGAGCGCTAGCTGGTCTCCGGTGAAGACATTCTGAAGCTGATATCTGTCCGACGGCCGCCCCGCCGGGGAGATAGAGAAGTTGATCCTCGCCCCGGTGACCTCTTTAAGGTCGCGACGTATCGTGCGCAGAGTCAGCTTCTCCTCAGTCCCTTGGAGCCCCAACTGGCGCACTGCCTCCTGGAGAAGGATGGTCCGTTCCGACCCATCGTCTAGAACGGCGTATGTGTCGTACACAGCGTTGTTGTGGTGGAGTCGGACCTTCACCACCTTCAGTAGGACCTTGGAGCCGCTGCTCTGGGTTGGGTCTAGGTAGTAGACAGGTGTTTCCTCTTCCGGTGCGCTACTGGACCTAGGGCTTCTGGTGCCCTCCGTGGACCTGGCGAGGGAGACCTCGTGTAGGATGTTGAGGTGGACCTCCTCGCAGCGGTTGCACTTTCGCCTCAAGGTGCAGTTCTTAGCCAGATGGTCGCGCCCACAATTCCAGCACCTCTTGTTCTCTTCGAGCCACCTCTGCTTGGCCTCGGTACTCAGGCTGTTGAAGTCACTGCACTCATTGAACCAGTGCTCGCTGGTGCAGTACGGACATGGCGGTGGACCTCTCCGTCCCTTTTGAGGGGGTTGAGAGGAATCCTTTCCCTCAGGTCGGGCTTTCCTCTCTCTCCGAGGCTCCTCCTCCGTGTGCAGCACTCCTACTGGGCGTCCTCTGTTCGAGCTCGGCCTGTCCCAGCGGTCTCCCTTCTCCCTCTCCTTCTTCGGCTCAGCGTAACTCATGGCGTCTACGTTGGTGTCATGCACTTCCTCCAGTAGGAACTCCGCGAAGGCAGCCATGCTCAGACCCAACTTCCCGGGGTTACGAATGCGCTGCTGTCGCCGGAACCTCTCCTGTCGGAAGCGTGGGATCTTGCGGAGCAGCCGCTCTACGTTGGAGGTGCTGTTGATCTCGCTGGCGCCAGCTGGGCCCTGCGTCTTCAGCATTCCTACCAAGGTGTGCACGCGGAGCGCGAAGTCATCCAGCGCCCGTTCATCCTTGATGGGGGCCTGCTGTTCGAGGGATTGCAGTTCAGCAAGGGCGTGGTTCCAAGGACGACCGTAGCGGGCATCCAAGTCGGCGAGCGCTCTGGTGTAAGGCGTCGGTGAGGAGGCATGGGCCAGAACCATGTTGTGGGCTCTGGGGTTCCTCACATGCTGAAGGAGAATTGCATATTTGTAGGACTCTGAGCAGGAGTCGTCCAGGAGCGTGTCTAGGCAGATGCGTAGTTCCACATACTGGCTCCTGTCCTCGTCCTTGAAGAAGGGGAACTTGGGTCCCTCCACCTGGGGAAACATCCTGTAGTGGATGGTCGGAGGGGCTGGAGTGACTGTCTGGGTCTCCGGCTTGCATGCCCTTTGGTTCGCTGGAGGACCTGGGGGTGTGCTACGCTCTTGTGGAATGGCTCCCCTCCCGGGCAGCGACGGGGGCTCACTCTGGGCCGCGTAGCGGTCGGGTCCCTGGTCCTCTTCCTTCAATGTGGTCAGCTGGGCCTGTAGTTGTACAGTCATGGCGGGGTTCATCGAGCCGTCGGTGGGGCGTTCAGGAGATGGCACTCGCGATGGGCGTGCGGATGATGCTCTGGAACTACGGGCCGACGGAGCTCTGCTGATGCACAGGTCACGCATGGTCTGCATCGCTTCCTCCATCTTCTCCGCGTGCAGTTGCTCTCTCTCCATCTGGAGGCGGTCGCGCTCCATCTGGAGGCGTTCACGTTCTAGCGCCTCCTGGCGCTGCCTCTCCGCCGTACGTTCCGCCTCCTGGCGCTGCCTCTCCGCCGTACGTTCCGCCTCCTGGCGCTGCCTCTCCGCTGCACGTTCCGCCCCCTCCATCTGGAGGCGCTCGCGCTCGAACTGGATGCGTTCCCTCTCTAACGCCTCCTGACGCTGTCTCTCCGCCGCACGTTCCGCTCCTTCCATCTGGAGGCGTTCGCGCTCGAACTGGAGGCGTTCACGCTCTAACGCCATCTCGGCCTGTTGGCGCATACATTCTGACAGCGCGGCACTACTCCCTCTGGAGTGCATGCTATCCGCCCCAGAGGCAGAACTGCCCACGGAAACCCTGGACCGGGAGGAAGCCACTGAACGGCGGGAGCTAGGTCTCGAGCGCGCCGTGCTGGGAGGCAGATCGTTAAGGCTGAGGCCCTCCCTCCTCCGCGCGCAGGCGCTGTCAGACCGGGCCTCGGGCCTGTACCTCTCTTCTGAGCGGACAGAGCACCGCTCTCCTTCCTGCTCTTCCGTTTCTACGGCAAAACCCTGCTGTTCTGCCATCTCATCCTCAGGCTGGTGCTCTTTGATGGCTGTCTCGGTGCTAGCCACCCGCGCGCCGGCGGACACCTCGGCCTCTCCGACCACTGTGTCCGGTGGAGTGCGCTCCTCACTACCACTCAGTGAGCTTTCGAGCTCAAGCTCATACTCTTGTAACCTCTGAGGCAACCGGGGGACTCTCTGTGGTCGTGGCTCTGGCTCAGGGGGCGGAGAAGGGGGGCTAACTGTCTTGTCTGGTTGGCTGCGCTCAGCCATGCTATCACTACACAAACCTATCCGGCTCGAAGGACCAAATGTAACCAGGGAGTAGCTAAAGGACTGTATGACTTTAGGAAGGGCTGGCTATCTAACTAATTCTGAGCTAGATGGGCAGTGTAGGAGGATAGAGGCAGGGGGCGACAGCAACCCTTTAAACTAGCATATAATATTGAATAAACATATATATCATAATATATAATAATACAAGCTATAACTCAGCTAATCACACTATAATACTCAAACCCAATACTAGATTAGCGGTTAAACTAAACAATACAGACAACTAAACACACAGCAATGTATCAAATATAAACAAACACATTTATTCATACAAATTATATATACATCCCAATATACTCCCTCCCGCCGGCCACACACACACACTCACTCACACACACGGTACCTGGCCTGAAAAGGCTTCGAGTCCCGGACTGAA
The DNA here is from genome assembly GCF_949987555.1 of Borostomias antarcticus. Lineage (NCBI taxonomy): Eukaryota > Metazoa > Chordata > Actinopteri > Stomiiformes > Stomiidae > Borostomias > Borostomias antarcticus. The sequence continues at coordinate 19,144,265 of NC_140242.1, forward strand.
AAAGAGCGCGTTGAGGCCTGGTTGGAGCTCGTAGGTGATTTGAGAGGAAGGCAGCAGATTGGGGGGGGGTGACGTAGCAACTGGAAGGGAATGGGGCGTCTTCGTAGTAAACGAAGAGGTGTGAAGAGGCGTGAAGAGGTGTGAAGAGGTTCAGCTCCGGTGATCCGGTCCGCTCCGGTGGTGTTGGCGATCGGTCGCAATTCACCTCGGAGGCGACGGCTTCGTTTGGCTTTAGTCTTCTTTCTCGGCTAGTTATGCGCCAACGTTAGTAGCCGGCGGCTAGCAAGGCTGGCTAACGGGAACACACAGCTAAACCGGCTAGCGCTGTTAGCTCACTACAAACGCTGAACTCCCGCGGTGATGCGGGTAGCTAGAGATCTACTACTAACAGTCAGGCAGGTCTCCTAGACAGCATCACACAGTAGGCTACACAGTAACGAGTCCACCTTGAAGAGGCTAATCTTTCTATACTTCGCCGACTTTCTGGCTGATCGGGACGTGACCGCTCTTCCTCACCTAACACACAGACTACCTCAGGGCTCGTGCCATAAAACAGAAAACATGCGTCAAGTCACGTACGCCAATCAAAACCACGCCCACTAACCTGGCGCTTGCTAAATACTTAACATATCTTATATAAATCTTAACTGAACTTATATATACTAACAATAACAATGTACACCTTCATAAGTGTATATGAAATGTATGGCAATGATAAGGAAAATAACAGGGGAAAATAGAGCTGATTTGGGGAACTAAGACTAAGATTGTGGGCCTTCATAACAGTCACGGTGAAATGTTGCTGCCGGCTCCAAGATTATGCTACAGATAAACTCTTATACTCAATTTCCAAATAACTTATTTACAAGGTGTGTGTGTGTGTGGGGGGGGGGCATTTGCATTGTAAGTGGTTTTGTTATACACACTAGATATCCTGCTCCTCTGGGTATAGTTCTATATGTTAGATAGAGTCATTCAGGAGCTGGATGGACCTCTTCCTGAGTCTCTCCGTGCTCGCCCTGTGTGAATGGTATCTTCTCCCTGACCGTAGCAGAGAGAACAGTTCATTTCCTAGGTGGCTGGGGTCTCTCAGGATTCTGTTGGCCCTGGTCTTCCATCTTCTGGTGTAGGATGTCTTCAAGGTGAGGGAGTGCCCCTCCCCAAGGTATGTTCAGCTGACCGTACCACTCTCTGTAGGGCCTTGCAATCCTGAGAGCTGCTGTTCCTGTAGTTTTATGTGTGTGTGTGTGTGTGTGTGTGTGTGTGTGTGTGTGTGTGCCGCAGTAGACTTGTCTCTTGCTTACTGTTCATGCACACGTTCCCTCCACAGCCACGAAGCTGGACTTTGTAATGGAAATGCATTATCACTGGGATGTCATTGTATATAGAAGGATGGAAAGAAAGAGAGAGAGGGAGAGAAAGGACACATCCATGCTTACACAGCAGAGAAAGACTAGATCATGAAGAGAAGAACAGAGAGAGAGAAAGAAAGAGGGAGTGAGATAGAGAGAGAGAGAGAAAGAGGGAGAGAGAGAGAGAGAGAAAGAGGGAGAGAGGACGGAAATACAACATTAGCTGACGTAGGGACCTTGGCGGTGACAAGACTCCATCATTAAGCTGCTTAGTCTTGGCTGTCATTCTGAGGGAGCAGTAGTTGGCACACATACACACACACACACACACACACACACACACACACACACACACACACACACACACACACACACACACACACACACACACACACACACACACATTCTCTTATTTGGGTTTTGGCATTTGAGCTAACAGTAGTGTCCACAGTTGTGATTGGTTTACTTCACCATGGGCCAACATACACAACCTGGAAACCAGGAACAGATTTTTCTATTGGAAGCATTGATTTCTGATCCATAACAGATTGGTGTTGTGTTCAGCGTTCTTCATGGTGGCATCTGACTGTGCAGATGGTGAGGTGACTTCTGTCTCCTCTGTATTGGCAGCTAACAGTGCCTTCTGAGTACGTGATAACTGAAGAGCCCATGTCCTTATCTCTCTCTGAAAGACAAGCTGTCATGTTGAAACCTTAATTCCTCTCCTTGTGTCAGCCTGCTTGCTCATTAAGCACATTCCAGAACTTTCAGCTCGGTCCTGCCGGCTTCTGATTTGCTGCCTCTTGTTCTAATGAGCTGTTGCCGGTCCATCGCCGTCCCTGATTGGTTGGGATTGCTCCAGCGGCGCTGATTGATTCATGCTAGCGAGACGTCTGTTTTCAAGTGGGCTATTTAAGATGCTTATAAAGCCTGTATGTCTGTCAGCGGGGACTATTTATGTACCCCAGTAGAGATCTTCCCGTGCTGGTGTCTCTGCCCTGGGGGAGCAGGTGTCTGCTCTCTAACTGACTGATCTCCACATGGCAATGGAACTGACACCCCATCTTGACATTCACACTCTGGCCAAGCCAGGCTAACAGCCACTAGGATCCAGTTACATTAACACCGGGCATGCTAGCTAGCCGTGCCGCTATTCAACTAGTCACCAGTTCAGTTACAATGAAATACAGCGGGCTAGGCTATTATTCAGCTAGGCTAGTCGGGGCTAGTATTCTGTTACATTGACACGGGACATGCTAGGCTAGCAAAGGCTATTCTGTTACATACCTCGGGCTAGCAGTGTCTAGTATTCTGCTTTGCTAGCGGGGGGCGAGTATTCTGTGACATTCTCATCTGTAAATATGCTGTTAGAACAGCTGACTGTTGATCCGAGAGATCAATCTCACTTTCACTCGGTCTCTCGGTGTGTACGGACAGGCCTACTCTGTTTCTGTGGTTGTGTCGGTTATCCTGTCAGTTTCACCTCAGATATTGTTTCCCTCTTGGGTCCTGGTGGGTTGTTTCATATTCTCCTTCACAGACACTTACCATTTCAATGAACACGCTGCTTAGCTGAGAGAGAGAGAGAGAGAGAGAGAGAGAGAGAAGTAGAGAGAGAAAGAAGGAAAGGTAGAGAAGGGTAGAGGGAAGGGAAGAGAGAGAGAGGGAGAGAGAAGGGCAGAGAGAGAACAGTAGAGCAAGGGGGAGAGAGAGAGAGAACGAGAAGGATAGAGAGAGAGGGGGGGGGAGAGAGAGTGAGAAAGCACGAGAGAGAGAGAGGTTGGTGATTTCTGGCTCCCAACCACCCAACCCCCCCCCCCCCCCCCCTCTCTCTCTCTCTCTCTCTCTCTGTCTCCTCTGATCAGCGGTGTGTTCTGATCATTACACAGAGGAAAATATACTGCCCCCCCCCCTCCCCTCCCCCCAATCCCCCCTCTCTCTACCTCCTAACAAATGAGTGTTTGCGTGAGGCTATCCTCTGAGCAGGCTTCTGGAGTGAGGGAGATGGGGACTGAAAGAGAGAGAGAGAGGGAGGGAGGGAGAGAGAGAGAGAGAGAGAGAGAGAGAGAGAGAGAGAGGGATTCCCATTGAGAGAGAGAGGCAGTGTCTGGGGAGGAGGGAATCCGCGCTGGTCTCTCTCTTCCTAGATGTTCAGAGACAGACACAGAGACGCATCGCTCAGCTCAGCTCAGCTCAACTCTGTCAAGCCCCGGCACTCTGCGCGCTCTCTCTCTCTCTCTCTCTCTCTCTCTCTCTCTCTCTCTGTCTCTCTCTCTGGCTGTATCGTTCCCGCGCTTCTCTCCCCTTTTCATCACAGAGGATTAGACCAGATGTGTGTGCTGGAGTCCTGTTAGAGAAGATGTGGAGCAGCTTTATCAGCAGAGGTGAGGGGAATGAGTGAGGGTGTGTGTTTGTGTGTGTGTGTGTGTGTGTGTGTTTTGTTTGTGCGTAGGTGCGTGTGTGTGAGTGTGTCAACGTGTGTGTGTGCGCGCGTGTGTATGTGTGTGCGTGTGTATGTGTGAGAGAGAGAGATCATGTGTGTGTGTGTGTGTGTGTGTGTGTGTGAGAGAGAGAGAGTGTGTTCTTCTCTATGGGTCCTCAGTGAATGTCCACACAGCGTGACTTATTTCTGGGCTGCTGTATCACTGAGCCGTATCATTTAGCTCACAGAGACAATACGCCTGAAAATTATTCAGGGCTTCAATAGATATAGGTTCATCTGTCTGGAAGCGCTACCCTGAGGACACGCAGAGAGGGTGTCGAGTCACAGGGAGCAGAGGAGAGGTGGCAGGAGAACCAGACCTGTGGTGGTTCTTTTAGAGAGATCAGGTTCTCTCCTCTGTCTCTGTCTCCTCTGGACAAGAGCAGCAGCAACAGTGTGGGAGAAGGACGGGATAATCAAATATTGTTTACTTGTCAAAAGTACATGATACGGTACCATGGACAATGACATGCTTAATAATGTACAATCAGAAGTGGATAATGTAACAGAGGAAGAGGTTAATGTAACAGATAAAGAGGATAATGTAGCAGATGAAGAGGATAATATAACAGAGAAAGAGGATAATGTAACAGAGGAAGAGGTTAATGTAACAGAGGAAGAGGTTAATGTATTAGAGGAAGAGGATAATGTAGCAGAGGAACTAGATAGTTAGATGGGTAGATGATAATGTAGCAGAGAAACAGGAGAATGTAACAGAGGAAGAGGATAATGTAGCAGAGGAACTAACTAGTTAGATCGTAGCTGGCCGAGGGCATAATGTAACAGAGGAAGAGGATAATGTAACAGAGGAAGAGGATAATGTAGCAGATGAAGATGAGAATGTAGCAGATGAAGATGATAATATAGCAGATTAAGATGATAATGTAGCAGAGGAAGATCATAATGTTGCAGAGGAATGGATAATGTAACAGAGGAAGTGGATAATGTAACAGAGGAAGTGGATAATGTAACAGAGGAAGTGGATAATGTAACAGAGTAAGAGGATAATGTAACAGAGGAAGAGGATAATGTAACAGAGGAACCAACTAGTTAGATGGTAGCTGGCCGAGGGCATAATGTATCAGAGGAAGTGGATAATGTAACAGAGGAAGTGGATAATGTAACAGAGGAAGTGGATAATGTAGCAGAGGAAGTGGATAATGTAGCAGAGGAAGTGGATAATGTAACAGAGGAAGTGGATAATGTAACAGAGGAAGTGGATAATGTAACAGAGGTAGATGGTAATGTAGCAGAGGAACTAGCTAGTTAGATGGGTAGATGATAGCAGAGGAACTAGCTAGTTAGATGGGTAGATGATAGTAGAGGAACTAGCTAGTTAGATTGGTAGATGATAGCAGAGGAACTAGC
>NC_140242.1:19154466-19156966 GCF_949987555.1 Borostomias antarcticus
TGATGAGACTGGATGCCCCCCTCCCTCGGCTCACACACACACATTCATTTATCCTGACCCACACCTGGGGAAAAAAGCATAGCATCATGATGATGACAGGGGGTTGATAGAATATAGGATATCTACCAGGAGAGACCTTCTGAAGACCACCGGCGGACCAGGACACGGAGAGCCTCACACACACACACACACACACACACAGCTCTCTGACCAGTCCTCCGAGAGAGGAGCCATGCCCTACTTACGCTCACGCATACACACATGCACACACACACACACACAAATACAGCACTCATCATTATGCAGATATCTACAGTGCATGTTAATGTGGTGAGTTGCGTCTGTGTATAATCTCCGCTTGTTTGTACAGAGCTGCAGGGGCTACAGGAGCCAGAACACACACTTGGAGAACAATGAGGGTGTCAACGCCTTCAGAGACTTCAGGGGCTGCTGTGTTGATTTTGGAAATTAATTGGCACAGTCGTGACTATCTTTCATGTTCCGTATATCCAAAACAGTGTGAAAGAAGTGTATATGTTTTGAAAGTCCCCCGGAACAATTAGTCACTGTTATGTAAATGTTTGGCTGTACTGCTGTAGCACTGGAGGGTTCAGTCTACACACACACGCACCCTGGAGACTGATGGGACTTTAAGAGAGAGAGACGGAGAGAGAGAGAGAAAGAAAGGGACAGAGAGAGAGAGGGGGGGATGGGTAAGGAGGGAGAGAGAGAAAGAGAGAGAGAGTGGGGGAGAGAAAGACAGAGAGAGAGAGCTGGTCAGTAGCTAGAGAGAGAAAGAGAAAGAGAGAGAGAGAGAGCTGGTCAGTAGCTAGAGAGAGAAAGAGAGAGAGTGGGGGAGAGAGAGAGCTGGTCAGTAGCTAGAGAGAGAGAAAGAGAGAGATCTGGTCAGTAGCTAGAGAGAGAGAGAGAGAGGGCTTACACATCATGTTACCTTGGTATGCAGTGATTATCCTTCTCCGGGGGTGTCCAGATTCATGGATCTCAAGGTTTCTAGATGGATCCTCAGTAGATACAGGTACTCATATCATAGATCTCTAGGTTTCTAGATGGATCCTCAGTAGATACAGGTACTCATATCATAGATCTCTAGGTTTCTAGATGGATCCTGGGTAGATACAGGTTCTCATATCAGAGAAGTGTACAGGGTTAGATGTGATGGAAGAACTGGCCATCGTCATTATTGTTTTTGAGGCTTTTTTTGCGTGCGGTTGGTATGACAAAGTCAAGCTGAGGACTGTTTAGAACACACGCAAGGACAATCGCGCGCACAAACCCGTGCGCACACACACACACACACACACTGACACACACACACCTAATCATATGCACATTTAATTACACACCCACGCCCTGGTCTCTCTCTCTCTCTCTCTCTCTCTCTCTCTCTTTCACACACACTCTTATGCCTCCTAGATTGGGCACACCACACACACACACACACACACACTCGGTGTGGGTTAATGTGGAGGATGAAGAGATGCCAGGTAGCTAATTGGCAGGGCAGCCAGACGGGCAGAGAGAGATAGTTGTGTTGGACCCAGCTGAGTCCCACCGGGGTGTGTGTGTGTGTGTGTGTGTGTGTGAGAGAGAGAGAGAAAGAGAGAGAGAGACAGGGAGAGAGAGAGAGAGAGAGACCAGGATGGCTGACATACTGCAGGAGCGTTGTCCTGTCTGTGTGGAGTGACAGTCAGCAGACATGCAGGTATGTGACCTTGGGCAGTCAGTGATCCTGCTGTGACCTCACACTACCCCCATTCTCTGCTGTCACCTCCTCCCCATTCTCTCTCTCTCTCTCTCTCTCTCTCTCTCTCTCACTCTGTCTCTCTTTCACTCTCTCTCTCTCTGTCTCTCTCTCAATTCAATTTCAATTCAATGGGCTTTATTGACACAAAAGAACAAATGTTTATATTGCCAAAGCAACAGTGGAATGACAGAAATGATTCTATATACACATACATATATACAGAGATAATTACCTATAAACAAATACACATAGATGCAGATAAAGCATACATACATCCTATACACTCAATATTTTTTTAAATTCTGCATTCTAAAGGAGCATACTGTACATGCAATACATTACGATATAACAATATAATTAAATAAATATATGTGTGTAAATTAAACAATAAAAACAATGAACTGGTTATTTAGGTTGGTATATTATTAGTTGTTCTCAAGTTCTTACATTCTTTGTACAAATGTAGCAACAATTAATGTGTATTTTGTGTATTTTACCTAATAGGTAAGGCATTTTGTCAACATTAGATTTAGTCTTGAATTCTTCATATATTTTTGTGATTTGGGGGAAAGAGCTTTGTCTAAAGTGTTGGTATTGTTCGCATGCTGTGAGGAAGTGAAGTTCAGTTTCTACTTCCTGTGATGCATAGCTTGAGCAAAACCTTTCTTCTCTGGGACACCAAGTTTGTCTATGGCGACCCTTCTCAAACCCCTCTCTCTCTCACTCTTTCTCTCT
>NC_140242.1:19159466-19171966 GCF_949987555.1 Borostomias antarcticus
CTCCAAGCGGTGAGTGAAATTCTGAACAGAAATAAACCTTAATGCTGTGCGTGCTGGTGTTGTTGTTGTTGTTGTTGTTGTTGTTGTTAGTCATAGCATGCAGTCTGTTGATGTTATTTGCTTGGTACAGGATGTTGCATGTGTCCATAGCGTGCGCTGGGTCTGGTGGGTGTCATGGTTACTGATGCGTAGTGTTGTAGCAGCGTCGCTTGACTGACGCCGGTAGCCAGGGGTGAAAATTAACTTTTGGGCTCACGGTGAATCACCTGCCAAGGGGACTGTAGACGGAAAAATCTACCGGCCAAGTAGATATTTTTTTCAGATAGCCTTCCGAAATCTAGTTGCCAATTGGAAATTTTACCTGCATTTGGCCGGTGGCAGGTGTTAATTTTCAGCCCTGCCGGTAGCCTGATGTCACCGAGGACACTCACACTGACTGGCCTCTTATCTCTGTGTGTGTGTGTGTGTGTGTGTGTGTGTGTGTGTGTGTGTGTGTGTGTGTGTGTGTGTAGGTGTGTGTGTGAGCACACGCGTGTGTATGTGTGTAAGTGTGTGTGTGTGTAGGTGTGCGTGTGTGTGTGTGTGTGTGTAAGTGTGTGTGTGCGTGTGTGTAGGTGTGTGTGTGTGTAGGTGTGCGTGTGTGTAAGTGTGTGTGTGCATGTGTGTGTGTGTGTAGGTGTGTGTGTGTAGGTGTGCGTACTGTATGTGTAGGTGTGCATGTAAGTGTGTGTGTAGGTGTGCGTGTGTGTAGGTGTGCGTACTGTATGTGTAGGTGTGCATGTAAGTGTGTGTGTAGGTGTGCGTGTGTGTAGGTGTGCGTGTGTGTAGGTGTGTGTGTGTGTAGGTGTGCGTGTGTGTAGGTGTGTGTGTGTAGGTGTGCGTGTGTGTAGGTGTGCGTACTGTATGTGTATGGTGTGTATGGTGTGCGTGTCTCCACCCTCAGCATCATCTGTCTCCTAACTGCCTCTATACACCCTGCAGCCATGCGCGCTGCCTCTGCTGTGTGAACATGATCTCTCTCTCTCTCTCTCTTGCTCTCTCTCTTTGTCTCTCTCTCTTTCCATTTTCTCTCTCTCACTTGCTCTCTTTCTCTCTCTCTCTCTTGCTCCTTCTCTTTCTATCTCTCTCTCTTTCTATTTTCTCTCTCTCTCTCTCTCTCTCTCTCTCTCTCTCTCTCTCTCTCTCTCTCTCTCAGATAATGTGCAGCTACACATTGACACATGAACCCAGTTGGCTGATTCCTGCTGTGTACTGAGGTTAGAGGGGAGGGAGTTCTGGCTGGATTCACTCAGGTGAACTGAACAGATTTATACCTGACCTGACCTGGTCTACGGTGATGCTCACCTCCCTCTGTCTCTTTGTGTGAGGGAGAGGGAGAGAGAGAGGGAGAGAGAGAGAGAGAGAGAGAGAGAGAGAGAGCACAGTGCTGTTTAGGTTTGTAACTAGAGAATGGTGATATGAAGGGGACGACAGTGTGTGTGTGTGTGTGTGCGTGTGTGTGTGTGTGTGTGTGTGTGTGTGTGTGCGTGCGTGCGTGCGTGCGTGCGTGCGTGCGTGTGTGTGCGTGTGTGTGTGTGTGTGTCTGCTTGGTGTCAGGGGGCGGTTAAACCCCATTCAGATCCATCCATACAGTCATGCAGAAGAGACAGGTGACAGAGCTCATCCCTGGAGAGACAGGTGACAGAGCTCATCCCTGGAGAGACAGGTGACAGAGCTCATCCCTGGAGAGACAGGTGACAGAGCTCATCCCTGGACTGATTCTGTTGACTGCAGAGAAGAGCAGGTTCATTTCCAGAGAGAAGCTATACCCTTTAGAGCATTATAACCCACTCTATCACACCAGGGTCCTACGCTATTTAATCCCGCTCTGCTGAGCTGAACAGTGCGTGTGTGTGTGTGTGTATGTGTGTGTTATGTATGTCTGCGTGTGTGTGTGTGTGTGTGTCTCCTGCTGCTGTGTTGGCATTTTGCACTTCCAAAAGATATAAACACTTCTCTCCTCCGTAAGGCTCCAAACCCTATTAACCCATCTCCGTGGTAACCACAGCTGAAACGTGAGCATGCTATTGGTGCGCTGTCCGGCAGCTACTTATTCTTATCTTAATTACATGGCGCCACTGTCTCAGAGGGTATAGACTTCTGCTGTTAGTGTCTCTTGTTTGTGTATGTGTGTGTGTGTGTGTGTGTGTGTGTCTTAAGTCTCTGGTGTATGTGCTCTTTGTCCTAGAGATAATTCACACCTACTACATTATCGCTGGAACAGTGTGACAGCTACAACTCTGAGCTGTGGTAAAATTAACCTCTCTCTCTCTCTCTTGCTCTCGCTCTACAAACACACAGAGGCGCACGCACACACACACACACACACACACACACACACAGCTTTTGGCATCAGCAAATGTGGATCCTAATATATTTAAACTTGAACTTCCGTACTGTAAAGACCGCCGCACTCAGAGTTTCTGGTATCCTAATATTCTGCTGCGGAGATCTAATGTACACTGTGCTGTTGTAAGTGGAATGTAATACGCTGGTGATGTGAAATATTAGACACTATGCAAAACAGCCTGGGAATGCAAAGCATATTTTTTTGTGGAAGGAATTCTTGTGTGCTGGATTTAGCTGTCCCTTAGCCAAGCATCTTGTTGTAAACAGAGAAAGGTTACAGTGTTTTTGGTAAGGTGGTGGAGGGGTTTATGTGTGTGTGTGTGTGTGTGTGTGTGTGTGTGTGTGTGTGTGTTTGTTTGTTTGTGTGTGTGTTTGTGGAGAGAGAGAGAGAGAGAGAGAGAGAGAGAGAGAATGGTGATATGAAGGGGACGACAGTGTGTGTGTGCGTGTGTGTATGTATATAGGTGTGTGTGTGTGTGGTGTGTGTATGTGTGTGTGTATGTATGTGTGTGTGTGTCATCATTAATCACATCATCAGCTTCGAGGGACGGCTGTGACAACACATGGCAGTGCCCTGGAATGCCAGCAGTAACCCGCTTGACCTTCCCAACACACACACACACACACACACACACACACACTGGACAGGGCGGTGGTCTACAGGGAACAGGTGACTGACAGGCTAGTTTTCCCTGAAGGAGCCCTCCTGGAACAGGACTGAAATATCTGGTGTTGAGCGTCCTGTCAGCACCACTGACCCTGAGCATAGGGCAAGGTCTAGGTCTGGGTCTAGGTCTGAGTTTAGGTGAAAAGTCTGGGTCTGGTCTCAGTCTCGGTCTCGGTCTCGGTCTCGGTCTCGGTCTCGGTCTCGGTCTCGGTCTTGGTCTGGTCTGGTCTGGTCTGGGTCTGGTCTGGTCTGGTCTGGTCTGGTCTGGGTCTGGTCTGGTCTGGTCTTGGTCTGGTCTGGCCTGTGTCTCGGTCTTGGTCTGGTCTGGGTCTGGTCTGGTCTGGCCTGTGTCTCGGTCTTGATCTGGTCTGGGTCTGGTCTGGCCTGTGTCTCGGTCTTGGTCTGGTCTGGGTCTGGTCTGGTCTGGCCTGTGTCTCGGTCTTGGTCTGGTCTGGTCTGGGTCTGGTCTGGTCTGGTCTGGCTCTAGGTCTGGGTCTGGGTCTTGTCTGGCTTGTGTCTCGGTTTTGGTCTGGTCTGGGTCAGGAGTCTGGGTCTGGTCTGGATTTCAGTCTAGGTCTAGGTCTGGCCTGGTCTGGGTCTGGGTCAGGATTTTGGGCCTGGGTCTAGGTCTGGTCAGGAGTCTGTGTCTGGTCTGGTCTGGTCTGGTCTGGTCAGGAGTCTGTGTCTGGTCTGGTCTGGTCTGGTCTGGTCTGGTCTGGTCTGGTCTGGTCTGGTCAGGAGTCTGGGTCTGGTCTGGTCTGGTCTGGTCTGGTCTGGGTCTGGTCAGGAGTCAGGAGTCAGGAGTCAGGAGTCAGGAGTCAGGAGTCTGGGTCTGGTCTGGTCTGGTTATTTCTCACGCACATCTATCTATCTATCTATCTATCTATCTATCTATCTATCTATCTATCTATCTATCTGTCTGTCTGTCTGTCTGTCAGGACAGTGCAAAGAGCAAGTACAACATTCTGTTGCGAGTGTAAACTGAAAACTGATAAACATTATTGCATAATGCATAATCAATTTCATTTAATATATTTTTCAAACTGCCCCAGGAGACTAAGGCATCCAATTTGATCATCTCTAGAAACACATTCCAAGCTCTTGGGGCACAGTAAATAAAATCTGTTTTTCTTGGCTCGGTTCTGACTTGAGGGAGTTCAAGAACTAACCAATCCTGCACCTTGTTTGGTGATGACTAGAACGCCTTATAATAAGGAATGTCAGATAGCTTTATAAATATACAGGAGTATGCTGTGTTCTCCTAGCGGCCAGCGATGGCCAACCCACTGCCTGATAAAAAATACAATGATAATAATCACCAATAATAAAAAAAAAAAAAGTGAGAATGATTAACAATGTCAAGCTTTTTCAAGGTGGTAGAGGCATCCTGAATATAAATAATGTTGCCATAGTCAATTACTGACAAGAAAGTAGATTGAACTAAAAACTTCTTGTCTTCAACCTTTTACATAGCTCAATAACATGCATTTTGAAGGACAGTTTTTCATCAATAAAAATCCCAAGATACTTGTATGAGGGTACTCTCAATTACAGAACTATCCAAAGTGCAAATACTGACGTCAGTTTCCTTCAGAGAGCAGCATCTAGATGTTCATAAAAGTGAACTTTACAGCCATTTGCAAAAGAGACGAGAAAAGTAAAGGACCTAAAGTGGAACTGAACCTTGGGGTACACCTTCCAAAAATGTGGATTGACTAGAATCACTTGGTGATTGAAGTGGTAGTTAAGGTGGTGATGGTAGTGGTAGTTATGGTGGTGATGGTAGTTATGGTGGTGATGGTAGTGGTAGTTAAGGTGGTGATGGTAGTGGTAGTTATGGTGGTGATGGTAGTGGTAGTGGTGGTGATGGTAGTGGTAGTTATGGTGGTGATGGTAGTGGTAGTGGTGGTGATGGTAGTGGTAGTTATGGTGGTGATGGTTGTGGTAGTTATGGTGGTGATGGTTGTGGTAGTTAAGGTGGTGATGGTAGTTATGGTGGTGATGGTAGTGGTAGTTAAGGTGATGATGGTAGTGGTAGTGGTGATGGTAGTGGTAGTGGTGGTGAAGGTAGTGGAAGTGGTGGTGATGGTAGTTATGGTGGTGATGGTAGTTATGGTGGTGATGGTAGTGGTAGTTATGGTGGTGATGATAGTGGTAGTTATGGTGGTGATGGTAGTGGTGGTGATGGTAGTGGTAGTTATGGTGGTGATTGTAGTGGTAGTTATGGTGGTGATGGTAGTGGTAGTTATGGTGGTGATGGTAGTGGTAGTTATAGTGGTGATAGTAGTGGTAGTTATGGTGGTGATGGTAGTGGTAGTTAAGGTGGTGATGGTAGTGATAGTTATCATGGTGATGGTAGTGGTAGTTATGGTGGTGATGGTAGTGGTAGTTATGGTGGTGATGGTAGTGGTAGTTATGGTGGTGATGGTAGTGGTAGTGGTGGTGATGGTAGTGGTAGTTAAGGTACTGATGGTAGTGTTAGTTTTGGTGGTGATGGTAGTGGTAGTGGTGGTGACGGTAGTGGCAGTTATGGTGGTGATGGTAGTGGTAGTTATGGTGGTGATGGTAGTGGTAGTGATGGTGGTGATGGTAGTTATGGTGGTGATGGTAGTGGTAGTGGTGGTGATGGTAGTGGTAGTTATGGTGGGGATGGTAGTGGTAGTGGTGGTGATTGTAGTGGTAGTTATGGTGGTGATGGTAGTGGTAGTTATGGTGGTGATGGTAGTTATGGTGGTGATGGTAGTGGTAGTTATGGTGGTGATGGTACTGGTAGTTATGGTGGTGATGGTAGTGGTAGTAATGGTAGTGATGGTAGTGGTAGTTATGGTGGTGATTGTAGTGGTAGTTACGGTGGTGATGGTAGTGGTAGTGGTGGTGATGGTAGTGGTAGTTATGGTGGTGATGGTAGTGGTAGTTATGGTGGTGATGGTAGTGGTAGTGGTGGTGATGGTAGTGGTAGTTATGGTGGTGATGGTAGTGGTAGTTATGATGGTGATGGTAGTGGTAGTTATGGTGGTGATGGTAGTGGTAGTGGTGGTGATTGTAGTGGTAGTTATGGTGGTGATGGTAGTGGTAGTTATGGTGGTGATGGTAGTGGTAGTTATGGTGGTGATGGTAGTGGTAGTTATGGTGGTGATAGTAGTTATAGTGGTGATGGTAATGGTAGTTATGGTGGTGATGGTAGTGGTAGTTATGGTGGTGATGGTAGTTATGGTGGTGATGGTAGTGGTAGTTATGGTGGTGATGGTAGTGGTGGTGATGGTAGTGGTAGTTATGGTGGTGATTGTAGTGGTAGTTATGGTGGTGATGGTAGTGGTAGTTATGGTGGTGATGGTAGTGGTAGTTATAGTGGTGATAGTAGTGGTAGTTATGGTGGTGATGGTAGTGGTAGTTAAGGTGGTGATGGTAGTGATAGTTATCATGGTGATGGTAGTGGTAGTTATGGTGGTGATGGTAGTGGTAGTTATGGTGGTGATGGTAGTGGTAGTTATGGTGGTGATGGTAGTGGTAGTTATGGTGGTGATGGTAGTGGTAGTGGTGGTGATGGTAGTGGTAGTGGTGGTGATGGTAGTGGTAGTTAAGGTACTGATGGTAGTGTTAGTTTTGGTGGTGATGGTAGTGGTAGTGGTGGTGACGGTAGTGGCAGTTATGGTGGTGATGGTAGTGGTAGTTATGGTGGTGATGGTAGTGGTAGTGATGGTGGTGATGGTAGTTATGGTGGTGATGGTAGTGGTAGTGGTGGTGATGGTAGTGGTAGTTATGGTGGGGATGGTAGTGGTAGTGGTGGTGATTGTAGTGGTAGTTATGGTGGTGATGGTAGTGGTAGTTATGGTGGTGATGGTAGTTATGGTGGTGATGGTAGTGGTAGTTATGGTGGTGATGGTACTGGTAGTTATGGTGGTGATGGTAGTGGTAGTAATGGTAGTGATGGTAGTGGTAGTTATGGTGGTGATTGTAGTGGTAGTTACGGTGGTGATGGTAGTGGTAGTGGTGGTGATGGTAGTGGTAGTTATGGTGGTGATGGTAGTGGTAGTTATGGTGGTGATGGTAGTGGTAGTGGTGGTGATGGTAGTGGTAGTTATGGTGGTGATGGTAGTGGTAGTTATGATGGTGATGGTAGTGGTAGTTATGGTGGTGATGGTAGTGGTAGTGGTGGTGATTGTAGTGGTAGTTATGGTGGTGATGGTAGTGGTAGTTATGGTGGTGATGGTAGTGGTAGTTATGGTGGTGATGGTAGTGGTAGTTATGGTGGTGATAGTAGTTATAGTGGTGATGGTAATGGTAGTTATGGTGGTGATGGTAGTGGTAGTTATGGTGGTGATGGTAGTTATGGTGGTGATGGTAGTGGTAGTTATGGTGGTGATGGTAGTGGTAGTTATGGTGGTGATGGTAGTTATGGTGGTGATGGTAGTGGTAGTTATGGTGGTGAACTTATGCAGAGAGCTGACGACTGCGGATAAACTTGTTTAGACAAAATGTGCCAAGTAGAATATTATGGTTGCTCTCGAACCAAAAAGGGTTCCGTATTGAGGGAGTTCTCCCTCAGGGTTCTACCCAAGAACCCTTTTGGAACTTATTTTTCCCAAGACGGTTCCTGAGGGCTGAGATGACCCGAGCACGCACGCACAATCCAGCGATGTCAGAGAGGGCAGACTGAACGGGTAACAGGCGAGCTTCTCTCTGAGTCCTCATCACAGTCTTAACTCTTAACATCTGCTGTAGAGGATCTAGAACCTACAGCCTGTTTCGGTACAGTGTCACATCATACTACTGTAGGAGTGGGAGCACAGTTAACCTCTACTATGACACACAGGAACTTAACAACATACTTGAGCAGAGCTGAACGGTGGCCATAGGTGGTGATGGTAGTGGTAGTGGTGGTGATGGTAGTGGTAGTTATGGTGGGGATGGTAGTGGTAGTGGTGGTGATTGTAGTGGTAGTTATGGTGGTGATGGTAGTGGTAGTTATGGTGGTGATGGTAGTTATGGTGGTGATGGTAGTGGTAGTTATGGTGGTGATGGTAGTGGTAGTTATGGTGGTGATGGTAGTGGTAGTAATGGTAGTGATGGTAGTGGTAGTTATGGTGGTGATTGTAGTGGTAGTTACGGTGGTGGTGATGGTAGTGGTAGTTATGGTGGTGATGGTAGTGGTAGTTATGGTGGTGATAGTAGTTATAGTGGTGATGGTAATGGTAGTTATGGTGGTGATGGTAGTGGTAGTTATGGTGGTGATGGTAGTTATGGTGGTGATGGTAGTGGTAGTTATGGTGGTGATGGTAGTGGTAGTTATGGTGGTGATGGTAGTTATGGTGGTGATGGTAGTGGTAGTTATGGTGGTGAACTTATGCAGAGAGCTGACGACTGCGGATAAACTTGTTTAGACAAAATGTGCCAAGTAGAATATTATGGTTGCTCTCGAACCAAAAAGGGTTCCGTATTGAGGGAGTTCTCCCTCAGGGTTCTACCCAAGAACCCTTTTGGAACTTATTTTTCCCAAGACGGTTCCTGAGGGCTGAGATGACCCGAGCACGCACGCACAATCCAGCGATGTCAGAGAGGGCAGACTGAACGGGTAACAGGCGAGCTTCTCTCTGAGTCCTCATCACAGTCTTAACTCTTAACATCTGCTGTAGAGGATCTAGAACCTACAGCCTGTTTCGGTACAGTGTCACATCATACTACTGTAGGAGTGGGAGCACAGTTAACCTCTACTATGACACACAGGAACTTAACAACATACTTGAGCAGAGCTGAACGGTGGCCATAGGTGGTGATGGTAGTGGTAGTGGTGGTGATGGTAGTGGTAGTTATGGTGGGGATGGTAGTGGTAGTGGTGGTGATTGTAGTGGTAGTTATGGTGGTGATGGTAGTGGTAGTTATGGTGGTGATGGTAGTTATGGTGGTGATGGTAGTGGTAGTTATGGTGGTGATGGTAGTTATGGTGGTGATGGTGATGGTAGTGGTAGTTATGGTGGTGATGGTAGTTATGGTGGTGATGGTAGTGGTAGTTATGGTGGTGATGGTAGTGGTAGTTATGGTGGTGATGGTAGTGGTAGTAATGGTAGTGATGGTAGTGGTAGTTATGGTGGTGATTGTAGTGGTAGTTACGGTGGTGGTGATGGTAGTGGTAGTTATGGTGGTGATTGTAGTGGTAGTTATGGTGGGGATGGTAGTGGTAGTGGTGGTGATTGTAGTGGTAGTTATGGTGGTGATGGTAGTGGTAGTTATGGTGGTGATGGTAGTTATGGTGGTGATGGTAGTGGTAGTTATGGTGGTGATGGTAGTGGTAGTTATGGTGGTGATGGTAGTGGTAGTAATGGTAGTGATGGTAGTGGTAGTTATGGTGGTGATTGTAGTGGTAGTTACGGTGGTGGTGATGGTAGTGGTAGTTATGGTGGTGATGGTAGTGGTAGTTATGGTGGTGATAGTAGTTATAGTGGTGATGGTAATGGTAGTTATGGTGGTGATGGTAGTGGTAGTTATGGTGGTGATGGTAGTTATGGTGGTGATGGTAGTGGTAGTTATGGTGGTGATGGTAGTGGTAGTTATGGTGGTGATGGTAGTTATGGTGGTGATGGTAGTGGTAGTTATGGTGGTGAACTTATGCAGAGAGCTGACGACTGCGGATAAACTTGTTTAGACAAAATGTGCCAAGTAGAATATTATGGTTGCTCTCGAACCAAAAAGGGTTCCGTATTGAGGGAGTTCTCCCTCAGGGTTCTACCCAAGAACCCTTTTGGAACTTATTTTTCCCAAGACGGTTCCTGAGGGCTGAGATGACCCGAGCACGCACGCACAATCCAGCGATGTCAGAGAGGGCAGACTGAACGGGTAACAGGCGAGCTTCTCTCTGAGTCCTCATCACAGTCTTAACTCTTACCATCTGCTGTAGAGGATCTAGAACCTACAGCCTGTTTCGGTACAGTGTCACATCATACTACTGTAGGAGTGGGAGCACAGTTAACCTCTACTATGACACACAGGAACTTAACAACATACTTGAGCAGAGCTGAACGGTGGCCGTAGGTGGTGATGGTAGTGGTAGTGGTGGTGATGGTAGTGGTAGTTATGGTGGGGATGGTAGTGGTAGTGGTGGTGATTGTAGTGGTAGTTATGGTGGTGATGGTAGTTATGGTGGTGATGGTAGTGGTAGTTATGGTGGTGATGGTAGTGGTAGTTATGGTGGTGATGGTAGTGGTAGTAATGGTAGTGATGGTAGTGGTAGTTATGGTGGTGATTGTAGTGGTAGTTACGGTGGTGGTGATTGTAGTGGTAGTTATGGTGGTGATGGTAGTGGTAGTTATGGTGGTGATGGTAGTGGTAGTAATGGTAGTGATGGTAGTGGTAGTTATGGTGGTGATTGTAGTGGTAGTTACGGTGGTGATGGTAGTGGTAGTGGTGGTGATGGTAGTGGTAGTTATGGTGGTGATGGTAGTGGTAGTTATGGTGGTGATGGTAGTGGTAGTGGTGGTGATGGTAGTGGTAGTTATGGTGGTGATGGTAGTGGTAGTTATGATGGTGATGGTAGTGGTAGTTATGGTGGTGATGGTAGTGGTAGTGGTGGTGATTGTAGTGGTAGTTATGGTGGTGATGGTAGTTATGGTGGTGATGGTAGTTATGGTGGTGATGGTAGTGGTAGTTATGGTGGTGATGGTAGTTATAGTGGTGATGGTAGTGGTAGTTATGGTGGTGATGGTAGTGGTAGTTATGGTGGTGATGGTAGTTATGGTGGTGATGGTAGTGGTAGTTATGGTGGTGATCGTAGTGGTAGTTATGGTGGTGATGGTAGTGGTAGTTATGGTGGTGATGGTAGTGGTAGCTATGGTGGTGATGGTAGTTATGGTGGTGTTGGTAGTGGTAGTTATGGTGGTGATGGTAGTGGTAGTTATGGTGGTGATGGTAGTGGTAGTTATGGTGGTGATGGTAGTTATGGTGGTGATGGTAGTGGTAGTTATGGTGGTGATGGTAGTTATGGTGGTGATGGTAGTGGTAGTTGTGGTGGTGATGGTAGTTATGGTGGTGATGGTAGTGGTAGTTATGGTGGTGATAGTAGTGGTAGGTATGGTGGTGATGGTAGTGGTAGTGGTAGTTATGGTGGTGATAGTAGTGGTAGTTATGGTGGTGATGGTAGTGGTAGTTATGTTGGTGATGGTAGTGGTAGTTATGTTGGTGATGGTAGTGGTAGTTATGGTGGTGATGGTAGTTATGGTGGTAATGGTAGTGGTAGTTATGGTGGTGATCGTAGTGGTAGTTATGGTGGTGATGGTAGTTGTAGTTATGGTGGTGATGGTAGTGGTAGTTATGGTGGTGATGGTAGTGGTAGTTATGGTGGTGATGGTAGTGGTAGTTATGGTGGTGATGGTAGTTATGGTGGTGATGGTAGTGGTAGTTATGGTGGTGATGGTAGTGGTAGTTATGGTGGTGATGGTAGTGGTAGTTATGGTGGTGATCGTAGTGGTAGTTATGGTGGTGATGGTAGTGGTAGTTATGGTGGTGATGGTAGTGGTAGTTATGGTGGTGATGGTAGTGGTAGTGGTGCTGATGGTAGCACAGCACCAGAGAGAGGAGGCAGAGTGACCTAGATTTGGAGCTCTAACAGCATGGCAGTATGACAACCCCCCCACCTACAAACACACACACACACACACACACACACACACACACACACACACACACACACACACACACACGCCACCTCCCTCCCCCTTCCTCTTTGTTTATGAGGCCGTCTCTCCGTGGGTGACTCTCTTCCTCCTGTCACCCTCATCCATTCTCATCCCATCCTCATCCTTTTCACTCTGCATTCATTCTCTTTTTCCCTACCCCAGTCTCTAGGCGCGTATGTGTGTGGTGTGTGTGTGTGTGTGTGTGTGTGTGTGTGTGTGTGTACAATAACAAGTGCTACTTTGGTGGGTGGTTGGTGTCTGTTTCCAGCCTGTTCTGTCCTCCCTGGCTTCTCTGCCAGAGACACAGTTAGACAAGCCTGCAATGTTTAGCTTTATGTAACAGGATCTGTCTTCGTGATTCACTAGCTGTTGCTTTCTGTGGTAACTTATGCAGAGAGCTGACGACTGCGGATAAACTTGTTTAGACAAAATGTGCCAAGTAGAATATTATGGTTGCTCTCGAACCAAAAAGGGTTCCGTATTGAGGGAGTTCTCCCTCAGGGTTCTACCCAAGAACCCTTTTGGAACTTCTTTTTCCCAAGACGGTTCCTGAGGGCTGAGATGACCTGAGCACGCACGCACAATCCAGCGATGTCAGAGAGGGCAGACTGAACGGGTTACAGGCGAGCTTCTCTCTGAGTCCTCATCACAGTCTTAACTCTTACCATCTGCTGTAGAGGATCTAGAACCTACAGCCTGTTTCGGTACAGTGTCACATCATACTACTGTAGGAGTGGGAGCACAGTTAACCTCTACTATGACACACAGGAACTTAACAA
>NC_140242.1:19179466-19181966 GCF_949987555.1 Borostomias antarcticus
TGTGTGAGGGAATGAAGTGCAGTGAGGATGTCCTGTTGGCTCTGGTGGTGTAGTGTGGTGACCTCCACCAACTGCTGAACAACTGCCCCACAACTGCCCCAATCCCTTCTGCCATTTCCCTCTGGGCCTCTAGGGTCATGAGCCTCCAGCACAGCGTCTGATAGGAAGCCCAGCCCTCAGGGACCCTTGAGGCAGGGACGCTGGCAGCCGGAGGTGGAGGCGTGGGCGGTGGAGACGGAGGCGCTGGAGATGGCACTGGAGGTGGAGGCCGGTGCGCTGGAGGTGGAGGCACTGGAGGTCGTGGCACTGGATGTAGAGGCTGCAAACGGCGGGGGCACGACCGTCAGGTCAAGGACCACTGCAGAATCCCCCTCCTCTGAGTCCCACCCCACGTCAGAGTCTGGAGAAACAATTTCAGTCATTTTCTTTGAGTTTGTCTGTTAACTTGATTATGCATTAAACATTTTATTGTGTAGCCATATTCAATTGATATGTTTTTCTGTTGGCAGCCAAATAAATGCTTAAGTGTGATTTACCGGGTGATTTAGATGAGAGTCTTAATAATGTGGTCTAACATTATGAAGTGGTCATCTGTGTTATCGTTCCCTGTTTTTGGTCCTGAATCAATCATAGCCTACCACAGAATGTGTGGAATGTTTGCTTTCCTCACAGCCACGTAATACAGCATGTCCGTGTAGCCTACGCCACATACAGGATGCACGAAATACAGTAGGCTACCTAAACTCTAGGAGCGATCAGACAAATGTAGGCTCGTACAAATAGCTTACCTTCCGAAGATGATTTTCTTTCCTCGCGTGGACCTCACCAACAAGCACATGCACCTCCGTCTCCGAAAAGTTTATCTTCTTTCCGCGTTTTTCCATAAACGTCTTTGTCTTTCCTAATGCTCCACGCTATATTATGTCGGTTCCTTCCGGGGTATCCCCGTTGTGCGCTGTCATAGTTTTGACCATATATGGTTGGATTTGGGCGTGGAGAGGGCGGAACACGGGGCGCGTGCGCGTACGCTCTCCTCTCCGCCAGTCTCGGATTTCTCGTGCAGGAAAGGGCGTACGACTTTTTTGATAGATCCGAAAAGCGTGTAAATATTCTCGTCGTACGCTACATTTCGCATTTTCCGCGTTTTCGTCGTACGCCCTCTTTTACACCAGAATTTACACGCTCTTTGATAAATGAGGCCCCTGAGGGTGAGATCACCAGAGCTCAGACTGAGGATCTTCTCTCCTTAAATAGCTGCAGGCAACAACCAGCCTGCTTCCATCCACCTTATACAGCCAGCCAGCCATTGGCGATTTTATAGGGGGGGCAGGGGGGGAAAGTGCCCCCCCTGATTGGACAGCCCAACTCTGCTCAAAAAACAAACAAAACAAAACAAAAAATCACTTTTTCTTAAAAAAAAACAAAACAAAACAAACCTTTTTTTTTTTTTTTTTTTACTAATTAACACAATTATTAAATACATAATTGTGGTTTGTACCAGTTTGTGTTAGATCATCATTAATTTTAAAACTGTATTTATTACTTAAACTAGGCTACCTTTAAAAATATATATATATTCATAATCCACTAATGGCACAACTCGTCCGTCGAAAAAAATGAGATCTGACTGTACTGCTCAGTGCTCAACAAGCTACAACTAGCCAACCTGCTCATAATGGAAAAAAGAGCTATAAAAACAATTTACCACTTCTTCATAAAATAAAATAAAATCTGGCAATGCTAATGAAGAAGCTACCACTCGAAATGACCGCAGCAGGTGCAATCGAATGCAGAAGTGCTCCAGAGGCTATCGGAGCTAGCACTAGCACTAGCAACATCACCATCGGCGAGGAAGCTAGCACCAGCAGGCAGTTGCAGTTTGATGTTGTGATGTTGGGTATGGCCTTGTGCTCGGTCATAAAGTCATATTGACATGCTCGTGGTGTCTAGATGAAGTTTGATGCGTTGTACATATTGAATTGTCATACGGATTTCTCATTAGCATACTGTTCACAACTGGTATTCTTTGTAAATAGATGGGACGAGACGGCAGAACAGTTTTTTTTTTTTTCTCACGTCAAAATGTTGCCCCCCCTACTCTCAGAGGGTAAAATCGCCTATGCAGCCAGCTATAGCCTGGACAGACAGACAGACAGCTATAGCCTGGACAGACAGACAGACAGCCAGCTATAGCCTGGACAGACAGACAGACAGCTATAGCCTGGACAGACACACAGACAGACAGCTATAGCCTGGACAGACAGACAGACAGACAGACAGACAGACAGACAGACAGCTATAGTCTGGACAGACAGACAGACAGACAGACAGACAGACAGACAGCTATAGTCTGGACAGACAGACAGACAGACAGCTATAGTCTGGACAGACAGAAAGACAGACAGCTATAGTCTGTACAGACAGACAGACAAACAGCCAACCAACAGCAGCCATGTACAACCAGGCTATCTAGGTCAGAGTGGGTTAGAGATGCAAGAGA
>NC_140242.1:19186966-19189466 GCF_949987555.1 Borostomias antarcticus
GAGGGGAGGCTAAATGAGCCAGCCTCTGGCTGTCAGTTATGGTTACAAATACGGTTCATAACTAATGACTGATATTACATTACATTACATTACAGTCATTTAGCATACTTTTATCCAAAACAACTTACAAAAATTGCATTTAATGTAGGTAGTCAGTGTACTACTACTTGCCAGAACTCACAAGTGCATCTCCTTTCTAAACAAGTGACCAAACAGCATAATCTAGTGCTGAAGTTAAAGGGTAAAATATAAATACAGTAGGTGCTTAAGATGGAGGACCCTGGTAGTACTTCTATATTGATATTTGACAAGACGCTACATGACTCCATTGGGGTCTCTAAGATGGAAGGGAGGTGGAGATATATGTGGTGCCACAGTCTAATGTGTCCCCCTGCATCTTTCCCCTGCAGATGGATCCCGTGCAGAAGGCTGTGATCAACCACACGTTCGGAGTGTCCCTCCCTCCCAAGAAGAAGCAGGTTATCTCCTGCAATATTTGCCAGCTACGCTTCAACTCTGATGTAAGAGTGTGTGTCTGTGTGTTGTGTGTGTGTGTGTGTGTGTGTGTGTGTGCGTGTGTGCGTGTGTGCGTGCGTGTGTGCATGTGCGTGTGTGTGTGTGTGTGTGTGTGTGTGTGTGTGTGTGTGTGTGTGTGTGTGGGTGTGTATGTCTGTGTGTGTGTGTCTATGAATAATAGTTACTGTAGCATGTAGTGCTGCTGCCTGTGATTTAGCCTGTTTTATAGACAGAAAGATGCACGCACGCATGAACACACACACACACACACACACACACACACACACACAGTTAAAGTGTACGGTACGGTTAAAGTCCAGCTGAAATGAACGTTTGACATCATCTAACTTGGTGACATCATCTAACATCATCTAACTTGATGGGTGGATGTTGTAAGATTATTGGATGACCTTACTCTTGCATTGCTGATGTAAGCACTCAGGAGATTTTGTTTTACAGGAAGAAAATCATAGGATTTATGTTTATATGAATGGTGATATAATAATAAAATTACATTGACATATAAGATTACAACGAAACTGAATTTATTTATTTTTTGGCATATATTGTTAAATGGATGTGATCCAAAATGGAAACAAATGCGTTTTTGTTTTCATGGCGTCTTTAAAGTTTTTAGCCAATCAAATCGCATTGGGCGGGTGAAGCCTCTAATTGCGTTGGACAGGAATAGAAACCCAATACAAAGTTGGAAGGGCTGCCATTAAGCAATTAAGAGGCTGCCTTAGCAGGAATGCTGGTGTCTATTGGTCAGGAACACTTCAGGCGTCGCTGGAGGAGGAGACCGAGCCAAGAGCGCAAACTGCAGAGCCTAATAATGATATGAATTGTTAATGTTGCTTTGGGGGAGATATAGTGGTGGCTGTCAGTAACTTAATGAAATTAATTTGTAGGCTTTCAGAGTACTGACAGAAGAGTTTTTTTCCTATGCCTGCTGTCAAAAGTAGGCTTCATTTTGTGACGTTGGCTATATGCCTGTGAGTTTGTTGGCTTAGGCTGCCCCATTCACACAGGGTTAGTATCACCAGGGGACCTCTCGTAATTTGTAATAATTACAGAGGTCGCCTGTGATCTTATTTTTCACATTGTTATTTTAGGCCTACTTTTTATAGCTCGCTTTATGCAACGGCCCCTGGTCACCTTCAATACAATATATATAATATATCCTGGTCCACTTTCAATACAATACATATAATATATCCTGGTCCACTTTCAAGAGCTCTGGAAATGACAGATCACGTCCAGTGTCAAGATGGCATAATATAAAATAGCCCTTCTCTGTCCTGATAGCTCTGTCTCTGTCTCTGTCTCTGTCTCTGTCTCTGTCTCTGTCTCTGTCTCTGTCTCTGTCTCTGTCTCTGTCTCTGTCTCTGTCTCTGTCTCTGTCCTGATAGCTCTGTCTCTGTCTCTGTCTCTGTCTCTGTCTCTGTCTCTGTCTCTGTCTCTGTCTCTGTCTCTGTCTCTGTCTCTGTCTCTGTCTCTGTCTCTGTCTCTGTCTCTGTCTCTGTCCTGATAGCTCTGTCTCTGTCTCTGTCTCTGTCTCTGTCCTGATAGCTCTGTCTCTGTCTCTGTCTCTGTCTCTGTCTCTGTCTCTGTCTCTGTCTCTGCATCTTCATGTGTCTGGAAGGACAAGAACACTATCACAACTCAACTCAAACTCAAGAGGGTGATCTGTGCTCTCGAGCTTCACAGGGAGAGAAGAGGCCACGGAAAATGCTGGAGCATAACACATTAAATCCAACGCACTCACAAACAGCCTTGGCCTCCTATTCAGGGGATGTGAGAGAGGCATACAGAGAGAGAGAGAGAGAGAGAGAGAGAGAGAGGGACAGAGAGAGAGAGGGAGAGAGAGAGGGACAGAGAGAGAGAGAGGGACAGAGAGAGAGAGAGAGGGACAGAGAGAGAGAGAGGGGGAGGGACAGAGAGAGAGAGAGAGAGAGAGAGAGGGAGGGACAGAGAGAGAGAA
>NC_140242.1:19194466-19209466 GCF_949987555.1 Borostomias antarcticus
AGTAGCCGTCAACTCGCTGTCCCAGCTGGAGGCTCACAACACAGGTAGTTGAGTGTGAGAGTGTACAGTATGTGTGTGTGTGTGTGTGTGTGTGTGTGTGTTTGAGTGTACCTGTGTGTGGGAGTTTATGTGTGTGTGAGTATGTGTGTATGTGTGTGTGTGTGTCAGTGTGAGTGTGTATGTGAATGTGTGTGTGTGTGTGTGAGTGTGTGTATGTGTGTGTGTGTGTGTGTGTGTATGTGTGTGTGAGTGTCTGTGTGTGTGTGTGTGTGTGTGTATGCACGAGTTTGTGTGTGTGTGTCTGTGTATGTGTGTGTGTGTGTGTGTGCGAGTGTGTGCGAGTGTGTGCGTGGTGTGTGTGCTAACTGGCCCGTTCCCATCCCCCCTCATAGGTTCGAAGCACAAGACGATGCTGGAGGCGCGGACGGGGGCGGGGCCTATCAAGGCGTATCCGCGTCCGGGCGCCAAGCTGAAGGTGCAGCCCAGCGTTCTGAAGGGCTCCGGCCTGCAGAACAAAACCTTCCACTGCCAGATCTGCGACGTCCACGTCAACTCTGAGATCCAGCTCAAACAGGTAGGCCACACGACCAGACACACACACACACACACACACACACACACATATGTGTAACCGAGTTGAATTGGTTAAACTCATTCTTCAGTACAGTATAAATAACACACCGTCAAACTACTAGCTTTTTGGTGGGGTAGCTGGTTAAAGCTGTGTTTATGAGAGACTCATGACTCATGATGTGTGTGTATGTGTGTGTGTGTGTATGTGTGTATGTGTGTGTGTTGCAGCACATCTCCAGCAGGAGGCATAAGGACCGTGTGGCAGGCAAACCCATGAAGCCCAAGTACAGCCCCTACAACAAGCAGCAACGCAGCTCCACAACACTGGCCGTACGTACTACACACCTCTCTCTCTCTTGATGTGTGTGTGTGTGTGTGTGTGTGTGTATGTGTACTGTGTCTGCTTATAAGTTAACTATTATACTGGTTCTATCACTAATCTTTCTTCTCTCCTCTCCTCTCCTCTCCTCTTTTCTTTTCTTTTCTTTTCTTTTCTTTTCTTTTCTTTTCTTTTCTTTTCTTTTCTTTTCTTTTCTTTTCTTTTCTTTTCTTTTCTTTTCTTTTCTTTTCTTTTCTTTTCTTTTCTTTTCTTTTCTTTTCTTTTCTTTTCTTCTCTTCTCTTCTCTTCTCTTCTCTTCTCTTCTCTTCTCTTCTCTTCTCTTCTCTTCTCTTCTCTTCTTTCCTCCTCTCCTCTCCTCTCCTCTCCTCTCCTCTCCTCTCCTCTCCTCTCCTCTCCTCTCTTCTCTTCTCTTCTTTCCTCCTCTCCTCTCCTCTCCTCTCCTCTCCTCTCCTCTCCTCTTCTCTTCTCTTCTCTTCTTTCCTCTCCTCTCCTCCTGTGCTCTCCTCTCCTCTTTCCTCCTCTCCTCCTCTCCTCTCCTCTCCTCTCCTCTCCTCTCTCCTCCTCTCCTCTCCTGTCATCCTTCTCTCCTCTCTCCTCTTCTCCTCTCTCCTCCTCTCCTCTCCTGTCCTGTCATCCTTCTCTCCTCTCTCTTCTCCTCTCCTGTCATCCTTCTCTCCTCTCTCCTCTCCTCTCTCCTCTCCTGTCATCCTTATCTCCTCTCTCCTCTCCTGTCATCCTTCTCTCCTCTCCTCTCTCCTCCTCTCCTCTCCTGTCATCCTTCTCTCCTCTCTCCTCTCCTCTCCTCTCCTGTCATCCTTCTCTCCTCTCTCCTCTCCTCTCCTCTCCTCCACTGTCATCCTTCTGTCCTCTCTCCTCTCCTCTCTCCTCCTCTCCTTTCCTCTCCTGTCATCCTTCTCTCCTCTCCTCTCTCCTCCTCTCCTCTCCTCTCCTGTCATCCTTCTCTCCTCTCTCCTCTCCTCTCCTGTCATCCTTCTCTCCTCTCTCCTCTCCAGGCTAAACTGGCCCTCCAGAAGGAGCTGGTGAAGCCGGTGTCCATCACTCCCACCTTCCTGTCCTCCCCGTTCTGCCCCAACTCCATCCCCTCACTGTCCCTCCACCCCCGGCCCAGCCCCACCCTCTTCCAGACCGCCCCCCTGCCCCACTCCTTCCTCCGCGCTGCCCCCGGCCCCATCCGGGCCGCCACCGCGTCCATCCTTTTCGCCCCCTACTGACCGACGCATCCGCCCCGCTCATGGCTCTCTGGCCTGGCTCCGGGGGTCCGTCCGGGTCCAGGCCTGCCTCTCTACCCCGGCCCCATGAACCGAACCCCCCCCATGTCCCCCCTCCTCCGGTCCACTTCAGCCCGGCCTCCCCTGCGGCCTCCCCTGACCCCCTGACCCTCCAGTCCTGGAGGAGAGAGGGAGGCCTGCCCCGACGCTCTTCTCCTCCCCGGCCCCTCCTCCTCCTCCCGCCCCCGAAACAGCTCTGCTCCCGCCAGGGACGGCCCTGACCCTCCAGAGAGAGACCAGGAGGAGAGAGACCAGGAGGAGAGACCTGGAGGAGAGAGACCAGGAGGAGAGACCAGGAGGAGAGACCCGGAGGAGAGACCAGGAGGAGAGAGGCCCGGGGGAGAGACCAGGAGGAGAGACCTGGAGGAGAGAGACCAGGAGGAGAGACCCGGAGGAGAGACCCGGAGGAGAGACCAGGAGGAGAGAGGCCCGGGGGAGAGACCAGGAGGAGAGACCTGGAGGAGAGAGCCCTGGGGGAGAGAGACCTGTCATCAGCAGGGACACAGATCTCTGGAACCGCCACCAACCGACTAACGTAGCACTACCAGCCTGGACACGACTCCCCTTCACAGCCCTGCAACCTTCCCATCCCCACTCTTACCTCCTCAGTGTACGACCACAGTGTACTACGCACTGGAGGTGCACTTGCTAGTGCACTAGATGTCAGCAGCCCTCAGTGTCTGCAGTGTCCTGGGGAGCTGAGAGGACCTGTTAGCCCCTTCCTGTCCGGTCCTGAGCAGGATCAGGATCGGGATGATGTCACATCCTGTTAGAGTAATAAGCGTTGAAGCGCTTCCTGAATGACTTGAATTATCCTAGTCTTCCTGTTGGACAGGTGGATGCTCTTAGCAACAGTGACTGTGTGTGTTTCTGTGTTTCTGTGTGTGTTTCTGTTTCTGTGCGTGTGTGTGTGTGTTCGTGTGTGTTTTTGTCTGTGTGTATTTGTCTGTGTGTGTGTGTGTGTGTGTGTGTGTGTGTGTGTGTGTGTGTGTGTGTGTGTGTGTGTGTGTGTGTGTGTGTGTGTGAGAGAGTGTGAAACAGTCTGGCATCTGAATCACAATCATCGCCTAGCCCATTCTCGTTCAGCTACAGTTGATTGTAGAGCATCTGTTAGTTCCAGCGTCTTCTTCAGAGAGACCGTCGTGTTGGTTTCTCTGTCTTCCTATATCGGTAGGTCAGTCTGACAGCTTGCAGATGTCACGGTGTGTTGGTTGTGTTAATTGTGAAAGATGTTGTTCCTTGAATCAGGCTCAGTTAGAGTTGAGCATCACTGGACACTGTTCATTAGCGGTTGTGTTATGGTTTCATCAGCCTTATGATATCAAAGCTTATGTAGACGGTACTTGTGTGAGCTGGCCTCTTAGATCCTGTGCTACACAGAGTACCTGCTGACAATGGCCTACAACTACCATGTTCAATCTGCTGCCTGGCAGGACTACAACTACCATGTTCCACCTGCTGCCTGGCAGGAATACAACTACCATGTTCAACCTGCTGCCTGGCAGGACTACAACTACCATGTTCAACCTGCTGCCTGGCAGGACTACAACTACCATGTTCAACCTGCTGCCTGGCAGGACTACAACTACCATGTTCAACCTGCTGCCTGGCAGGACTACAACTACCATGTTCAACCTGCTGCCTGGCAGGACTACAACTACCATGTTCAACCTGCTGCCTGGCAGGACTACAACTACCATGTTCAACCTGCTGCCTGGCAGGGCTACACATAGCAAGACCACCCTTCTGTTTGGCCGGACTACAACTACCAAGCTCACCCTGCTGTTTGGCAGGACTACAACTACCACGTTCCCCCTGCTGTCTGGCAGGACTACACATAGAAAAACCACCCTTCTGTTTGGCAGAACTACAACTACCAAGCTCACCCTGCTGTTGGGCAGGGCCACCAAGCACATTCTCTTCTTCTCCTATCACTCATTTGTAACGAAGCTGCAACGTTGTGCTTCTCTGATGCAATAATGTACAGAAACTGAGTTTTTTCTCTATGCTACAGTGTCTGTCCCAGAGCCTAGGTATGTACATAGTCTTATACGACTCGGATATGGAGGAGCTGTGACAATAAGGGGTTGATTTTCTCTTTGTTAGTAGGAGAAATTTCCCGAGCCTCCAGTGCTTTCATGGTCACAGCTCCTCATGTGGGTACAGTGGGGGCGTGGCCTGCCGCTCCCCTGGCGTCCCGAGTGTGGGGGACTGGAACTGGCACTGGCAGTGTGGGGGAGGGGCAAGGAGAGACAGGGTTTATTAAAGTTTAAAAAAAGCAATCTTCCTTCTCCATAACGTGTATAGATGAATACTGAAATGTTCCTTTCTAACAAAAGTTAATATATTTGATGATTTGTTCCAATGACCTCCATGACATAACGACGACACAAGTAAGTTGTATGACTGTAGGCGAGGAGTTTGAGTTGAACCTGTCCTCAGAACAAGACTGCTGATGAGAGACAAGACAACCAGACTGTTGATGAGAGACAAGACAACCAGACTGTCGATGAGAGACCGTTGTGTGTAGGAGGCTGAGGACTGTTCTTCCTTTGACATATGTACAGTATTTATTCTCAAGATTATTTTTTATGATGCGATTATGCAGAAAACGGATCCAGTTTTATTTGTAGATTATGTTGTTGTTCATTATCTTTTTTTGTTTGTCAACACATTTGATTTTGTTTTATTAAAAGTCCCAACTGTTTGGTCTCACGTTGGATCGTTTACTTGTGCTCTTTATAGCCTGAGGAACAGGAAGAGACCTGCTGTGCAGCTCACTAATGCGCCCTGGTGGTGGGAGACGGCAGGAGGCACAGGAGAGATGGAGGGGGAGAGAGGGATGAGGACACAGAGAGGGAGGAGGATACGAAACTGAGGTGGAGAGAGAGGGTAGGAAGAGGAGAGAGGGAGGAGGAGATGGGATAGAAAGAAAGAAAGAAAGAAAGAAAGAAAGAAAGAAAGAAAGAAAGGGGGAGGAGGGAGAGGAGAGAGGAAGGAGGAGACGGGATAGATAGAAAGAGGCAGAAGGAGGAGAGAGGGAGGATGCAAAGAGAAAGTAAATCAAAGGAGATGAAGGAGAAGAACTCAGAGACAAACCGCTGAGGTGACAGACATGAATCACATCTGTGTTATTCAGCAAGCACATTCATCAGAGCTTATCCTGTTCAATACAATACAACACACCTCTCCGCTCCAGAGTGAAATATAGGGTAGCCAGCTCTTACACGGACAAATGCTGCCATCTGGTGGCTGTTGACAGAACATACAGATTCATCTTTTTTCCTCATACAGTAACTTACAGATGATACACTTCTCCTCCATAGCTACAGTAGATGAAATCAGATGCATTGGCTTTTACCATGATACCACTTGCCATCTGAGTCCAATAACCTTACTGTCTGCAAACATTGCTGTCTGTTGGACCACACACTCCTGCCAGGATTCCAATCAGGGTAATTTTACCCAACAGGGAATTGTGGTAACCATTACACCAGGAGGGTGGAGGGGGGTAAATTAAATTAAGCTATAGACATTTCTGGAATAACAGTAAATAAAACTCCAGCTGTGATTGGCCCTTCCGCGGTTTGCCCCGGGCCTATCAGTGCTGCCGCCGGCGTGGCTCCGGAGCGAGCTGTCATGGTAACCGCTGCCTCCATCCCGGGGCCGCCCAGCTGTGGAGAAACAAGCGGGTCTCAAGCGGACACAGACACAGACCGGCCCCAGATACAGACCGGCCCCAGATACAGACCGGCCCCAGATACAGACCGGCCCCAGATACAGACCGAACACAGACTGGCCCCAGATACAGACCGGCCCCAGACACAGACCGGCCCCAGATACAGACCGGCCCCAGATACAGACCGGCCCCAGACACAGACCGGCCCCAGATACAGACCGGCCCCAGACACAGACCGGCCCCAGATACAGACTGGCCCCAGACACAGACCGGCCCCAGATACAGACCTGCCCCAGATACAGACCGGCCCCAGACACAGACCGGCCCCAGACACAGACCGGGCCCAGACACAGACCGGCCCCAGTTACAGACCGGCCCCAGGCCCAGACTGGCCCCAGACACAGACCGACCCCAGGCCCAGACTGGCCCCAGACACAGACCGGCCCCAGGCCCAGACCGGCCCCAGACACAGACCGGCCCTAGACCGGCCCCAGACACAGACCGGGCCCAGACACAGACCGGCCCCAGATACAGACCGGCCCCAGATACAGACCGGCCCCAGTTACAGACCAGCCCCAGGCCCAGACCGGCCCCAGGCCCAGACTGGCCCCAGACACAGACCGGCCCTAGACCGGCCCCAGACACAGACCGGGCCCAGACACAGACTGGAGATGCAGAGGTGTGTAGAAAGAATGTGTGTGTGTGTGTGTGTGTGTGTGTGTGTGTGTGTGTGTGTGTGTGTGTGTGTGTGTGTGTGTGTGTGAAAAAGAGAGCGAGGGGGCTATAGGTAGAGAGAGGTAG
This sequence comes from Borostomias antarcticus, assembly GCF_949987555.1. NCBI lineage: Eukaryota > Metazoa > Chordata > Actinopteri > Stomiiformes > Stomiidae > Borostomias > Borostomias antarcticus. Next base: position 19,201,149 of record NC_140242.1, read on the forward strand.
CGTTAAAAATGTAAAGATGGTCTTGATCTCCCCACGCTGGGTGTGAAGGCTCTCTATAAATACTCTCAACTGAACACTGACAGGCCAGGGCTGCTCAGGTTGCACTCTGGGACTTGTGTGTGTGTGTGTGTGTGTATGGGGGGATACATACACTCTGGCAACACCATGGTGAGTGTGTCTTCTCTAGTAGAGTAGTAGATCCACTTTACTCCATGTGACTCCTACCAGTGGTCTCCCAGTCGTACTTCATGTGCAATGCTAAGGGCGGGATTCAAACCGTCGCTCTTATGAGCTCTCTGGCTTGGGAGGTGGACACACTGACAACTGCGTCAAGTGGGACGTCCTTCTTCGAGGGACTGTCAGCGCTCCTTTGAGGAGTTGTGAGTTTAACCAACAACTTGCTACCTACTCCAGTGCTCACGAGGACTCAGTTTCCCTCGGTCACACATGCCCCATCTCTGCAAACAAAATTACATCACAATTTGTGATGAGTGGGACATACGACATATGATATTGCACACCGGTGTGGTGCCGCAGCGCTCACACCCGCCTCATCGATCCGCCTATCAACGAAGCCTTGCGCATCGTGACAGGATGCCTGCGTCCACTCCTGGTTGCCTGTGGACAACCTTCCCATCCTTGCAGGCATCCAGCCCGCTGGCCTCCGGCGCACAGGAACCACAGCACGTCTCGCCTGCCGGGCCGTGGAGCTTAACCACCATGACAGATTCGCTGTAACAGCGAAGCCCCCCCGGCGTCTCAAGTCGAGACACCCTTTTGTGCCTGCCGCACGGGATCTCCTGCAGCAATGAGATCTTAACATCAGCGAGGCAGGATGGGCGGACCTCACCTGGCGTGCGGAGTGGGAGGTGAACACCTCCAGACTCCGTGATTTCATCCTGGCCGCCGGTCCTTCCCCTACCAGGATGGACTTACCCAGACCGGCGTGGGTGAGGCTTAATCATCTCCGGACCGTCGGATGCTTCCGCTCATCGATGCACAGATGAGATGAGGCTTGGCACCCTGTGTGGCGTGCGAGTGTGGCGCCGAGGAACAAACCGCAGACCACGTCATCCGGGACCGTCAGGAATGCGTGGCCCCGTGGCCCTGAGCCTGGGGGGAGAAGATGAAACCAACCTACGCATACGACGAAGAAGACACATGTCTGTACCCCTCCCCCTGCCTAAACCCTCACATGATCCAGCAGTGGGACTGCTGACACCTCTTCCTTATAGAAGTACAGGCGGTTGGCTCACTTTAGAAACAATCTTATTTGTGCAATCGCGGGTGTGTGTGTGTGTGTGTGTGGGGGGGGGGGGGGGGGGGGGGGGGGGGGTCTTGTGTCCGTCCGTCCATCCGTCAGCAGCTCCAGGATAACAGCTGCCCTCAGGTGTCCTCAGAGGCGCGTTGGACAGAGGCGCAGAGACGGCTCCTGGATGTTATTATATATTAGACTCAGACACAATCGATAAGGAGGACAACACGAGCCCCCCCCCCCTCCCCCCTGGCCTGCCTTATAGAGGGGAGATCAAGATGTTCCAGAGTGGATGTGGACCAGAGACTCTACAGTAACGAGACATGATAGTTCGTGCTCTTCTCCCGGCTTGGAGGAAATTCACAGGAGGGCGAGGAGGAATGAAAGGAGTCTCTCTCTCTCTCTCTCTCTCTCTTTCAGCAGCTATAATTACTGAGCTTTATTAATGCAGCGGATTTCATTTCTTTCTATGGAAGGAAACCTCCAACATGGTAATCACACAGGCAGGGGACAATGGAACACATTGAGGGAGGGAGGAGGGGGAGGGGAGAGAGAGAGGAAGGGGAGGGAAAGGGGGGGGGGTGAGGGAGGGAGAGAGAGAGAAAGCGAGATGGAGGATGGGGGAGAGAGCAAGGGAAAGGGAAAGAAAGGGAGGAAGAGAGAGAGAAGACGAGGTGAGAGAAGAGGGTTGAGGGAAAGACGGATTGGGACGAGGGGAGCGGAAAGAGGGGAGGTTTGTGAGAGAGGAGTGGAGGACGAGAGGGAGGGAGAGAGGGAGGGAGAGAGGAGAGGGAGGGAGAGAGAGGAGAGGGAGGTATAGAAGAGAGGGAGGGAGAGAGAGGAGAGAGGGAGGGAGGAGGGGAGGAAGAGAGGAAGGGAGAGAGGAGAGGAGGAAGAGAGGGAGGGAGAGGAGAGGGAGGGGTAGAAGAGAGGAGGGGAGGAAGAGAGGAAGGGAGAGAGGAGAGGAGAGGGGGAGGGGAAGAGGAGAGGGAGGGAGAGAGGAGAGGAGGAAGAAAGGGAGGGGAGAGGGAGGAAGAGAGGAGGAAGAGAGGGGGGGGAGAGGAGAGGGAGGGATAGAAGAGAGGATTGGAGGAAGAGAGGGAGGGAGAGAGGGAGAGGGAGGGATGGAGAGCAGCTCCAGACAGGGGTTAGACTAGACACAGTCCTGTTAAATAAACCAGCAGAGGACAAGATCTGCCTGTAGCTCCGAGCTAGGACCCTCCTCCCCTCCCCTCACACGCACGCACGCACGCACGCACACACACACACACAGTAGAGGGACTTGCTATCTTACCCAGAGAGGAATACCCTATTATAACCTCTTAGACTAAGGAACACCACTGAGGGGGAGAGAGAGAGAAAGAGAGAGAGAAGGAGAAAGAGAGAGAGAGAGCAGTTCAGATCACAGTGTTCCTAGGCTGCTGTGTTTGGCTTCTGTACCAATGACTCAGCCAGGAAAAGAAGAGGGACTCTGTGTCTACATGCCTGAAGCCCCAGTGTGCTGTAATCTTCCCATGTGTGTAAACTTGTGAATGTGTGTGTGTGTGTGTATGTGTGTGTGTGTGTGTGTGTGTGTGTGCAAACGCTCATGTTTATGTGTAGCCTAAGTAGCCAGCGCCAGCCAGCTGTGTCATGAAACATTGATGTCCATCTCTGGTCTCTTGATTGTCTAATTAGGACTCCATGAATATTCAAATGAAATGAATAGACTAATTTTAGTTCAGGCAATAGGCCTACTGACATGACTTCTCATTATTTAAACTCTCAGAGCACAAAGTCTGGATTATGACTGACTGCTGATGTAAATTGAGTTGACTCTTATCAACAGACTGTAATAGACTTGTTACTGTATAACAAACTGGCACTGGCTCATTGGCCCTTCTTTGAAGAAAATCTAAGAACTCACAAGGTCAGTGATAAGTATGGTGTAGGCTAGTGGAAGGTAGCCTATACTGAGTAGATACCCACTTCTTTATCCGTGACCCACAGTATACCCACTTCTTTAACAAAAACCCACTAATGTTAAAACTGTAACATTTCTGCTACAGTAGGCTATACCCACTTCTTTAGTCAGAGTATACCCACGTCTTTAGTCACCACTCCTGGCCTACAGTAACATTGTCCCCACGTCCAACTTTACACGTCATACAATCGACCTGTATGTCCTCCTTTACAGGCCTAAACAGAGAGCAGCACTATGTCCTCGGTCTGCGGTATTCAAAGTGCCTTCCCTAACACGTGTCCCAGCCGGCTTGTCAGTGTGCCTAGTTTAGTTTGTGGAGGCTTCGTGAGTCGTGACCATCAGTGAGAGAGTGTGTGTGTGTGAATCGAAAATCCATTTGACTCTGAGCCACAAGTCCTCCTCCTCGCCCCTCAGCGCCCCCTGTCCTCCACTGGCGAGCACTACATTCCCTCCTCTCCTTCCGACCCTCCAATGTTCGCAGCTTGGCCGGAGACCGTCGTCTTCCCGGCCCCGTTTCCACTGGATTTATCTCCCTCCTACCCGCCCGGACCGGGACGAGACCACGACTAAGGTAAAGCTGAACCTCTAAGGACCGGGGAGAACGCGGGCTCGGGGGCTAAACGTCGTCCTTTCTCGGTGTTTTCGGCGCTGTCGTCTGTAGAGAGCTTCCCGGACCGACTTCACGCATCAGTTGGTACACCATGCTGATACTGGAGAGCCTCCGACCATAACAAACCTCTTCTGTCCGTCTACCCGAGGCTTTTAAAGATCGGGGCTCCGCGCTGTTTACCGAACCTTAGAATGCGTCAAACGACTTTTCGTCACCAGATCTTATTCGTCGTCAGGGAATAGACAGCATTCTCCCCCCGTGAGGGGAGGGCAACACGGAGTGTTTAATTTAGCTCAGCCAGTCAGCCAGCCAGCCTGCCAGCCCCCCTCGCTGCGAATAGGTGCAATAATGCTCTCCTTGCAGATCTCGATTCGCAGTCTCCCACCGATATTTGCGCGCTCGTGTTAATGAATCCGAGGGCTTCGCTGTCTTATTGGCACAACTACGTGGCTTCTCGCGTCAGCCCAGGCCAGCGAGAGCTCACCTTTTAGCATTATTAGACACTCAAGATCAGACCGTGAGACTGTCATCTGTCTCTCCCGGGCAGATCGCTACCTATCACTCACACCGATACAATGTATTTAAATGCGTGTCCTGGGCTACTCCAAAGCATCGAATCCATTTGGTGGACCTTGACGGATGGGATTCCTTTTTACAATAGCCCAGACGGGCGAGCAATAGGCTATTGCTGTCACTATCATATTTGGAATGAAATGTTATCCTAATTGACCTGGATCAAACAGCTCTCCAGCAGACAGTCTAAGGTTTAGTACTCTCAAGAGAAGAAACCACAGACCCACCTTTATCGAGCTGCTCTCACTCCCAGCAGGCAATCCTTGTGTTGCATGTTGTGTGTCACAGTGCAAATCAGGCCTACAGACAGTTATGAAGATCGAAAATCACGGCCCGCACGCTGTGGTGTGTGTGTGTGTGTGTGTGTGCGCGCGCGCCGGGTCCGAGGTCGGTCAGAGTGTTGTCAGGTCAGGTGACCAATCAGGCTACTCAGATTTTTAATCATGTTAAAAAATAAAAAAAACAGCAGAAGTTCTGACGGGCCGGTCCGACTGCGGTGTCTTCCAGCAGGGAGCATGTCGAGCGACAGGCAGAGGTCCGACGACGAGAGTCCGAGCACCAGCAGCGGCAGCTCGGACGCCGACCAGCGGGACCCGGCGGCGCCGGAGCCTGAGGACGCTGAGGAGCGCAAGCAGCCGGCGCCGGCGACGCAACAGCAGCAGCAGCAGCAGCAGAAGAAGAGCGCCAAGCTGTCCAGCAAGACCACCGCCAAGCTGTCCACCAGCGCCAAGAGGTACGCGCCCCCCGCCCCCGCCTCTCTCCTTCTCTCTCTTTTGAAACGTTCCCTCTCTCCGCCTCCCCTCGTTCTCTCTCTTTCCTCCTCTCTCCTCACCCGCCATGCGGTCTGGGAGGCTGTCAGCTGAACCTCGTCTGGAGCTCACAGACTCACGCTGCTGGTTCTGGATCACTCTGGTTGTGTAGTCAGAGGAGGGAGGGAGAAGGAGGGGGGGGAGGGAGAGGCGCGGGGGTGGGAGGGAGAAGGGGAGGGGAGGGAGGGAGGGAGAAGGGAGGGGGGGGGAGAGGTACAGGGAGGGAGGGAGGGAGGGAGGGAGGGAGAAGGGGAGGGGAGGGAGGGAGAAGGGAGGGGGGGAGAAGGGGAGGGAGGGAGGGAGAAGGGAGGGGGGAGAGGTACGGGGGTGGGAGGGAGAAGGGGAGGGGAGGGAGGGAGGGAGAAAGGGGGGGAGGGAGAAGGGAGGGGGGGAAAGGTGGGAGGGAGGAGGGAGGTGGGGCGTTGTTATGGTACAAAGCGTCACTCACGACTCAGCTGTGAGGCTGGAACTACAGACGGACGGACAGACAGACAGACAGACAAACAGACGTACAGACAGACAGGCGGACAGGCGGACAGACAGACAGGCGGACAGACAGACAGGTGGACAGACAGACGGACAGACTGCTGGGTCGGTACGGAGGACGGGAGGTGGGCGGAGGGGTGAGGGGGGGGTGAGGGAGGTGAGGGGGGTGGTCAGATGGAGTGTCTCTCAGATGCCGTCAGTCAGCAGCAGAACCAGCCGGAGCGGCGTGTTAAATAATAAATAAGAAAATAAAAGTATGAACGAGGCGCGGGCGCGCTGGGCTTAAAGGGAGGTGCGCATATATACACACACATATACACACATATATACACACATATATACACACATATATACACACATATATACACACATATATATTCTAGCTCTCTGGTCGGGGCTCCACTGCATCAACACAACACTTAATACGTAGTGAAGCCCCGACGGTCAACACCGTCTAGACTTGATTCTGGTCGCGTGGAACCGTCCGGACCGGAGAGCTTTGAGCCGATGGCGACGGCGACCGTCGGACTGCTCAGCGCAGGTAACGCGGAGAGATCCGCCCGAGTCTGGTCTCTACGGGCGTCTGGGAGACACGTCACCAGACCAGAGCAGAGAGATCCACCAGGCCCCCGGTCTCGTCAGGACATAGGCTGAAGTTGAGAGATCCAGGCGTGTGTGAGACAGGTCGCCGGCGCCGAGCCAGCGGGGGCGGCGGTGTGGCGATAGTGTGACAGCAGCGCGTCAAGACGTTTCCCGTTCAGACGCCGCCTTCCTGCTCTCCTCTCGGAGCCGTTTGTGCGCTGACGCCTCTGTCACACTGCTGGAGCTCACAAACCTGGTCCAACACACCCTGGGACCTCCTCCTCCCCTCCCTCCCTCCCTCCCTCCTCCCTTCACTGCCTCATTTGCATATAAGCTTTAAAAAAGAATGTGGTGTTGGGAGTGCGAGGAGCAGGGGTGTGTGTGCGTGTGTGTGTGTGTGTGTGTGTGGCTGGGGGGCGCTGGTTTAACCCCGGCTGGAGAGAGAGGAGCAGGGGGGAGAGGGGCGGCCGGGAGCAGGGCTCCAAAGTTGGGCTGCCGGGGGAGTCGCTCCAGCCTGAGAACAAAGAGGAAGCAGCCATGTTGCTGCTCCAGCCTGGCCCGCAGGCGCACCTCTAGGCCACTAGAGGGGGCTCACGGGCATTCTGCTCTGCAGACTTTTCCAGGCCTGATTCTCGGTCACTCATATCTCATCTGCCGATCTCTCTCTCTTGCTCTCTCTCTCTTTCTCTGTCTGTCTGTCTGTCTGTCTCTATCTCAGTGTCTCTCCCTCCCTCATCTCTCTCTGTCTCTGTCTCTGTCTCTGTCTCTGTCTCTGTCTCTGTCTCTGTCTCTGTCTCTGTCTCTCTCTCTCTCTCTCTCTCTCTCTCTCTCTCTCAATCTATTCTAGATAGAGGGCACACATCACACACTGGCACTGGTTACCTGTTAATTTTGGAATAGATTGTCTGTAAATCACCCCATAGTGAGGCAACTGAATACTGTACATTTCAGGCATGCTTGTAAGATACACACCCAGTAGATTCCTGAGGTCCTCTGGCACTGAACTCCTAACAGTTCCAAAAGCCAGTATCAAGAAACATGGGGAGGCAGCTTTCGCTTTTTATGCCCACAGCCTCTGGAACACCCTGCCAGAGAACCTAAGAATGGCTGAAACTGTGGGAACTTTTAAGCGAAATCTGGAGACATACCTTTTTAATCTAGCTTTTATCAAGTTATTTTCTTTGTGGCACGTAGCTCGGGTGGTAGCACGTCCTGGGGCTGGCGATCGGATCTTGAGCAAGGACATTTGAGCGAGGACACTGAACCCCCTGAGCAAGGACACTGAACCCCCAAATCGCTCTTGTGGCGTAGTGGCACAGTGGCACAGTGGCGTAGTACTTAACACTGTCACCTCACAGCAAGATTGTCTCCAGGGCCTTTCTGTGTGGAGTTTGCATGTTCTCCCCGCATTCTCAAAGGTTTCCTCCCAAAGAACCCAATACAAAAAACATGCAGAAGAACAGATGCTCTTCAGTCCGGTCTCTGACCAAGACCTGGACTGAGCACTTGGACTTGGTCCCTGGGCGCCACTGACGAGGCTGCCCACTGCTCCTGGCTGCCTCCTGGTGTGTGTGTGTGTGTGTGTGTGTGTGTGTGTGTGTGTGTGTGTGTGTGTGTTGTGTGCCGTGTCGCTGCTCACCTGTGTGTAATGTGTGTGTCACTGTGTGGCCGATTAAAGACTCCCTCTCGGATCCTGTAATAAATTCTACAGTATTTAAATCTTTTAAACTGTTTTCGTATTGCTTTTTAATTATAATCTGTCTGTTTCTTTCAATTATGTACTGTTTTTATTCTGCAAAGCACTGAATTGTGTTTAGTTGTGTGAACATGTGCTATACAAACAAACCTGACTTGACCTGATTCTACTCAGGATCCAGAAGGAGTTGGCTGAGATCACACTGGACCCCCCTCCAAACTGCAGGTAGGTATTTCTCCGTACGCTGACAGGATTTATTGGCCTGACAGAAAATACATTCACGTTGCCAAAGCAACACTGTAAACACTCTAAATGAAAACAGTATTACAAGGAACAGTTAGTCA